>NC_053491.1:285078796-285410740 GCF_905171775.1 Rana temporaria | reverse complement strand
AACCTATGCTCTCCGAACGATCTGGCGTAGACTGTCCTGTGTACATAACCTGAGCTTGGAAAGGTCTCTTCTGACCTCTTTCCTGTACAACCCCAGGATGCCTGATGGTCTGACTCCCCAGATTTTGTCGCCTTGGGCGACGTGAGACCTATTCCACTTTTGCCACTTGGTGGACCCTATAACCTGCAAACTGCTTTCTCTGATTTACAAAATAAATTTGATCTGCCCCGCCAGGTGTTCTATGGGTATTTGCAGATAAGACACTAAGCACAATCCTTGCCCCGAAGCTCCAATTCTCAGAGCCAACTCCTTTCGAAAAACTTGTGTTAGAGGGATCTGATCGCCGCGGCTTGATATCAGACGTGTATCAACTACTAAATTCTCACTCCTTTCCCACCCAGGGTAAGCATGCATACATGCTTCGCTGGGAAAAAGTGTTAGGGGAGGAGATCCCAGAGGCAACGTGGCAGACGATCTGGTCTCAGGCAGCAAAAAACTCTCTCTGCATACTCTATAAAGAAAATGCTAACAAAATTCTCTACTTTTGGTACCTGACACCGAATGTTCTCTGCGCTATTTACCCATTCAGCTCAGATAGGTGTTGGCGCTGCCAGGGAGCCAAGGGTACCCTGTATTACAAATACTGGACCTGCCCCAAGATAGTACCATTTTGGACGGACACTTAGCAGATGCTGTCCCGTCTCTTAGGAGTGCCGATTCCCAGGTCCCCAAAACTATTCCTGCTAGGGGTGTCGCCTTGCGAATTTCCAAATGTTCCAAAAAACTGTTGAGGCATGTTTTGACAGCCGCGAGGTGCCTGGTTGCCTTCCATTGGAAGCGATTATCCTCTTCATCTCAGGCAGACTTGTACGCTAGGATAAAAGATGTAGAGTTGATGGAGAAAATGACTAGATTACAGGATAGATTGGACATGCATGACACGATTTGGGAGGAGTGGCGCCGACACGAGGACCCGCCCCGAGCTACTGACCGAGCTTCCACTTACCCCATTCCCCCCTACTCCTTTTATATCTGAAGTTCCTTCTCTCTGTTTCCCCTATTTCACTACCTTTCTGTTCCTTCTCTCTGTTATCTCTCTTTCTTCCATGGTTTTCCTTTACGTATATTTTGACGAGGTTTCCGGATTGTGTTTGAGAATTAGTTGCTTATATGAGGAGCCGCCAAGTTACCTCTGCTGTCTGCCTTGTGATTTACTGCACTGTGATATACACTGCTTACGCTACTGTTCTACTGAAGTTTTGTATTGTTCTCCTTGTGTCACAGGTGTTAACCTGTGCCTAATAAAAAAACTGTTATTTGAAAAAAAAAAGAGAATTTTCTTTTACTGTTGTCCTTGCCAATATTTTCTTAAAGGTCTAATGAAAAGACCACACATCGTTTGCATATATGGCAAAAACGTGGAGGTGAGTCAGACCGTATGACAAAGTTAGCAAAATATTGTATGAAAATACCACTTCTTTTGTGTAATTTATAAGTGCAAGAGAATGGAATATGCATTACTTTATGGATAATATTGCATGTAAATCTATCTGTTTGGATTGATTTCCATCAAAAACATACAAACAATTATTTTCAACAACAAGATGAAACATTAGCTAGTAAAAAAAAATTCCCCTCCCCTTTATTGTTCCTGTTTAAGGAAAATATAACATGGGAAATGCTGACTATATTTTGTCTCTTGGTAAGCCTAGTATGTGAAGCTTAGTATCAGGTTTAGGGGCTATTAAATCGATATTGGGGATATTAGTGTAATCCTTTATGGGGGCGTAGGTTGGATAAGAGCCGGGTTAATTACTTTTATACAATAGGACCAAGGACTTGTGGTATGTATGATGGGGTAATGAGGAGTGGTGGAGCAGGTATTGTGCAAGTGTGAAATCTAGGGTATAGGTCTTGATCTTTCTGTAAGTTTCATGTATTTCTTCCCTAAAGACCACCAGATACGTATTAGAGAGCCTTGTTCCAATCTGCATCTTCAACAAAGGGGAGGGATTGTTGAGATTCTGTTTTGTTGAATGGGGATTCTATACCATCCTGCAAAAATGTTGTATCCCATTTCTTGTATTGTCGCATTGATTGAGCCCTTATGTATGTTGGTTAAGATTTTTTCCCATTCTTCATTAGTTAAGGTGATATGTAGTTTCTTTTCCCATTTTAGATGCGGTCCATTAGCTTTTTCATCTAAGTTTAAAAATAACAGGGCGTACATTGAGGATACTAAGGCCCGGATTCACGTAGAAGAGTGCATCTTTGTGCGGGCGTAACGTATCCTATTTACGTTACGCCTCCGCAACTTTGACAGGCAAGTGCAGTATTCACAAACCAAAGTTGCTTCGGCGTAGCGTAAATAGGCCGGCGTAAGCCCGCCTAATTCAAATGTGGAACATGTGGGCATGTTTTATGTTAATTTTTTTGTGACCCCACGTAAATGACGCTTTTTACGAACGGCGCATGCGCCGTCCGTGAAAGTATCCCAGTGCGCATGCTCCAAATTAACCCGCAAGAAGCCAATGCTTTGGACGTGAACGTAAATTACGCACAGCCCTATTCGCAAACGACTTACGTAATCGACTGAAAATTCGACGCTGGTCCGACGTCCATACTTAAAGAGGGGGTTCACCCTATACATTGAGCTACAGTATGCCTGTATTTTTTTTTTTGCCCCGTACTCACTGTGCAATCCTATAGTGAAGATTCCGACTCCCCGCGGGGAATGGGCGTTTCTATCCAGAGGGAAGATGATTGACGGCCGGCTCTGGCGCGTCACGCTTCTCCGGAAATAGCCGAAATAGGACTTGGCTCTTCACGGCGCCTGCGCATAGTCTGTGCGCAGGCACCGTATAGCGCCGTGAAGAGCCGAGACCCACTCCGGCTATCTTCGGGGAGCGTGACGTGCCATAGCCGGCCGTCAATCATCTTCCCTCTGGATAGGAACGCCCATTCCCCGCGGGGAGTCGGAATCTTCACTATAGGATTGCACAGTGAGTACGGGGCAAAAAAAATAAATACAGGCATACTGTAGCTCGCGCTACTATGCTTAATTTAATGCTAAAATGTTGTTATTGTGGGTGAACCACCGCTTTAACATTGATACGCCTCATATATGCCTCATATAGCAGGGGTAACTTTATGCCGGAAAAATCCTAACGTAAACGGCGTATCTGTAATGCGACGGCCGGGCGTACGTTCGTGAATTGGCGTATCTAGCTGATTTACATATTTCTAGGCGTAAATACGACGGCGTAGGAGACTTACGCTGGTCGTATCTTATACTAATTCTAGCGTATCTGATTCTTTGAATCAGGCGCCAAGATGCGATGCCATAGACTCAGAGATACGACGGCGTATCTGGAGATACGCCGTCGTATCTCCAACGTGAATCCGGGCCAAAGTGTCTTTGTGGAGAGTTTCTCATGCTGTAAACTTTGAATAGAGTATATTGATGTGACCATTTAAGTGAAGTGTGAGTATATTTGAAGAAGTGTCTCAATTGTACATATTTCCAAAAAGGAAAAAATTTGAATTTCACATGTTGAATTGAAGAAATGTTCTAATCTGACTTGTTCGTGTTGCCACACATGGTGTAGGAAGTGAGGGGATAGGCCAGATGGAAAGTCTGGGTTATGTCTAAGGGGAAAAGTGGACATGGGTGGGAAGTGAGTTCTATGTTTCTGTTGGTTAAGTGAAAGCATCTGAGGGTGGGTCCTACCTTGGGGTGTTCATTGTAATATTTAGTTGTGTGATTAGATAGTAGCCATGGTAGCAATTGTATGGGAGTTTGTTGTCCTTCATTTTCTATATCTACCCAGGCTTTTGTATTTTTATGAAGGTTACACTCTGCTATTTTGGTCAAATAGCATGCTGCGTAATATTTGTGAATGTCAGGTAGACTTTTTCCCAACACAACATTCTATTGGCTTGAACAAACAAAATATCTTGACCTTCCTATGCTTCTCTCCATACAAGCAGAAAATGTCCTAGCTTGATGGATTGCCAATCCAGCCTTGGAAAAGTTCTTTCTCCCACTGTCACAGAATGTGAGAACCACAGGTTCCAGCCTCAAAGGCTGGAGAGGTGTGTTTAATTCTCTCACAGTTCAGAAATAGGAAAATACAAGAACAGAAGAAATTGGTGATTCTTTATGCACCAAACTGGCCAAGGAGAAACTGGTACACAGACATACTCAACTTTATAGGAGATGACCCCTGTACTCTCCCAAACAAGCCAGGTATGCTGTCTTAAGGCCCCCCGCCCCTTCCCGTACCATCCTGTTTCTCAGTCACTGGTTTTAATAACATGATTATTGAATCACAGGTCTTGAAGAACAGGGGTATATCTGACTGTCATTCCCACATTACTCAGATGCCTCGTACACATGACCAGTTTTCCCGTCTGGAATCCAAACAGGAAAACCGTCGGGAATCCTGTCAGGAAAAATTAGAACATGTTTTCTTTTTTCCTGCCGCGATTCTCTGCGGTCTTTTTCCCTGCAGTTTCCTTATGGGAAACACTGCGGTGGAGCATACACATGCCGAAATCACCTCTGGTGTGTACAGGGGGAAAGTTACCAAGCAGGTTCTCGGTTTCCCCCCAGGATTCCTGGTGTACAGGGCTAAAGCCAGGAAAGTCACTTAGAAAAAAAAATACTATCATATCTGGAGATCCTTTTCACCTTGTGTGAACACAGGCATTTCACCTCCAGATACTACTTGGTACCTTGTATTCTAGCACTTCTGCTGTCAGGACCTGACTAAATCTTGGCTCTAAATACTCTTGTCCATCCAATTCCAAAAACCTTTGGCATCTTTATCACTTGTAAAAAGCTTATTCAAGGTGTCTCTCAAATCAGACCCCTATTACAGCCCCCTTTGCTTTCTTGGAATCTTAGTTCTCTCTCTTGGCCTGCAGAAACTACCCTTAAACCTGTTAGGGGGGTTATTGAAAAGTGGCCTTCTTGGTGACATTTGTGATGCGTTTCAGTGTTAGCAGTACTCTTGTAAGCCCTTCGTCATCCTTCACAAGGATAAAATAGTTTACATCCAAAACACTCCTGTTTCCCTAAGGAAGTATCAGCCTTTTACTTTAATCAAGACATTGTCCCTCCTTTCTATGCCCTGCTCCTAAGCATCTCAAGGAAATTGCCTTCATTGTGTGGAAGTATTCACAGCTCACAGTCAAAGCCACAGCCTCCATATTAAAAACAGACTCTTTGTCCTGCCAACAGGGTCTCAAAAAGGAGACAAGTCCACTATTGTCAGGAGGATAAGACAACTCCATTGAAGTCTAGGGTTGGGAGAGTGGCCTGCCCCAAGAGGTGGGCCTAAAGTTTGAAGTGTTCCCACAACCACTCATTAATACTGTGTAAATCAGAGCTTATTTTTTCCCTTTTCTCTCTCTGTATTTCCTTCTTTTTCATTTCCTGTCTTATAGCCGTCACATTTTTTGTTCTTTTTGTGCAGGTCATCCAGTATACTTCACCTGATGATGATACTCTGTAGACTTGAAGTTATGTATAATGCTGTTCCCAAAAGTATGTTCATAGGTTACCTAGTTTGACTACTTTGTGATATCAGCAGATTTAATCTTAGAATATCACCTTTTCATTCTCTGTCTGATATGTGCTTTTTGCTGGTTTGGCGGTTATACTTCTGGCATTTGTCTAACACTGTAAATGTTGATTGACAATGCATTGTAATTTTTAATAGAATGGTCATGTCAACCTATGGTTGTACTTCAATTGAACACCATGTCACAAACCACATGAAAATTCTCTCTACCAGCTGTATGGTATTTTTTATTAGAATTCAGGTTTATTAAGTTTTAAACAAGATATGCTGTAGCCTTGACAGAGTATACCAGGGCACTAATTCTTTCCAATGCTGATTTGGCCATGTCTTTGCTACATTCCTAAATAGTTGTCTTTACTGAAAGTTGGTCTTGCTGCTGAGGAGCCAAGATGATCATCAGTGAATTGAGATGTTATCCTCTAACATGACCAACTGCTCCCACTTTTTGTGTAGGTTACATCAACACATTCCACTGGACTCCTTTGTCATTTTGGGGCTTTGCAGAAGTACAGGCAGTTTGTTGACCTGTAAAAGCAGCATAATTAGAGTGGAATTAAACCCTCATATCCTTTATAGCCAAGGAAGCCACCATCTTATGCCGCGTACACACGACCGTTTTTCATGACGTGAAAAATGCTATTTTTTTAAATGGTCATTAAAAACGATCGTGTGTAGGCTCCAGAGCATTTTTCTCGACGTGAAAAATGGGCATTAAAAATTTAGAACATTCTCTAATTTTTTTTGTCGTTTTTCACGTTGTCAAAAACGGTCGTGTGTAGGCTTTAACGACGGGAAAAAACGCGCATGCTCAGAAGCAAGTTATGAGACGGGAGCACTGGTTCTGGTAAAACTAGCGTTTGCAATGGAGATAGCACATTCGTCACGCTGTAACAGACTGAAAAGTGCAAATCGTCTCTCACCAAACTTTTACTAACACAAAATCAGCAAAAGCAGCCCAAAGGGTGGCACCTTATGAATGGAACTTCCTCTTTATAGTGCTGTCGTATGTGTTGTAGGTCACCGCGCTTTGCTCGAACATTTTATTTTTTCACGATCGCGTGTATGCAAGGCAGGCTTGACGAGAATCACGTCGAGAAAAACATTGTTTTTTTATGACATTAAAAATGGTCACGTGTACGCTGCTTTAGACTTTGTTTCGTCTGCAGTTGCCATGGTCTATGTTTGAAATATACAATTACGTTTTCTACACTGGTAAAAGTAATTACTACATTTATATCGGATAAATCACAAACAAAAAGCAATCTTGAAGGTGAACAACATAAGTGTACGCGTAAAGATATGTAGCAGGGTGGTGCAGACACTTGGCAGAAATAACAGTAGTAGAATTCTGATGACTCAGACAGTCTTGAAGGCACATGTTCAGAAACTGTCACGCAAAAGCACTGAATGTATTGCTTATTCATTTGGTGCTGGCTTCTATATTTAGACATACCTGCAATAAACTTGTCAAGTATGGATGATAAATTGTAAACAAAAATATTGATTTGTTTTTAGGATCTTAGCATGAAAGAGTAATGTTGCCTATAGATGGGACATTTTTTTCACAATAACACTATTTTGTAAATATTTGGAGTAAAGAAAAAGCATTTTTTGTTGTTCATTTCTGGTGTCAGGTAGAAAATCAAAGTACTGGAATGGCAAAAGAATTGCATCATATAAAGTAGTGGGTCTGCTCCTATGCCCATAGTTACATAGTTACATAGTTAGTCAGGTTGAAAAAAGACACAAGTCCATCCAGTTCAACCACAAAAAATAAACAAACAAAATAAAAAACACAGTACAATCCCATACACCCAACTCCATACCCACAGTTGATCCAGAGGAAGGCAAAAAACCCCAGCAGAGCATGATCCAATTTGCTACAGCAGGGGAAAAAATTCCTTCCTGATCCCCCGAGAGGCAATCGGATTTACCCTTGATCAACTTTACCTACAAAACTTAGTACTCAGTTATTTTATGTGTATTTAGAAAAGTATCCAGGCCTTTCTTAAAGCAATCTACTGAGCTGGCCAGAACCACCTCTGGAGGGAGTCTGTTCCATATTTTCAAAGCTCTGAGGCCCCGTACACACGACCAAACATGTATGCTGAAACTGGTCCGCGGGCCAGTTTCAGCATACATGTTCGGTCGTGTGTGGGCGCGAGCGGGCCGAATTTCAGCAAACATTTGCCCGCCGGGCCTTTTCCCAGCAGACAAATATTCCTGGACGTGTTTTAAAACCGTCCGCTGGAATCCTGCCCGCTCGGACATGTACGGTCGTCAGTACAGACCTACCGTACATGTCCAGGCGCCCGCCGTCCCTCGCATGCGTCGAATGACTTTGACGCATGCGTGGAAGCCTTTAAATGGCAGGCCCGCCCACGTCTCCGCGTCATCGCCGCGTCATCGTCGCGGCGACGACGCGGACACGCACCGCGTATTGTTTACACGCGGACTTCTGTACGATGGTGTGTACAACCGACGGACCGCTTTCACCGTACATGTTTGTTCGTGTGTACCCGGCCTTACTGTGAAAAAACCTTTCCGTATTTGGAGGTGAAATCTCTTTTCCTCTAGACGTAAAGAGTGCCCCCTTGTCCTCAGTGTTGACCATAAAGTGAATAACTCAACACCAAGTCCACTGTATGGACCTCTTAAATATTTGTACATGTTGATCATATCCCCCCTAATTCTCCTCTTCTCAAGAGTGAATAAATTCAGTTCCTCTAATCTTTCCTCATAGCTGAGCTCCTCCATGCCTCTTATCAGTTTGGTTGCCCTTCTCTGCACTTTCTCCAGTTCTCCGATATCCTTTTTGAGAACTGGTGCCCAAAACTGAACTTCATATTCCAGATGAGGTCTTACTGGCTAGATGAGACTTGGGCTTGCCATAGATTAAAGTGTTTGTTAAGCCTTTTTTTTTAAAACTGCCAGCCACTCTATTAGAGACTGGCATAGCACACTGTGTAAATCCTTTTTAAAAATTAACAGTGTAAATAGCTATTTAGAGCTGTCTTCAGACCAGTCGCGTGACTCCCAGATGCCTTTTTAGCTCCAATACACGGCTACTACAGGAGGGACAGTGATCTCCCTCTGACGTCAGCCAGGGAGAACACGTGGTCGCTCGACTCCTCCTGCAGAAGCCCTGTCTCGAAGCTGTCACGTGACCGGCTTGAAGACAGCTCTAAATAGCTATTTACTCTGATTGTTTTTAGAAAGTATTTACACAGTGTTTTATGCCAGCCTCTAATAGAGAGGCTGGCAGTGACAATTTTTTTTTTTTTTATTTAAAATAATAGGGGCGGAGACAGAGACAGAGAGGGTGCTGACAGGCAGGAAGAAGGGGGGTGAGGGGGGAGTGGAGAGCAGAGCAGGGCAGCATTATGACGTAGGCACTCACTTTGACTACCGTGATCAGGGCTGAGTAGCCCTGGCTATCGTGGTCAGTTTAGAGAGGGCATACAGGAAGAGGCAGTTTTTTTTACAGTTTAGAGGGGGCAGATTTCACAGCACAAGCACTGTGCTGTTTAATCTGCTTTAAAGGACCAGGATCTAAGCGAACTTTAAGCAAATTCCTGTCTTGCAACCACTGGTTGCAGGACAAAAATTTGCTTAATCCCCCATCAGTGTTGACAGGGGATTATTCTTCTCCTCCATTTTCATATGCCCCTTTTTAAATAATACCTATTATATAAGCCCGTATTGTATAATTCCGTTGCTATCACCTGAAGGAACACCACAATATTTTAACTAAATTTAATGGTGACATCGCTCCCGATGCTCGTGCTACTCTGCAAGGGGGCAGGTGCAATATCGTCTAAGGGGCGGATAGCAACAGAAGATGCCGAGTTTTCTATTGATGTGCACAGGTGATAACTTGGCCTTGATTTTAGCAATATACTACACGTCTTTGTAAATCCGTTCCCCCATTTGTTTATACACGCCCCGCAAAGATCGGCAGAACACCGGGTCGGAACATGGGGACTTGCTGCCGGCCGGGACGACAGGATTTTTTCACTCCCCTGTTGCCGCGGCACTGCCCTTGCACCCACTGCCGCCCCGCGGCCTGGCCACTGTGGCCTTGTCAGGAATCCGGCCCTGGTCATTGGCTTACTACAGGAGGTTAGGAGGAGGCTAGATTTCTGGCCTTTAGGAGACAAAACATGTGAAAATGTGCAGGCATTGTAGAGATGTATTTTGTTTTTAAATTTTGCCCTGGCATACTCTTGAACATAGGTGTGCGCAGCCTATTGCCTTAGGGTGTGCACCCCAAAGCTCAAACACACATGCCTTTCACTGCAACTTCAGCTGCATTGGACATTGAATGAATGTGAAGTGCTCTGTGTGGAGTTGCTTCCTGTTTATTCACAAACTGAAGCGTAGTAAACACAGTTCACTTCAGTTATGATTGAACACATTGAGTGAGTGTGTTAACTTAGAAAAGGAAGAGGCTGGTATATTACATTTATTTATTAGAGGTACTTGTATAGCACCATCACTTTATGCAGTGCTTTACACAATATTGTAAATTCACACCAGTCCCTGCCCTATAGTAGCCTACAGTCTAAAGTCCCTAATTCACATTCATACACATACTAGGGCCAATTGAGACAGTCAAATAACATACAAGCATGTCTATTGACTAGCTTCTTCCCCAACTCTCCATCCTGAAACATCCCCTACAGCAGCCAGGGGTAGAGGAGAGGAGAGGAGAGGAGAGGAGAGGAAGAAATCCAGAAGCACTGTGATTGGGGTGGGAGGCACAACATGGGAGGAAGCCTAGGGAGTAGAGGGGGATTGGCACAGTGATTGCAGTGTGCCCAGGCACAACTGGCACATCCCCATGTGCACGCCTATGTTATCTTCATGACTGAAAAGTTTTTATTTTGAAAGTAAGCAAAATACAAAATACATCAAATAAGGTATTCAGTAGACATGACAGGCAAGATAAGGCACATCCAAAAATACAGACCTCTGTGAGCAGCAACTAACACAGTAACAGCTCAATAGCACGAACTGCCCACCAAAGTCTGTGATAAACAACCGTCATGAATACCACAAGGGTAGCATTTAGTGGTAGAAAAATCAAATAACCAAAAGAAAAAAAGAAAAATGGCAAAAACGAAACACAGAAATCACAGTAAAAAAAAAAAATGTAAAGAAAGATAAATAAAAAATAAAACAATAATTTTTCTCTTTTTGTTTATACACAAAAACCAATCTATGGTTGATCTGAGATACGATGCAAAAACCAGGGGTTCCATTTAGCGTCGTGAAGCGGCATGGTATCCCTAAGTGTGTGATGAATCTTCTCCGTGAGCATAATTTGGTCCACCCTAGACACAATCTGTGCCAGAGGAACCATGCTAGACTTCCAATGGAGCGCAATCGTCCAATGAACCGCCACACATATAGTGTGCAAAAGACACATCAGGGGTTTAGGGGTATCTGGGATACTCTCGAACAGCAAACAGTGAGTGTGTGTCAGAGCCATGCTACTCCCAGCCAACTTATCCAACAAATCCAAGACCTCTCTCCAAGTGGAACGCAACTTTTCGCATTCCCAAAACAAATGTAAGAAAGATCCCTGTTGGGGGCAACCGCGGAAACACAAGGGGGAGCTCTGAGGGAAAATCTTGCTCAAGCGAAGGGGGGTGAGGTACCAGCGGGTGAATAATTTCACGGCCATCTCCCTAACTGAAAGGGAAATCGAACACTTTCTCATGTTTTGCCAGCAAACATCCCAGTCCCTGTGGTCATAGCCAAGGCCCATCTCCTGATCCCATTGGGTCATGTGTTTCAAAACAGAATCACTCCCACTTCCCCCCCATAGAACCGTATAATATAGAGATAAGACCCTTCTGCCTCGGGGAAGTAGAACACAGTGTTTCAAATGCCGTATTGGTGTCAGAGGGCACAGCCGCATAGTGTGTCTGAAAAAAATGACGGACCTGCAAATACCTGTAATATTCCCTCAGGGGAATGTCCCTCACAGCACTAAGCTGAGAAAAGGAAATTAATCCATCTTCATGTTGCAAGTCAGCCAAAGAAGTCAGACCACAGCTACTCCACCATCCGAAGCAAGTAGGCGTGTGAAAGGCCGTAGGAAACCTGGGATCCCCTAAAAAGGATGCTGCTGGAGGGAACCTAGAGATAAGGGCCAGACGGGAGCCAAACCTCTCCCACATCCCCAGCTCCTGAGCAACTATTTGGTTTTTACCCTTTAATAATGTGGCGCAAGAGTTTGAGGACCATAAAAGACCAGGCAAATGAAAAGGTTTAATCGAATCTCCCTCAAAACGCACCCAGGGGACTCTAGGGTGGCTAATGTTCCACTGGGCCATCTGTGAGAGTCTACTCGCCAAAAAGTAAAACCAAAGTTGAGGGACTCCCAACCCACCCATCCTGTATGGTCTGTAGAGCACCTGTCTGGAAAACCTAGAAGGTTTGTTATTCCAGATACATTTATTCAAATGAGACTGTAACTTCAGGAGGAAGGTCTTCGATACCGCCACGGGAAGGGCCCTAAAAAGGTACAGGAGCTTGGGCAAAAATGTCATCTTACTAGCCGTGATCCTCCCTAAAAACGAAATCCTATATTGGGACCAAGACTTAAGAAGCTGCTTAATCGGAGCAACCAATGTTAGGTAGTTAAGGGAGAAGAGTTGTGTAAAATCTCCCGGCAGCTTTATACCCAAGTAGGAGATGTTAGACTTAGCCCATTGAAATTGAAATGTCTGTTTGACGCCTATGTTATCTAAGGATAAAAAATCAGTTTATACCTGTATCATGCTCCTAAATTCCATACCTTGGTTCACCCTTAGACCAAATTCACACCTGTATTTTAGCCAGACATGTAGATGCAAGGAAATCAGCTGGAGGTCCCAGCAATTTTCTGCAGGAGGCAGTCCTATTAAAAGCAAGCTGGTGGTACATTAGGCATTCAACAGGTACAGAAGTAAGTGTCGGCCATTACAGGCCCCAAAAATTAGCCCACGGCCACAGGCGTTCACTGGACAGCAAACAACTTTGTATTCTGTGGCTGGTGGTACATTAGGCATTCACCGGATACAGAAAAAAGTGTCGGCTAGTACATGCCCAAAAAATTTGCCCACAGGCGTTCACCTGAATTTGAATGAAACATGATCTACTGGTCACATGTGTTGAATTCCTCCGAGATCCATGCTTCATTCATTTTTATAAATGTGAGGTAGTCAACACTGTTGTGAGCTAGGTGAGTGCGCTTATCGGTCACGACCCCCCCTGCTGCACTGAACGTCCTTTTGGACAGAACACTGGATGAGGGGCAAGCCAACAGTTCCATTGCAAATTGTGCAAGCTCTGTCCAGAGGTCAAGCCTGCCCACCCAGTAGTCCAGGGGTTCATCCTCTTCTTGCAGGCTCTGTTGGATTAGTACTCGAAACTGTTTCTCTGTAAGTGGAAATTCCTCTGCCAGCGGACGCAAAAGCAGAATGCAGCATTTCTCTAAGCAAGGCCTGAAAGTGCTGCATTCTGATAGCCCTCTGTGATGGTGCTAACATTTCCGCCATGTTTTGTTTGTACCGGGGGTCTAAGTACGTTGCCACCCAGTACTGGTCATTGTCCTATGCTTTTTATACAGGGATCCCTCTTAAAACACTGGAACATGAAGGCCCCCATTTACAACTGGAAGCGCTGTACTGGCCTGGCTCCTGCTCATCATCCAGGATAATGTCATCATCGTTCTCCTCCCCCCATCCACGGACAACACCAGGGATCCCAAAAAGGTTTAAAGCATGCTCTTCTTGCTCCTCCTCCTCTGCCCCGGAACCATCCTCCTCTGACTCCTCTTCAGACTCCTGTTGTTGACTTGTGTCAGGTGGAGTAGCCCCCCTGGGAATTCATCCAGCATTGCGACTTCCTCATCTTCCTGCTCCTGTTCCTTGACAGCTTGATCAATGACACGACGCAATACACGCTCCAGAAAGAAGGTGTAAGGTACGATGTCACTGATGGCGACCTGGCTGCGACTGACCAGTTTGGTGATCTCATCAAATGGCCGCAGAAGTATGCATGAGTCGCGCATGAGCAGCCACTGGTGCGGTTAAAAAAAACAAGCTCCCAGAACCTGTCCTGCCGCAGAGTTCATACAGGTAGTCGTTAACTGCACGTTTCTGCTGGAGCAGTCACAAATAAGACATCTGACGGGCAGGTTGTGTCGCCGCTGAATGTCTGCAAGGCAAGCCATGGCCGTGTAAGATCTTCTGAAATAGGCTGAGATTTTCCTGGTCTGCCGCAAAACGTCCTGGATACCAGGGTATTTGGCAACTAATCGCTGCACGACCAAGTTCAGGACATGTGCCATGCATGGCACGTGTGTAATTTTGCCCTGTTTCAGCGCGCTCAGCAGATTGGCACCGTTGTGGAGGACAATTGTGATAATAGAGGGGAAGGAGAAGTAGAAGAGGCTGGACGGTAAGAGCCTGGAGTGTGGCTTTGCGGGTTCTGATGGCGTTGCTCTCACTGGGCTTGGTGATGGGAGGCCAGGTGCCTTCTTAAGGCGGTCGTCCCTAGGTGAGTGTTGGGCTTACCGCGACTTATGCGTTGACTGCAAAGGCTGCAGATGGCAACACTATTGTCTGCAGCGGACACGTTAAAAAAAGCCCACACTGCGAAGCCATGGGCCGGCGTCTTGGGAGCGCCAGATGTGACCGTACATGGTTGATGGCTAGCTCCTGATACATTAGGAGTCTGGTTTGCCCCTCCTGTGCAATGTAAGTTCGGCCTGCTTCTCCTCCCTATCTGCTGGTCCATCTCTCCCTCTGAACTCCTTTTCCTCTCTTGTGGGCACCCACGTGATGTCTGTAGACACGTCATCATCAACGTCACCTTCCCCATAACAGTAGAGATCTCGGAGTAGGCCGCAACAGCAGGCACCAACCTCCTTGGGCTGATCTGAGTACTGTCGTTAGACTGCTAAGTGCCGGCTGTTGCTACCTCCTCTTCCTGATCCAATGCCAAGAATAGCTGCGCATCTAAAAATGTGTTCTGATGGATCAGAAAATAATTCCTGTGACTCAAGCTGAGGGTATATAGTGGTGGTGTTGGTGGCGAGCCACTCAACCAAGTCTGGTGCGTCCTTTGACGTAATTGAACGAACATTGTGCCACTTCCCACTTTGGCTCCGGCCTGGTGCTCCTGCCCTACCCCTACCACCCCTGTGGAAGGGCCTGTCTCTTCCTCTGCCTGTCATTTTTTAAATGTTTTAAATGACCCTGTGACAATAGAAGTCTCTAGAGAAACGCAGTATATGTGGAAGAAGGTATATAACAAAATCTGTCGTTTTGGGAGGCCACTGGTTTATCGCACCAGTTACGAAACTTTTTTTTTCAGGAATTTTGTTAAATGTGTGTAGCAGAGGTAACGCAGCGAAAGAGGCAAAAATTCAGCAGTAACCAAATACACCGCCAGTCACAATGCTGCACAATACAAATCCACTATAATATGCTTTCTATATTCAAAAGTATATTATAAGTGTATATTACAACTATATACTGCAGAGCAAGTAGTACACCTATACCAGTGCTTGAAAGGACTTTTGTGGACCTGTTAGGTAGCGATTTGTGTCGCTAAAGTCTGTCCCTGCTGGAAACGCCAACCTCTCCCTACACTGACAAAAGTATATGAATGTATTTGACACCTATATACTGCACAGCAAGTAGCACACCTATACCAGTCCTTAAAAGGACTTTTGTGGACCTTTTAGATAGATATTTGATAGAATACAGCCTGTCCCTGCTCCAAACAGCACCCTCTCCCTACACTGACAAAAAGCAGAATGTAAGATGGCCACCAGATCAGGTCTATTTATAAGGTAGGGGCAGTGCTGTCTTTTCCATTGGGCACGCTGGGAAGTTGCCCGGGGGCCTCACTTGCCTGGGGGGCCCCATCAGCTGACCAGCGACCCCAGTAAAAAATGGTGGAGAGCTTAAGGTCAGAACTGTAGAACTGTATCGTGTCTACAGTCTCTGAGGAAGAGTCTGGAGAGGAGTCAGGAGTGGGAGTGCCGACGAGACGGGGGTCACGGGAGAAGTCAGACATGGGGAGACTGTAGGAAAAAACCAGAGCAACCAAGCTGGAGCCATCTGACTGAGCCTTGCACGGCGCACCTGAGAGGAGGTCAGTGATGTAAGGAGGGAGTGAATACAAAAATAGTGACCCCCCCTTACCTTGTAAGTGTATTTACTCTACGGAAGGTGGTCTCTGGTCACCAGAGTGCCCCCCACATCAGAGTTCCTGGTGTTCCCCTTTAAATCAGAGTCTGCAGGATTCCTCCTTACAATGCAAGGGGGAACTTAGTCTGAGGACCCTGATGTAAGTGGGAACTCTGATATAAGGTGGTCTCTGGTCACCAGAGCCCCCCTCCACATCAGAGTTCCCCCTTAGATCATGATCTGCAGCGTTCCCCTTTACATAAGAGTTCCCTTTCACTGTAAGGGGGAATCCTGCAGACTCTGATGTAAGAGGAAACTCTGTGCAGGCTGGGTTATAGTAACCTGACCTTCATTCTAATAGCACTAGCTATGTGTTTATAGTTTAAATACTGACATTTGCATTGTTTGGCACTGAAAACTGTAATTTTAGGTACTTTTTTGCAGTGCCAGTAAAAAATGTGGTTCTGCCAGTAAATTTCATGATTTTTGTCAGTAAATTCTCGTGCTTAATTGTGTAGACAGGGCCCCAGTGTACTCTATTGCCCGGGGGCCTATAATGCTCCTAAGATGACACTGGGTAGGGGGTATGTCCATGTGCTGAAATGTCTCAATTGGCTGTCCTGCACCACCTGATGGATGTGTCATAGGTCAAAGTTCAATGTAACATTGCGGACCGCCGCCAACATCGCCAGATGTCTGCCGGTTTGGCGGACCACGAACACGCAAAGTTCGCCGCGAAACGACCGCCGGGCGAACCGGCAGGCCATCTCTACTCCCACTGAATTTTTTCACATCTACATGCTATCGGGCAAAAACACAGGTGTGAATGTAGCCTAACCCATCCTGTAAAATGTGTCACCAGGAAAGACAGCTGCTTTATTTATACTGATAAATGAGTTCTAAGGCGGTAAATCTATAAAATATTGTGTTGATAATGTATATATGTAATGCTTACTGTTAACGTGTTACTCTCACTATAGAACGTGTGCCACCTTCCAGCGTGTGTATAGGTATCTGCATTGCTAATCTGAGACAACCTTTCTCACTTCACAGTATTTGTATAGGTATCGTTGCTAAACTGAGACACCCACACACTTCTCTTCCGGTATTTGTATCGTTATCAGCAGTGCTATATTTGAACTAAAATGCTGTCAAAACATAAACTATTGGCAAGGTGCAAGGGCTAGACGGCAAAAATAGGTTCTGCTTTCTGAAAAGGGTGAGAGACAGGACATACTAGTTACTTGCTACTCTACAACTCACAAGCCCTTCTGCCTAGTGCACAAATTGGCCTCTAAACTAATTTGTTTCATTTTTTTTATAATTTTAATAAGCTGGCAATAGAAGACAGCTTAGTAGATGGAGGATGTGACATGAGTAACAGTATGTTGGTTTTAGTCTGTAAAAACTGTCTGTAATTGCTTTTGGCATCAAAGTTTCTTCTCAAGAAATGCATGCACACTAATTATTAGCAACGCTATGGGATTGATTTACTAAAGTCAAATCCACTGTGCCCTTGAAAGTGCAGCCGCTGTAGATTTGAGAGGAAGCTCTGCTGATTTCTATCGTCCAATCATGTTACAAGCAAAAATGCTGTTTTTTATTTCCCTTGCATGTCCCCCACTGATCTACAGCGACTGCACTTCCAAGTACACTTGCACTGCACTTGTAGTGCACAGTGGATTTGCCTTTAGTAAATAAACTTCCCATATAACTTTAACTTGAAAAGCTAATTGACTGAACCTGAAAAATGATTGCCTACTCAATTGCCAGTTGTAATCCCATTCTATGCATTAAGGTGAAAAACCTTCTGTGCTACAGATTCCCCCCAGGGCCCCCCTTTTTCTCACCTAAACCCGACCGTTCCAGTGCCAAGGACAAGCCCAGCACCACCAGCCGCTGTCTCAGCTCTTCATTGGATAGATTGATAGCAGCCATTGGTTCCCACTTCTGTTAATCAAATCCAGTGACACGGGAGCCGGGGCAGAGTCCTGCTGTCTGTGTCAGTGGACGCAGCAGCAGGACTCGGGAGTGCTCCCGCACAAGTGCCCCCATGGATAGGTCCTGCTACTTAATAGAATTTATGAAGTACTGTATCTGCAGGTGGCAGGTGGCAGAGCTGAATCCTGACTATCCTGATAGCCCTGGCTATCCCATAGCAAGTATTACTTTCAGAGCATTAATTTTCAAGAAACTTCCATTATCATAAAGTTGAAAACAATTACTGTATACTGCAGAAAGTTAGAGAGGACCCCCCCCCCTCCGTTTTTTTTTATCCCCTCCTACCTTTTTTGCAGTTATATTCAAAAAACATACTAACATGCTCACATGCCCAGCCAATCCAGCAAGTGTCCTGCAGTGGTCCACCACTCCACTGCCCTACATCAGTTCCCAGCACTGCCATCTTCCCTTCCTACATCATCAGGACCTGGCCCTTTCTTCAGGGTTTGGGAAGCCACCCCCGATGATGTACCCTAGGTCTGCCCTCTAGTCACTGTGTGTCGCTGCTCCAACTGCTTTCTTGGATACGTATAGGTGATCTTTCAGGAGGCTGCAGGAGCAGGGACACATCATTCTCATGTAGGTGAGAATAGAGGCATGGGGTAGACAAACATTTAAAAAATAAGCCTTTTCAAATAGTGCTAGTGGAGGGTTGCAGTGAGGAAAATTTGATTATGGGAATAAAGGTCTTCTTTAAATTGTGATTCATTTTTTATATATATGCATTAAACGTTTCCATTACTCTATGCAGTTATGCAACGTATCTACCAGCAAATACTGTAGGAAGTATAGTTACTTACACTGTATTCACTGATCATATCTTATGTAAAAAACGAAACACTGACTTTTTGTTCTGTCTTATACAGGTCAGTGCTTTTACTAATGGATTCAAGCTTCTATCGGTGGAGGCAAGTTTTACAAAAAGATTCTTCAACATGCCCCTCGGAGAGAACACCTCTTCTGACATCCAGGAAGAAGACTCCAACATACAATCTGAATAAGCAACGAGTAGTCTTTGCCAATAATAAGAAATTGGAAAACGACCGCAAAAGAGTTTCCAGATTTTATACTGGAAACAAAATCCAAACAACAAAATACACCATTTTAACCTTTCTGCCTAAAAACCTATTTGAGCAGTTTTACAGGTAAGAAATGAAAAAGTCTGATGCTGCATCTGTCCCCCACCAGCTCTAACACTGAGGCCCCGTACACACGACCGAACATGTCCGATGAAACTGGTCCGCGGACCATTTTCCAGCGGACAAAAGTTTCTTAGCATGCTTAGAAACTTGTCCGCTGGAAACCTGTCCGTCGGACATGTCCGCTGGTTAGTACGTCTAACCAGCGGACCGAAATCCCGCGCATGCGTCAAATTGATTCGACGTATGCGTGGAAGCATTGAACTTCCTGGTTTGCGCACGTCGCCACGTCACCGTCACCGCCGCGTCACCGCGTTCTCTGTCCGCGGGGATTTTGGTCTGATGGTGTGTACACACATCAGACCAAAATATCCCAGGAGACATGTCCGATGAAAACGGTCCGCGGACCGATTTCATCGGACATGTCTCCTCGTGTGTACAGGGCCTGAGAACCGAGCAATCTAACACCACTGTGGAGGGGGGGGGAGTGCCCAGCTCGGGCTCAGTCCAGGCAAGATCCCGACTCCATTGTCGCAATCTTGCCAGAGCCTAGACCGGTTCTGTGATGTCAGCCAACAGCAGACTTCAGCCCGCTGTCTGCTGAAAACGGGTCGCAGAATGAACCATCACTGTAGTGATCCATAGGAGGAGTACTTCTCCTTTAACTCTGAAAGCTGTGCCCAAAAGAGGCAAAGGACTAGTCACCATTATTGCATATGTCTCCCTGCCGCTGATATTTTCCCCATTACCAGCTTACCATGTCTTGTTCTGCACTGTGTGGGGGTGGCCATTAAGGAGACCTGTAAACGGCACAGTAGTGAAATCACAAAATCTCACTCCAAATTTGCAATCCAATCAGAGGCAGCAGTGTTTTATATGTCACACTTCAGATTTACAACTATGAGGCTGTAGGCACAGGAGTGTCTGTGCACCCTCCCACACCAGGAAATGCATTGCTATTTATTGTATTGTATCTTTATCTGATTAAATATCATTATAATAAACTCATAAAAAAATTCTACATTCATAATCAAACTGCTACATTGTAGAGATTTAAAGTTAGTTTTACTTTTACTACACCTACGTGCGTTCTGCAAGGGCATATAAATATAATACAGTGCTAGTGAATCTTGTGCAGTTGTTGATGACTGCCCTGTAAACGAAACTAGTAGAAGCTAACCATGTTAAATGTCAAATACTGTTGTAGTTGTAGTGCACCCCCTAAAGAGCCGCAAGTGAAATGGGATTTCCCACCCTGCAAAGTAAGGCACACAATTTTCCACAGGCACACTTGAGTCAGAAAACAGTGCAGCACTTCACTTGCTTTCAAAACAGACTCAGCTGGGACACTTTAGTAAATCTGGAAAATCACCAGAATAAAGCAAGAGCCCTTTACAGGCAGGGATTTCGGGCCCCTTTGGTTGTGTAGCAAAGATCCTAGCACCACCTCTTCAGGCACTGCCAGCCTTCCTGCAGCTGCCCCGTTCACTAGCCCTTCTAGCTAACTTCTCCACAGTCCTCCCAGACTGACACTCTTCCCACAGTCTTCCGAGGCCGCACGCTCACCAGCCCACCCTGCTGAACTGCTCCTTCTGTCCTCACACTTGCTCCTGTGCCTCCAGGAAGGATGTCATCAGTGTGTTGTAGAGGGTCCCTCCAGTACCCAAGCCCCATACCCGAGGTCAACCCTCCCAGCACTCCTCCTCTATCTTCCACCTGGCTACCCCTTTGCTGGCCTGACCCATGAATATTTATGAGTTACCCACCTCCTGCCAGTCCTTACTGGGTATTGACTGGGGCCCTAATTAATACTCCAGGCAGCTCCTCTTAAGCTCTGCCCTCTACTTCTGTAAGCTTCTCCAAAGTTTCAGAGAGCATGGGAAGGTACCAGAGATGCTGCCTGCTAAGTCATCCAGCCTTCTTGAGTCACTCAGCCCTAACCCAGATTCAACCCAGCCAAATCAAATTCACCTACTCTAACAGCTATGTACACTAGCACACTAAGCCAGAGGGTGCTACATAGCAACGCAAAGAGAGGAAATCATTTTGAAGTTATCAGATTATAATCCAAGGCAGAACAAGTTCAGTTGAATGTGACTAAATACTAATCGCTATACTATGACCTGAATAAATGAGAACCTTCACAGATATATTTCCAAAGTCTCTGTTCCTTGTCCATTATAAAACACTGACTAAATGAAGACCTTTAACCTGCCTGGCAGTATTCCCGAGTCAGACTCGGGCTTGCCTCGCTAGATCCACAGGCTTGGTTTACTTACCTTGTCCCTGGATCCAGCGATGCCACCGCGTTGTGTGAGCGAGCGGGACCTCGCTCGATTCACACAGCGTCCTCCTGTGCCTCCGATCTCCGTTTCCTGTGACGTTACGACGCACGGGGACGGAGAACAGCGCCAAATTCAAAAAAGTAAACAAACACTATACATACAGTGTACTGTAATCTTATAGATTACAGTACTGTATGTAAAAAAAACACACCCCCCTTGTCCCTAGTGGTCTGTCCTGTGTCATGCATGTCATTTTATATAATAAAAACGTTTCTTTCTCCCTGCAAACTGTAGATTGTCCATAGCAACCAAAAGTGTCCCTTTATGTCAAAAATAGTTTTAGATCAGCTAAAAAACAGCGATAATAAATTATAATCACTTGCAGAATTGTGTGATAGCGATTTGTGGGGAAATTCGTCATAAAAAAAAAAAAATAATGACAGCGACAATTCTGCAACTGAGCAAATTTCAGTGATTTTGATTTGATTACATTATTGAATCATTTTTATTATAATTATATTATTATTTGTTATTATTCATAATTATTTATTATATTATAATTTATAATTTTGTTTTTAAAAAAATTTCATACCCGGGATGCCTATTAGAATCTTGTTTGGTCAGATTTAAGTGAGTTATTCCTAAAAGTTACAGGCCTACAGTATAAAACGCCAAATTTCCTTGCAAATAATGGTACCGCTTTCAGCATGTTTTTTCTGAAAGAATCATACCGCCAGGGAGGTTAAATACCACAGGGAAAACCATTGCTTTGAAAATAATTACTACATTTTTCAAACCTTCAAAACACCACCTGGATGGTTCATCATGGGGCATCTAGGACAATGGTGTTTGGGTGAGAAGATGAACTTTACCTTAAATGAACTGTCCTGTACTGTGTTTAACAACATAAAAACACTGTGCACTAATGCCAAAATCGCATCCCAGGTGTGAAGTGTGGTGGTTTTGGGCCACTTTGCTGCCTCGGCACCTGGACAGCATGCAAACTTAGAGGGGCAAAATTCCAATATGCATCATTACATTTTACATATAATATCAGGACAGTGGTCTATATTGGCTGACATGTAATAGAAGTTGGGGGATGTAAAAAGACCTTTGACCTGAAACACAGGAATAGGAGTGAAACATGTATATTTTTTTTATAACCTTCAACTATGCTGAGATTAACAGCAATATAGAAAATAAGATTGGGACTTTAAAGGTGCAAAATACACAAAAATATATCAAAATAATTTTATTTTATAAAAGTTAAAATTGACAGAATACAATCCATCTACATTTTAGTATACAGTTTCAGAGTGTGCTGGTTGACAAAAATATCTACATGTTTCACCACTGTTAGTAGCTTCTTCAGGAGTTTTACATTTGTCAGGCACTTATCTACTGAAAACATAAAAAAAAAAATATATAAGTACACAAATCAAAAAACTCTGAACAGAATATATATTAAATCCCGAATAGGCTGGATCAAAAGGAACAATTTATATTGGGAGCAAACAATTACCTGTATGAAGATGGACTAGTTGAAGTTATAAAATAGGCCGAAAGGTCAAGAGGAAACCCAGAGATTAACAATGATGTAAAAAAAAAAAAAAGATGTTAATGTAAAGAATCCTCAAAATCTCAACAAAATAAAATAGTTGTGTATGAAGGAATTCAATACCATTAAAGCCTGATCATTACAAAGCTAATTTGATAAACAGCTCTACATTTTTTATTTCAGTCTGGACTACGAATGTTTAAAGTGGTTCCAAACTGAAACCATTTTTTACTTTTAAGCCCCATACACACATCATTTTTTCTGCATGTTTTTCTCTTCAGGTTTACCAAAACCATGTAGTGCAAGGGCCTGCATACAAATTGAAACTCTTAAGGTTTGACCTCATATTAGATGGTTTTGGTAAACCTGAAGAGAAAAATCTGCAGGAAAATTGATAGTGTGTATGGGACTTAACGCATTCCCTGCATTAAGGTAAAAGGCTCCCCCCTCCGCCTGAGTCCTCTATTGATTCAGCATGGTCCCTTCTGCAGCTTTTCTTTCCCATCCCTCTATTCTCACAGGCTACACTGAGAGCAGCGAGAGCCATAGGCTCCTGCTGCTGTCAATCAAATCCTCTGAAGATGGAGCAAGGAGCATGGCAGAGCCTTTACTGAATGTACACAGCCCAGCTCAGGAGCGCACCTGCATGAGTGCCCCAATAGCACACAGCTTGCTATGGGAGCACTTGAAAGAAATGAGGAGAGGAAAGCTCAGAGAGGGTAACACCAAAGAAGAGGTAAGTGATTGCCCTGTACAATATTTTTGCACAGAGCAGGGAAGGATAACCTCTTTTTTATTTGAATACAAATTTGCCTTTACAGCCACGTTAAAGCTGAATTCTAGATAGATTTTAAATAAATGTGCAGTTTTATGTATTCATTAATAATGTGTTGTCAAATGCAATTTGTGTAAACACCTGAATCTGGTTTCCTATTAGCGTCTTGTAATCTCCAGTACAGCAGAACTGAGGCCCCATACACACGAGAGGATTTATCCGCAGATACGGTCCAGCGGACCGTATCCGCAGATAAATCCTCTCGAGGATTTCAGAGGATTTCTATGCGATGGCGTGTACACACCATCGCATTGAAATCCCCGCTGAAATCCTCTGCCGATGACGTGTCGCGCCGTCGCCGCTATTATGACGCGGCGACGGGCGCGACGCTGTCATATAAGGAATTCCACGCATGCGTCAAATCATTACGACGCGTGCGGGGAATCCCTTTAGACGGATGGATCCGGTAAGTCTGTACAGACGAGCGGATCCATCCGTTGGAATGGATTCCAGCAGATGGATTTGTTGTGCATGTCAGCAAATATCCATCTGCTGGAAATCCATCCCAGGGGAGATTTCTCTGCGGATAAATATCCGTTGGCGTGTACACACCATAGGATCTATCCGCAGAAACCCATTTGATGGGATTTATCTGCGGATAGATTCTATGGTGTGTATGGGGCCTAAGACGTAGAACTAAGTAGAGGGAGGGGTCTGCATTTTGGGCCAATCCCATGTCCTGCATGCATATGTACTAGCAAGTAACATGCACAAAGATGAACTGCTGCTGTTCCTTTACTGTCTGCTCACAGGCAGGGAATAGGAAGATTACCTGTCTTTTTACTTAAAGTGGTATTCAGCTTAGAAAAACAAAAAACACTTACCTGCTCTGTGCAATAGTTTTGCACAGAGCAGCCCCGATCCTCTCCTTCTCAGGTCCCCCGCCAGCACTCTTGGCTTCTCCCCATTGACCAGTGCCCCAATAGCAAACTGCTTAGTATAGAGCCTTGGCTGAGCCCCACCCCTACTCTCTTTTCATTGGCTCACTGGCTGTTGTTATTCGACAGCTGTGGCAGCCAATGGCTCCCACTGCTGTCTCAGCCAATGAAGAGAGGGAGTCCCGGGACAGCCGATGTTCTTGTTCACATGGCTGGATCGAGAGGCGACTCAGGGGCCCGGTTCACACTGATGCGACAATCACTCCAACTTTTGGAGCACTTGTCGCATCAGAAGTCTGACCCTATTCTGTGCAATGGAAGTGTTTAAATCTGTGTAACTTGAGATGCTCCAACTTAGAAAAAGGTTTCTGAGCTACTTTTGGTCCGACTTTGGTCCGTCTAGCATTGACCTCTGTTAACCACTTTCCCACCGCACCATAGACAAAAGACGTCTACAGCGCGGTGGAGTTATTCTGGGAGGATGTCCCTGGGACGTCCTCCCAGAATCCTTCACTCGCGCTCCCGGAATCATCTGTGGGCGCCGGGTCTAGAAGACCCGGCGCATCACAGATCGCGGTAAATTGCAGCTGATAGCGGCAGTTTACCACATGATCGCTTGTAAACAAACCGGCGTCATGTCATGACGCCGGTTCCTCCCTCTCCTCTCTGTACCGATCGGTACAGTGTGAGAGGAGAGGGGGGAGAGCGGAAGCAGCAGCAGCTGCTGTGGGCTGGATCTGTGACAAATGCAGTCACAGATCCAGCCATCCCTCCCTGCGCAATACTCTGCAATATATGGTGCAATAACACCAATACTCTGCAATAACACCAATACTCTGCAATACCCCCCATACTCTGCAATACCCCCCATACTCTGCAATACCCCCATACTCTGCAATACCCCCCATACTCTGCAATACCCCCCATACTCTGCAATACCCCCCATACTCTGCAATACCCCCAATACTCTGCAATACCCCCAATACTCTGCAATACCTGCTAATATGACAGAAACAAGATTTTTTTTTTTTTTTTTTACAGAATTTTCAGTGTTTTTTCTTTTATAGCGCAACAAATAAAAAACCCGGAGGTGATCAAATACCACCAAAAGAAAGATCTATTTGTGGCGAAAAAAAGAAAAAAAATTCAGATGGGCACAATGTTGTATGACTGAATTATTGTCATTCAAATTGTGAGAGCACCGAAAGCTGAAAATTGGTCTGATTAGGAAGGGGGTTTAAGTGCCCAGTGGTCAGAAGTTGCATGCAAGTCGCGGGCAGTGTGAACCCAAGCTTAGTGGGGGAGGGGGGGGGCTGTGGGGAGAGCAGCAAACAGCAGTTTTTTTTTTACCTTCATGCATAGAATACATGAGGGTAAAACACCTTCAGCCTTTACTACCACTTTAACTGTAACAGAAAAAAGTGTCGAAACTATCACGGCTGTATATTCTGACAAGGCTGTGGTAAAATTTTAGGACTGTGTGGTCAGAATAACAAATCCTCTGGTAGGTAAAGTAGCTGATATACAGTATTTTTTTTATTTTTATAGTTTGCTCAATGTTACTGTTTCATGTTTTGGACTTCTCTGGCTGCATGCTTGTTCTAGGTCAGTAACCTAGAACAAGCATGCAGCCAGAGAAGTCCAAAACATCCTATCCTACATTTGGGCCAGGTAATCACTAGAAAGTGAGGATTAAGATGCACGCTGGACATTTTTTTGCTGTCCCTAGTGGCTTTTGGAATTTCTTTCCCTGCTTCTAATCACCCTACATATTAGCTTATGTGTCTATGCACACATATAGGCATTTAGACCTGTTCAGAGTCACAGGCCTTTAGAAGAATATCCATGTCCATGAGCAGCATAGTCTTGACAGAAAAAATATTTGACTCGCCTAAATGTGTGTAGGCCCATGTAAATGTATCTAAGCACTAGGTGCATTTAGTGTTTGAGTGTTAATTCCTTTCAATGGGCAGAATACATGATTATTCTGGCTAATTAAATGAATTAACGGCCAAGCGCTTGACGCACCTAAACGGGTAACGTGAGTTTACAAGCATCAAGTGTTTTTTCTGCCAAAACGTTGTCAGTAGGAAAGGAGTCTAGGAGAGTGTATATGAGGCCTTAGAAACAAATAAACTTTGGCAAAGTCTACATTTCTATCCTTGCAATTCACTTTAAGCAGTTTGTTTCTGTGCATTTGTGTGAAGTGTTCCCCAAACACATCAACTCTTTTGTGAATTGCTCTATTGATTAGCATTGGTCAGATGTTTCATTATGCTATGCTACTATCATTTTAAAAGGATCACATTGGTAAATAAGATGAAGAGTTTTATCTGCATGTTTAACCACTTCCCATCCCAGCCATAGTAATATGACTGGCGCAAGGTAGCTCTGCCATCCTGGGCGGCCGTCAAATGACGTCCACGGCTTCCCGGCCACTAGGGGGCGTGTTTGCCCGCTGCGACACTCGTTAGCCGATGTGCGTGCCTGGCGGCCGCAATGTCCGTCGGGCACCCGTGATTGCCGGTCACAGAGCAGCAACGTGGATCTGTGTTTGATCGCCCCCTAGTGTTAACCCCTTCCCTGCCAGTGACATTTATCCAGTATCAGTGCATTTTTATAGCACTGATCGCTGTATATTTGTCAATGGTCCCAAAATCGCGTCAAAAGTGTCTGATCTGTCATCCGTAATATTGCTGTCCCGATAAAAATCGCACATCGCCGCTATTACTAGTAAAAATCTACTATTTTGTAGATGCTATAACTTTTGTGAAAACCAATCAATATACGCTTACTGCAATTTTTTTACCAAAAATATGTAGATGAATACATATCGGCCTAAACTGAGGACAACATTTTTTTTTTTTTTTTATTGGGATATTTATTATAGCAAAAAGTAAAACAATATCGTCTGTCTTTTTTTGTTTATAGCACAAAAAAAAAAAACGCAGAGGTGATCAAATACCACCAAAATAAAGCTCTATTTGTGGGGAAAAAAATAGGTACAGTGTTGTATGAACATGCAGGTGTCATTCAAAATGTTACAGTGCTAAAACCTGAAAATTGGCCTGGACAGGATGGGGGTAAAAATGCTTGTTATTGAAGTTGTTAAAACTAGCAACTGGTAACTGTTTTTCTTTTACAGGTCTGCAAACTTGTATTTTCTGTTTCTTGCTATCTTGAATTGGATTCCAGTAATTGAAGTTTTTCATAAAGAGATAACCATGGTGCCGTTGGTCATAGTTCTCCTGGTTATTGCTGTTAAAGATGGTGTTGAAGACTACAAAAGATATCGTAATGATAGGAATGTCAATTTGCAAAGAACTACTATATATAATAAGTAAGTTGTACAATGTTGTTGTCATTACAATTTTTATATATATTTTTTTTATTAATGTGATCTCCCTCCCCTCATTTGTACAAAAGTCTGTTGGGGTTTACTCACAGGTAAAAAAAAAAAAAAGTTCTGGACAGCTTGCAAGTGACTGTCTGTCAGAGACTGTTCACATGTAATGGGGCTATTAGGGTATTTGGGTGACAATGTACACCATTCATTTAGGAAATGTTTTG
Source organism: Rana temporaria (assembly GCF_905171775.1). Classification (NCBI taxonomy): domain Eukaryota; kingdom Metazoa; phylum Chordata; class Amphibia; order Anura; family Ranidae; genus Rana; species Rana temporaria. Next base: position 285,382,693 of record NC_053491.1, on the reverse strand, counting down.
TAGACAGCTCAAGTCACACATAGTTTCTCAAGTCAACAGCATATTTCATTAAGCAGAAAGCAACCCATAGACAGTTCAATTTCTTTCCTTACAGTCAGTGTTGAATTCCTCCCGCGGTGCTATTGTGTTCTGCCAGTGGGGGGTGAGGAATATGTGTATGTGTATGTATATATATATATATATATATATATATATATATATATATATATATATATATATTTATTTATTTAGTGACAGATAGCCCTAGGGCATAGTCAGGGGTGGAGTGTTTGTGTCAACCAGTCTCTTGTGTCTGCTCAGGTTGGCTCCTGTTTAGCAGTAGACGGGGGTTAATATCCAGACACACCTAATCAACAAAGTGTTGTAATGGAGGCTGGTGGGTGTGTGATTCAGTCTTTGATATGAACAGGCTGAGACTGGGCACTGACCAAACAGTCCATTGTGCAGACAAAGGTTTTATTGCCATTCTGCATTCTGTGGGGTTGATCTTTGTTGTTAGTTTTGTCCTATGGAGAAATAAAATGGGCAAGAAGCATAGAAGTGCACTTTGGACTGCCTTCAAGTTATGTTTTGAAGTTGACCACAATGCACGTTTGTGTGTAGGTTATTTATACAGTATTTGTGTGCATGTGTGTATGTATATACATATATATAATTTTTATTTTTACTATACTGTATATAAAAACACAGAAGGTCTTGGAGCACAGAGAGAGCTTATTTTTATGGATTGGCTTGATTGTTATATCGTGGGGGAAAAAAATAAAATTCTTAAGGCCTATTTATGAATGCACCTGTGTTTGCCTGGGTGACATTGGATCCTGTGGCTGTGTCTCATTCCTGTGCATTGATGAAGTGTCTGCATTGTGGTTAGTTTACATTTGATCCCTTTCAGCATTTGATGAAAAAAAAAACATCATTAATATGTTATTTTCATCGAATGGTTACATTGGAATGAATGCACCTGTGTCTGCCCGGGTGACATTGGATCCCATGGCTGCCCACGCATTCAAAGTAAAGAACACAATACCTAGTGTAAAAGGCTCCATTATGTTTTGGGGCTGTTTTGCCTAATCTGTCATGGGAGACCTTAAATCTGTGCAAGACCCAATGAAATCTTAGGAGCCTTAAGGAATTCTAAAGTGAAATGTACTGCCCACTTAGTGTCAGGAAGCTCTATCCTTGTCACAGGTCAGGGATACTCCAACAGTACACATTTAAAAGCACCGGAAATGGCTAAAAACAAAGCATTGATCTGTTCTGAAGTGGCCTTCTATGAGCCCTAACCCAAATCCTAACAAACATCTATGGAATAAACTGAGGCCTCGTACACACGACCGAGAAACTCGACGGGCGAAACACATCGAGTTCCTCGTCGAGTTCCTTGCTAGGCTTGTCAAGGAACTCGACAAGCTTGCTTTGCGTACACACAGTCAGGCCAAAATTTCCTCGTTCTCAAACGCGGTGACATACAACACATACAACGGCAGGGGAAGTTCGATTCCACTGGCTAAACTCTTGGGGCTGCTTTTGCTAATTTCATGTGTTTGCGTGTTAAATAAAAGTTTGGTAAGAGACATTTGCACTTTTCAGTCTGTTACAGCTTTAAAAATGTGTTATCTCCATTACAAATGCTACTTTTACTCCCGTCTCATACTTTAATCTGAGCAAGCGTGGGTTTCTTAGCATATAGACGTCCGAGTTTCTCGTTGAAAACCAGCCCGACCAGAAACTCGACGAGCCAAATCAGACTCCCGTCGAGAAAATAGAGAACTTTCTCTCTTTTTGGCTCGTCGAGTTTCTCGACAGTTTCCTCGACGAAAATGTACACACGACCGGTTTCCTCGACCAAAAAATTTCACCCAGCAAGTTTCTTGCTGGTTTTTGCCGAGAAACTCAGTTGTGTGTACGAGGCCTCAGATTCTGTCTAGAGAAGGAATCTGGAGATGTTTGTTCAAGAACAGTGACCCAAACTACCTAAAGGCAAGTGCAGAATTCTGATTGAAAGCTACAGAAATTGCAGTGATGGCCTCTAAAGGTTGTGCAACAAAATATTTGCTTAAAGAGGTTGTAAAGGTTCAGATGTATTTAAAAAAACAAAAAACAAACATGTCATACTTACCTCCACTGTTTTGCACAGAGTGGCCCCAATTGTCCTCTTCTGGGGTCCCACACCGGCTCTCTCGGCTCCTCCCTGCAATAGCTAACCCCTTATGAAGCTTTCTCCTGATGGCATTACCTTGCGCACACGTTTCCGTCTCATACACTCAGCGTCCGTAGACACAGAGCATATGTCTCGGTCCCGCCACCCGGCGGCGGCCACGTCATTGGATTTGATTGACAGCAGCGGGAGCCAATGGCTGCGCTGCTATCAATCTATCCAATCAATGCTGAGACTACGTGGAGAAGAGGACGCGCCAAGCAGGTAAACTGGCTCAGGTTAGTAAAACGGAGGGGCTGGTAATTGGGCTGCATAGGATGCATTAAGGTGAAAAAACACAAATCTTTACAACCCACTTTAGTGGTTCTGTAATTCTGGATCTCTTTGTAGCACTTTAGTGATTCAGGAAGTGATGTTAAGCCCTGTACACACGGGCCAGAATCTCGTCAGGAAAAAAACATTGTTTTTCCTGACGAGATTCTGTTCCTGTTTCCTGTTCCTGTTTCCTGTTTTTCCTGACGAGATTCTTGGCATGATTCTCTTGCCGGCTGAGTGTACACACACTCAATTCAAAAGAATCGCCGTTCTTTTAAATGGCAAGAACGCGGTGATGTCATCGAGTGCTTCACCCTACCTATTCCTTGGAAGCTACCGCGCATGCGTCAAAGTCATTTCAAGCATGCACGGGTTTCCACAGTGACAGGTAAGTATACAGACGCTCGGGTTTCTCGGCAGGAAAACACTGCCGAGAATCACAACGAGAAAATAGAGAGCAGGTTCTCTATTTTCTCGTCGAGATTCTGGGTAGTTTTCTTGACGAGAAACCTCAAAGCCTCGTACACAACACACGCACGGTTTACTCTGCCAGCAGTTATATTGCTGGTTCTTGCCGAGAAAACCTTGCGTGTGAACGAGACTTTACTTTCTGAACTTGAAAGTAGGCGCAGCCACATTTCTATACAATTGTGGATTCCTTTCCTTTAGACAACACATTTTGAGGTGTGTTTCCTCAATTTTTTAAGGGAGTAGTTAAGTGTCCCGGTTTGTAAGATTTCCTGTTCTCTTGTTCCATTGACAGTGGTCGCCAAGATAAATAAAACGGCTAAATCTACCTACCTACAACTCCAAAACGTAAGAAAAAAGGCATAGTTGTAGCTTTAAATACAGTGTACAGTATGAAAAGGAATTTATAGTTTTGGATTTAGTGGTGCAGAAAAAGACTTTGTCCAGTTTTTATTTCTGTCTATGTCCCCTTTAGTAAGATGGGCTCTTGTTATTTTCCCTGATGACCAGAACATGAGGTGAAATCCAGCATTATACCCTAGAGCCGAAAAATTGTTAAATTCCACTGATGGATTCACCTATTCCTGTGAAAACTTTCTAAGATGGTAATTGCAATAAATTTGAATAAAAGTTTCCTCCCAATGTCTGTTGCGTCCACAGGAAATAGGGGGAAACCTGCCTAAGGCCCCTTTCACAGTGGGGAGGGAGGCGCGGATTTGCCGCGGGATTTGGCCGTTAGCGGTACGGTATTAACCACCGCTAGCGGCTGATAAAGGATGAATACCGTCTGCAATGCGCCTCTGCAGAGGCGCATTGCGGGCGGTATTGGCCGCGGTTTCCCATTGTTTTAAATAGGAAGGAGCGGTGAAGGAGTGGTATACACGCCACTCCTCTCACCGCTCCAAAGATCCTGCTGGAAGGAGATTTTTTTCTCTCCCAACAGCGCATCGCCTCAGTGTGAAAGCCCTCGGGCTTTCACGATGAGTATGCAGTGCAGGAGTTTTTCAAGCGGTATAGCAGCGCTATTTTTAGCGCTGTACCGCCTGAAAAACTCCTCAGTGTGAAAGGGGTCTAACTGAGTAGGGGCACCAAAAAATATCCTGGTGAGAGTTTTTAACCTTTCCCTACTTTATTAAAAACTGAAAAAAAGTTTTGACTTTCCATACACCTGAAAGAGTATATTTAGTATTGTATCAAGGCTCAGAGCAAGGAACCGCAGCAGTGATTTCTTGCCCATGGAGACATTTGGCTGTTCAGCTCACCAACGTGCACTAGAACTTATTGTACATTTGAATGTAATATACTTTTATAGTTGATTTGCCCTCAGCTGACATAGCAGCATGGCATGTTTTTTAAGGAATAGAGAAGAGACTAGCATCACCTGTAATTTTTAAGTATAAAATCCATAAATGTGATACACGACTGTACCTATCTGCTGGATAAAATTACCGTCACAGGAGGCTCTTTTGTCCGTAATCAATAACCGTAAAAAGGAAATACTTTATATTTGGGACATGTGCCAGTTATCACATTAACAGAGCCTTTTTGGTACTGAACAACTGTCATTAAGATAATCACTTGTGCTTGCAGTAATTTCTTTGCTTTGAAAGTATACTAAAAATATATATTCACAATCTGATTGGATTTTCATAGTCAAGTCTGCAAATAATGGCAGGAAATAGACTGTAAAAGTGATTATGCCAGGCATGTATGCTGCTCTGGGCACATTAATACTGAGATCATTCGATATTTTGGTGCCTATGTAGAAAGGACTCCACTATATTGTGTTTGATTTTGTTTCATACTTCAACTTATTGAATCTTTTTTATTTTTTATTATTTGTTTTGGATTGAGTGGGGAAAGATTTGATGCCTTGTCAGTTGTCAGGTTTTAATTGCTGTCTGTGCCTGCATTGGGGTGATGTTTCCTGTTTACGGCTCACTGAGCTCACAGTAAGTGGGGGAAAAAAAGGTTACAATCCTTTCTAGCTACAACCAAAACTAAAGAGAGGTTTTGGCTGGAGTTTTACTTTAACTTAATTTTCCCCTTTAGGATACCACTTTTTAATTAATAATCTATAGGTTGCGGTGATAACATTTGCCACAATTAGTTAGGTAGATTCAGAAAGAGTTAGGCCGGCTTATCTACAGATAAGCCGACCTAACTCTGAATCTGCACCGACCTATGTTTAAGTGTATTCTCTAACAGAGATACACTTAAACATATCTAAGATAGGACGGCTTGCGCCGTCCTATCTTAGATTGCAATGTTTTGGCTGACCGCTAGGTGGCGCTTCCATTGCGGCCGGCGAAGATTATGTAAATGGGCTTGTACGCCGATTCACGAACGTACGCGTGTCCGCCACAGTCGAATTACGTCGTTTCCGTAAGGCCTTAGGCGGCCTAAAGTTATTCCACCCATGAAGTAGCTAAAAACGTCAAAAAACGTGAGGTCAACCTCATTTCCATACAACACGCCCCCCTCCAACCAATTTGAATTAGGCGCCCTTACGCCCGCTCGTTTGAGGCTACACCGCCGTAGATTAGCAGGTAAGTAGATTGAAAATCACTACTAGCCTAGTTAATTTACGGCGGTGTAGCCTAAACAGGAAAGGCTACGCCGCCCTAAAGATATTCCAATCTACCTGAATCTACCTAAGTGTTCTCAAGTTCAGTTCTTTGCATTAGTACTTGTATCTCAACATTTTTATTTGCATCGTCAGTTTTAGTTTTTATTTATCACTACTTTCAAAAGCTGCTTTACCACTTTTCAAGTTTGATGACAATTTAATATTTGTTTTTTTTATAAATAAATCCTTTATTGGAGCTTACACAGTCATAATGTTAAAGTATACCTAAAGGCATTTTTTCCAGTTTTTGATAGAATGAAGAGGAATTAAAACAGCTGTCAGGTTTTTATTGCTGTCTGTGCTCCCGTTTGCAAAATCCAGCCTCTCTGTTTGTCCTTTTTAGTATTATCACCAAAAGTGAAACTGAAAAAAACATGCAACATTTTGGGTTGTCAGCAGGACAAGAATAGATGGAAAATCTTCAAATGGGAACCCTAATGCCCCGTACACACGATCGGTTTTTCCATCTGAAAAAAGTTAGATGGTTTTTCCGACGGAATTCCACTCAAGCCTGCCTTGCATACACACGGTCACACAAAAGTTCAGTGACTGGCAAGAATGCGGTGGCGTAAAAGACTACGACGAGCCGAGAAAACAAAGTTCTATGCTTCTGAGCATGCAACGATTTGTTTCCGAGCATGCGTCAGAATTTTGTGCATCGGAATTTGTACACACGATAGTGTGTATATATTGGTATTGGTATATTGGTAAATGTTCTCACATATACCAATATACCAATAGTTCTTTCACTGCATATAAATGAATATATGGCAAAGAGATAGGCTCCATGTACACGGGACGTTTGTACAACCTTTTCTGAACGATTTAAATTGAGAGATAGTAACCCATGTTTAAAACGGCTGTTTAGCCGCGTTTACATGCCGTGTCTAGTCGCGTTTAGCTGCGTTTGCATCTACAAGCACTTGAAAAAAAAAATTTAAATGGCCAAAAACTAAAAATGCCTATAAACTAAACGTGGCTAAATGCAGGTTACCGCGTTTAGCCATGTTTAGACGCGTTTGGCGTCTGAAACATCGGAAACTTCGATGTCTGAACTAATTTTTTTGCCTTCAGAATAGGGCCTATAAACGCAACTGCCTAAAAACTACAGTAAACTAACCTGTGTACATGTACACATAAGATAACATTGAATGAGTTCAGGGGCAGTTGAAAAAAGTGTCCAACTGCCTCTGAATGTCCGTTTAACAGCAGCAGTGTACGTGGGCCATAGGTGTAATATAGTGTAGTATTTTATATAGTAAGTTGTAAACATATTCCACACACAAATATTTTCTAATACACATAATCACTGATTTAATACCACCAGAAAAAAAGCTTTATCTGTCTCACAAAAAAATAATAAAAATGTTGTTTGGGTACAGTGTTGCATGACTGCGCAATTGTCATTCAAAGTGTGACAGCACTGAAAATTGGCCTGGGCAGGAAGGAGGTGAAAGTGCCCTGTATTGAAGTGGTTAACCTGAAAGGCACGTATTGATATGCTTTAGAATCAATTCTCAAATCAAGAACTTTAGCAAAGGGAAAACAATATACTGTGGGCCAGATCCACATACATGTAGAACGGCGCAGCGTATCAGAGATACACTACGCCGCCGTACCTTACCTGGTGCATTTTCAAATCCTCAGCGATTTTGCGCCGTAAGTTACGGCGGCATAGTGTATTTCTGGCTGCGGATTTAAAATTGGGCGGGTTGGGGGCGGGTTTCATTTAAATGAAGCGCGTCCCCGCGCCGAATGAACTGCGCATGCGTCGTCCCGAAAGTTCCCGCCGTGCATTGCGCTAAATGACGTCGCTAGGACGTCATTTTTTTAACTTAGACGTGAGTTACGTCCATCCCTATTCACTGACGACTTACGCAAAAATAAAAAAAATCAAATTTCGACGCGGGAACGATGGCCATACTTAACATGGCAAGTCTATGTATACGCCGAAAAATACCAACTTTAACTATACGGCGGAAAAAGCAGACTACAGACGACGTTAGAAAATGCGACGGCCGCGCGTACGTTCGTAGATCGTCGTAAATCGCTAATTTGCATACCCAACACGGAAAACGCCACCCAGCGGACGCCAAAGTGTTGCATCTTAGATTCGAAGGCGTACGAAGACGTACACCTGTCGGATCTAACCCAGAAGCCGTCGTATCTTGTTTTGAGGATTCAAACTAAAGATACGACGTGGGAAATTTGAAAGTACACCGGCGTATCAGTAGATACGCCGGCGTACTTCGTCTGTGGATCTGGCCCTGTATATCTATACTGCATATAGTTCAAAATTAGTGAAGAGGCACTCACAGGTCCTGCGGAGGAGGTTGATCAAAACAGCAGTGTTTTTCTTGTTAACGTTTCGATGAAGCTGTGTTCAAATCCATATACTACACTCAGTCCATCTTTCTCAAGACTGCGCTTCATCAAAACGCTGACAATAAAAACACTGCTGTTTTGATCTACTACCTCCTTTGCTAGACCCGAGAGTGCCTCAATACTAGTTATGGAAGTAAATGGATTTCTTTGTGGGTGAGCGCCTGGATATTTACCTCAAACATAGAGTGCCGTGGCTACTCTTGGGACTGTTTACTGTATATAATTGTCGGGCCGGCAACCGTAGGCTAAGTGTTGTAATTATGTTTTATTTCACATGACCGTGTGCCTGGGTGATCGATTGCTTCACAGAGAATCAAAATCTCTCTGTATAATCACAACTACCATAGAAGTATTTTTGTTACTGCAACGTGAAACAAGATAAAAAACGCAATAAAACAAAACAAAAGACTAAAGTATATGGGTGTTTAAGATCAATTGAAGTCTATTACCTTCCTCAGTATTACCTGCGATCTGTAGCCTAACCTGTAGATTTACTTTTACAACATAATTGGGACAGGAAATATAGGTAAAGCTACATTGTTGACACATACAGCAAATACAAAAAAAGGCCCCTTTTATAGTAGGGGAAGGCTAGAAGGTTTTTTATCAATGTCTCTATTCTTGTAGAAGTTTTTCTAATTATTGTCCTGGTCACAGCATTGTTCCTTGGAGAAAAATCTCCTTGACAAAATGTCAGACAGCAATTACAGTGGAACTTAACTGTATCTCAGCACCACAAACGGAAAATGTTATTTAACCACTTCAGCTCCGGAAGAATTTTCCTTACCTTACCAGAGCACTTTTTGCGATTCGGTACTGCGTCGCTTTAACTGACAATTGCGCAGTCGTGCGACGTGGCTTCCAAACAAAATTGACTTCCTTTTTTTTGCACAAATACAGTTTTCTTTTGGTGGTATTTGATCACTTTTGCGGTTTTAATTTTTTGCGCTATAAACAAAAATACAGCGACAATTTTGAAAAAAATTCTATATTTTTAAATTTTTGCTATAATAAATATCCCCCAAAAAATCTATAAAATATTTTTTTTACCTCAGTTTAGGCCGATACGTATTCTTCTACATATTTTTGGTAAACAGAAATCGCAATACACGTTTATTGATTGGTTTGTGCAAAAGTTATAGCATCTAAAAAATAAGGGATAGTTTTATTGCATTTTTATTTATTTTTTTACTAGTAATGGCGGCTATCTGCGATTTTTATTGTGACCGTGACATTGCGACAGACATATGGGACACTTTTGACACCATTCACATTTATACAGCGATTAGTGCTATAAAACTGCACTGATTACTGTATAGATGTGACTGGAAGGGAAGGGGTTAACACCAGGGGGCACTGAAGGGGTTAATATGTTCCCTAGTGTGTGATTCTAACTGTAGGGGGAGGAGACTCACAAGGGGAGGAGACCGATGTGTGTTCCTCTGTACTGGGAACACACATCGGTCTCCTCACCTGACAGGACCGTGGATCTGTGTGTTTACACACACAGATCCACAGTCCTACCGTGATTGCGGGCAATCGTGGGTGCCCGGCGGACATCGCGGCCGCTCGGGCACCCGCACCAGGTCCCGTGCAATGCCACGCACGCACACCCTAGACGGCCGGGAAGCAGTGTTGCCAACCTACCAGATTGAAATTTACTGACACAACATCCAAATTTTACTAGCACAGCCAAGTTTTTACTGGCATTTCCAAAAGTTACAAAATTACAGTTTTAAGTTCAAATTTGAGTATTTAGGCTACAAACCAATACAATATGCAATTAAGCAATTGGATTTAAAGGGGTTGTAAAGGTAAAACAAAAAAAATCCTGAATAGCTTCCTTTACCTCAGTGCAGTCCTCCTTCACTTACCTCATCCTTCGATTTTGCTTTTAAATGTCCTTATTTCTTCTGAGAAATCCTCACTTCCTGTTCTTCTGCCTGTAACTGCCTGGTGTGGAGTGTCATGCTCTCCCCCTCCCTTGAGGGTGGAGGGGGCGAGAAGGAGAGTCAGGATTCTCTCTACGTTGCAGATAGAGAAAGGAGCTGTGTGTTAGTGGGCGTCCTGACTTTCCTGCTCGCCCCTCCCCCCTCAAGGGAGGGGGCGAGCATGACACTCCACACTAGGGAGAAAGCCTTGCATTACTGTGTGGAGTTACAGACAGAAGAACAGGAAGTGCCTGTTGGGGGCACTTGAGGATAGAGTTGAGAACCACTGACATACATGACAGCTTCCCAGCAAACGTGCAACCAGCTCTGAGCAGAACACAATAGTACATCTGTAAGCCAGATCAGAGTTGGCCTTATTTATTCACCAGCTTGCTAAATGGAGAACTGGCACTAATCCTTTGAGAATCTATCACTGTGTTGACAACAATATCCTAAAGTGTCAGTAACTCCCTGAATTTGTCTGTAATGTTTCCAACACTAGCCTAAATGATTTCCTAAATTAGGCATAGATCGTTCTTAACGGTACTCCGGACAGAAAACTGTTATCGTGGTCCATTTTGAATTCTCCTAATTGTATAAAGATTATGAACCTTTTAAAGCAGAGTTCCACCCACTTTTTGATGTACACATCATCTGCTTCAGACTTTGCCATACACACTGCAATAAGCATTTTTTTTTTTTTACACACTTTCTGTACTTTGTTTATAAGGCATTATTCACAATTTTCTGCATCTTCCACCCGCGGCTATGTGTGCAATATCCGGCTGCGCACTGGCTCCTGGGAGATGTTTGTCATAATTCCCAGGAGTCAGTGGACATGGCCGCCACTCAGCAGCACTGCAAGGTGTCTATACTGTGCATGCGCGAGATCGGGCAGTGCATGATGGTTATTCAACAGCACTGTATCCCGAAAGAGTATCCTTGTGGGCTTTGCATGCCCACAAGCGAAATGGAACCATGCAATACAGGGAAATATAAGGTTAGTTTAAAAAAAAAGAATAACAAATATAACGGCGCTATTAGTGAGAATAGTGATTGCAGCATTGCATTAGGATCATCTTAACAGATGGCTTTAGGAAAAAAAAATGGAATATGTCGGTGGAACTCCATTTTAAATAAATCAGCCTTAGCGCCTGATGTGCATTTCACTTATTTGATTGGTCATGGTAAACGGATGAGCAGGAAAATGGAATTAAAAATTAAAGGGGAGAATAGGGAAACTGGTCATGGATAGCTGAAAATAACACACAATCTTTAGGTGTGCATTGAACAATTTAATATGAACCTTGTTAAATCCTAGTTTGTACAAATCAATTTGAAACTCTGTGCCTTTCCAAAATGGTAAACCAGTTAATCAACTACAACAGTAACTTGATATTTTCTGCTTAAATGAATTTATGGGACACCTGTTGACAAATATTGTACAAGTCTCAGACTTGATTAAATCAACCTCCTGAGTGTGTGAGGGTAGCACGTTAACCTAAGCGAAGAAGAAGCCATTGCCTTGTTTACAATGCAGAAAAGCGATAATTTTGTAGCAATGGGAAGTGTCTGTTTTCCTACCTGTCTCCATATGGCTGTCAGCTCAAGTTTTAACACTAGCTGTTTTGTGCATCTGTATCATTTCTACGTGCCAGTAGTTAAGCTGGAATCAATTGCCAAGATCCAGCTGATCAGGGAAATGTGTGACAAAACACTAAGCACGAACCCTGAACAACAATGGGCACTGCTTTACAGTTTAGTCTTTGTTTTTCTCTGCCTCTGTTTCATGGTGCAATTTTGCCAGGTGACTTTGGTGCAACTTCATATTCTGGATGGACCCTCTGAACACTGCTATAAACCCTTTCCAGCAAACTATGCAATGAAAAACAGGGATATTTAGTTCACATATATTGCAATACATGCTTTAACCTCCCTGGCGGTATGATTCTTTCAGAAAAAAACTTGCTGAAAGCGGTACCATTATTTGCAAGGAAATTTGGCGTTTTATACTGTAGGCCTGTAATTTTTAGAAATAACTCACTTAAATCTGACCAAACAAGATTCTAATAGGCATCCCGGGTATGACATTTTTTTAAAAACAAAATTATAAATTATAATATAATAAATAATTATAAATAATTATAACAAATAATAATATAATTATAATAAAAATGATTCAATAATGTAATCAAATCAAAATCACTGAAATTTTCTCAGTTGCAGAATTGTCGCTGTCATTATTTTTTTTTTTATGACGAATTTCCCCACAAATCGCTATCGCACAATTCTGCAAGTGATTATAATTTATTATCGCTGTTTTTTAGCTGCTCTAAAACTATTTTTGACATAAAGGGACACTTTTGGTTGCTATGGACAATCTACAGTTTACAGGCAGGAAAAAAAGTTGTTATTATATAAAAGAACATGTAGGACACTGGGCAGACCACTAGGGACAAGGGGGGTGTGTATTTTTTACATACAGTACTGTAATCTATAAGATTACAGTATACTGTATGTAAGGTGTTTGTTTACCTTTTTGAATTTGCGCCGTTTTCCGCTCCCGTGCGTCGTAACGTCGCAGGGAACGGAGATCGGCGTCACACAGAGGCACTGTGTGAATCGAGCTAGGTCCCGCTCGCTCGCACAGCGCGGTGGCATCGCTGGATCCAGGGACAAGGTAAGTAAACACTCCCTGTGGATCCAGCGAGGCAAGCCCGAGTCTGACTCGGGGTTACCGCTCGCAGCAGCAAAATCTAACCCCGAGTCAGACTCGGGAATACCGCCAGGCAGGTTAAGCTGGCTTACTGCATCAAAGTAATCCCTCTTATGGCCAGTCCTACACTGCTTTTCCACTGCAAATGCTATGGTTGACACTATGCCAACATGGGGCATAAAGACACAAGGTGGGTGTGAGCTGTCCGTTACCAGACCAGAACCTAGTAGCTCTCCCCCACCTTGGGGTTGATTTATTGAAGGCAAATCCACTCTGCACTACAAGTGCACTTGGAAATGTAGTTTCTATAGATCTAAGTGAAAGATCTGAGATGAGGGGAAGCTCTGATGATTTTATCACCCTATCATGTACAAGCAAAAATGCTGTTTTTTTTTTTCCTTGCATGTACCCCTCAGAGCTACAGCGAATGAACTTCCAAGAGTACTTTAATTGCACTTGGAAGTGCATGGTGGATTTGCCTTTAGTAAATAATGCCCCTTGGACAAATCCACTGTGCAATTCCACTTGGAAGTGCATTTGCTGGAGCTCTGAGGGGGACATGCAAGGAAAGTAAAAAACTAAATTTTTGCTAGCACATGATTGGATGATAAGATCTCCAGAGATTCCCCTCATTTCAGATCTTCCCCTCAGATCTACTTTCAAGTGCACTTGGAAGAGCACAGTGGATTTGCCCAAGGGGGGTTATTTACTAAAGGCAAATCCACTGTGCACTTTCAAGTACAATGCAAGTGCACTTGAAAGTGCATTCACTGTTGCTCTGAGGGGGACATGCAAGGAAAATAAAAAAACTGAATGTTTGCTTGCACATGATTGGATGATAAAATCAGCAGAGATTCCCCACTTGCAGTGCACAGTGGATTTGCCTTTAGTAAATAAGCCCAAAGGGGTGTCTTTATGCCCCCGGTTGGCATGATGCCCACCGTAGCATTTGGAGTGGCAAAGCAGTGTAGGACTGGCCAAAAGAGGGATTGCTTTGATGCAGTTGTCCAGCTTAAAGCATGTATTGCAATATATGTGAACTAAAAACCCCTGTTTTTCATTGCATAGTTTGCTGGAAAGGGTGTATAGCAGTGTGCAGAGGGTCCATCCACAATTTGTAGTGTTAATGTGTGGTCACACCCCTTTAGCACTTGATAGTTTAAATACATTTACAAACTATTGGGATTTGAGCACAGGTATATCTTTTCTCTTTGGCAAACTTTGAAGCAATTTCAGGGAATGCCTGTGTAATCTTCCTCTAATGTTGAATCCAAATCATTAATTAAGATGAGGATCAAACTTGGAGGCAACTTCCATTAAAATCTATGAGCACATGTCAGATAGAAGTCGCCTTGAAGTAGTACAGGAACCTTTTCCAAAGTCGAAGCGACTTCAGTAGTGCTAATTAAGACCGCTCTCATTGACTAAAATGTTATTTCACCTGTCATGCGACTTGGGGTCTCACAAGTTGGAGCCCAAGTCGTGGCAGAGCTTAAGACCAGTCAATAATGAACAGCTGTAATGAATAACCCCAAAGAGTATAAACTACATAAAAGCATGTGGTAACAGCTATTCACACATAGTTGCAGAAAGTGCAATTCTAAAGAAGGAATTGCAACTATAAACTATTACACCATAGGGAGTTTAGGGGATCATTTAAAAGATGCATTACCTTTCTAAAAAGTAATACTAAAGTTAATAAAAAAAAAATGTATACTTATATGCTCTTCGCAATGGTTTTGCATAAAGCACCCTTGATCCTCCTATTCTCAGGTCCCCCACTGGCATTCCTGGCTCTTCAACTCCCCCTAGCTGAGTGCCTCCATAGCAAGCCACTTTCTATTGGGGCACGTGCTCCTGAGCTCCAGTCTGTGTTTCCATGAGGCACAGAGCAGGGCTTGGCTCCAACCCCCACGCCTTGCTGGCTGTGACATTTTCATAGCCAGTGAGGAGGCAGAAAGCCAGGAGAGCAGCTGCCTTTACAACCACTTTAATCCATGGTCCCACTATTTTTCTTCCTTGCCAGTTTCAGTTGTGATGATTAGTCTCTCTAAGCTCCCCTTCTTAATGTTCTGCAACTGGTTGTGCCATCATCCTTTCTCACCGATGCCATTATGTACAATCCCATCACCACCCCTGGTCCTCCATTGCATGTGATGGTGAAGAGCACCCGCCCCCAATCCAGCATTTGAGATATTGGTGCAATGGCTGTTGTTTAAACGTAGGTCAAAGTAAGTAATGCTCTGTATTAAAACATAATTTTGACAAAACAATCATTGCATGCTTCATATGCTGGGGAGGGAAATTGGTTCTAAAGTCTAAAGCCTACACACGACCGAGTTTCTCGGCAAAAACCAGCAAGAAACTTGCTGGGAGATATTTTTTTGCCGAGGAAACCGGTCGTGTGTACATTTTCGTTGAGGAAACTGTTGAGAAACTCGACGAGCCAAAAAGACAGCAAGTTCTCTATTTCCTCGACGGGAATGGAGAAACTTGCCTTGTCAAGTTCCTCGACAGCTTGACAAGGAACTCGACGAGGAAAAGGATGTGTTTCGCCCGTCGAGTTCCTCGGTCGTGTGTACGAGGCTTAACAGTTTTTACCTTGATGCATTCCTTGCATTAAGGTAAAAAAAAAAAATCCCCACTAACTGTTAAACCTACCACCTTCTTCTCCTCCAAGCACATACCTGAGCCTGTTAGCAACCCAGCGTTATCCCAGCTGCAGGTCTTCTTCCTTTTCTTCCTGAGACACTGGCAACATCAGGTGCCATAGGCTCTCAGTCAAATCCTGTGAAGAGGCAGCGGGGGACATGGCAGAGCTATGCTGTATGTGTCTATGGACGCTCGCAGTCCGGCATGCATAGGCCTGCACCCAAATAGCACACGATTTGCTGAGAGGGCACCTACCAGAAGAAAGAGCAGAAAGCACCATAAGGGGACTCCAGAAGAAAAGGTTAGGGACCACTCTTGTGTAATACCATTGCACAGAGCAGGTACGTAAAACATCTTTTATTTTATTAAAAAAATGAGGCTTTACAATCAATTAAAAGTGGGGTTTCGTGCATATTTTTATTTTTTTTGCAAGCTAAAATTAATCACATTAGATGCCCTAAAACATATTAATAGCTCCCCAATCATTCCAGAAATCATTGCAAACACTTGCCTTATATCCTCCAGCTCATGTTGTGGCCGTATCCATCATATGTGTGGGCGTGTGAAGCCCAGTTCCTTTTTCTTCCTGGTTTTCAGGGAGAGGTGCATGCTGGGAGATTTTTAGGCACAGTAATGCCCAGAGACTCCTGGGATGAGTGTCATCATAAGCCAGGGGGCAATGGTGTCTTAGGACAGAAAGTTGAACCACCTAGGACC
This sequence comes from Rana temporaria, assembly GCF_905171775.1. Lineage (NCBI taxonomy): Eukaryota > Metazoa > Chordata > Amphibia > Anura > Ranidae > Rana > Rana temporaria. The sequence goes on along the minus strand of NC_053491.1, from coordinate 285,366,722 downwards.
AGGAACTAGGCAGATTACGAAACAGAAGTGAGTATTTTTTTTTTTTTTACATTAAACGCATGATGTTAATAGAAAGTTCATTTTTAGGGTGGAACTCTGCTTTAACCTCTTGACCACCGCCCCATGTCCAAAAGACGTCCTGTTTTTAAAGATGGATATCTCGGTAACGGCAGCAGCTGCTGCCACAACCGAGGTATCCCTATTTTTTAGTGGGCGGTGGTGTACACGATAACGGTGGTCTCCGCGGCGGATTCGCTGCGAGATCGCCGTTATCGGTGGCGGGAGAGGGCTCCCGCCGCTCTCCCGCGCCCTCCGCCGCATACCGGAGCCGTCGGTAGCGGCGGAGGCGATCGGGTCCGTTCGGCAAGTGACTGGGGTTTGCGAGTGAAGGAAAAATGTCCTTCACCCGTCCCTATAGCTCTGCTGGGCGGAAGTGACGTCAAAACGTCAGTCCCGCCCAGCGTCTTAAAGCAACATTTTTTTTTTGTCATTTGAAAAAATGACAGTTTCAATTTTTTTGTTCTTTTTTTGCATTTAAGTCTAAATATAAGATCTGAGGTCTTTTTGACCCCAGATCTTATATTTAAGAGGACCTGTCATCCTTTTTTCTATTACAAGGGATGTTTACATTCCTTGTAATAGGAATAAAAGTGATCAATTATTTTTTTTATTTCAGTGTAAAAAATTATTAAATAAATAAAAATAAATAAGAAAACAACATTTTTTTTTATAAAGCGCCCCGTCCCGACGAGCTCGCGCACAGAAGCGAACGCATACGCGAGTAGCGCCCGCATATGAAAACGGTGTTCAAACCACACAAGTGAGGTATCGTCGCGATCGTTAGAGCGAGAGCAATAATTCTAGCCCTAGACCTCCTCTGTAACTCCAAAAATGCAACCTGTAGAATTTTTTAAACGTCGCCTATCGAGATTTTTAAGGGTAAAAGTTTGACGTCATGCCACGAGCGGGCGCAATTTTTAAGCGTCACATGTTGGGTATCATTTTACTTGGCGTAACATTATCTTGCACAATATGTAAAAGAATTGGGCCAAATTTATTGTTGTTTTATTTTTTAATTCAAAAAAGTGTTTTTTTTCCAAAAAAAGTGCGCTTGTAAGACCGCTGCGCAAATACGGTGTGACAAAAAGTATTGCAATGACTGCCATTTTATTCTCTAGGGTGTTAGAAAAAATATATATAATGTTTGGGGGTTTTAAGTAATTTTCTAGCAAAAAAAACTGTTTTAGTCTCGTAAACACCGAATCTGAAAAACAAGCCCGGTGGTAAAGAGGTTAAGTTAAGAATAATTTGCAAATCTACAGTATGCTTTCACAGGGCAACAAAACATATGGGCATTCTTTAACTATATTGTCAGTTTTTAAAATTCACCATTATTGCATGAAAATGTTGGATTAATGTCCCTTTTCTTTTACATAATTGGAAATATGTCCAACCTTTGAACCAATTGAGGTCACTGAGGCGTGGTATTGTCAAATACCAGTGCTGATAACATAAGACTGTCCAGAGTGAACGGATCATTGTAAAACAACATTGCAAAAGACTGGGAAAAAAATCATTGTCATCAGTGTCTTTTTCTTTTATATTTTATTTCCTCCTTTTTTTTTTTATCAAATTGTTGCTATGGCACTCCACTAAAAGTTACAGTTTAACCAGGGATCAATCTGTTGCATTGAATTGCTCTAGCAAAGCAGTGCATTCTAGAAAAGCAAGCAGTAGTGATCGATGGATAATGACTGTTTGCATTTTATTGCAACCTTCCCATTCTGTTCTGTTTCTACAAAATAATTGCTGAAATAGTCAATAAATAAATGTAGGGTAAAAGGAACAGATGAATGCAAAGAATCATGTGAAATGAAGTGAATGTAGCCTTAAAAAAAACACAGCTTATAGGCATCAGACAATCAAAGACAACGAATTTATACATAAATGTTGCACTAAGTTTATTTTTTGTATTGCCCTCTCATGGTTTCAGTTATCTGGTGTAGTGCAGCAATTATACATAAACAAATATTGATCTGTAGAAGTGGATTACAGCCCAGCCAACATTTTATACTTGTGATATCAGTTCCCTGTTTTTTTGTCCCAGAAGCCTTCATGGTTAAACAATCGTGTGCCTGCAAATAGCTGCTCTTTTGGGTTTAAAGTGGATGTAAACCCAATTTTTTTTATCATAATATGAGGTGATCCACAGTATAAAAAGTGAGAAATCCACCCCTCCCCCACATAATACATCCTGGTAATATACAATGACCTGTGGATCACCTCATATTATGATAAACATAACCTAACATATGATAAACATGTCCAAGCTAGATATGTAAATAACCTGTCACTCAAAGCAAGGAGAGAGAAAAGGACTATGGGCCAGATTCATGTAGAAATCCGGCGGCGTAACGTATCCCATTTACGTTACACAGCCGCAAGTTTTCAGCGTAAGTGCTTGATTCACAAAGCACTTGCCTGTAAACTTGCGGCGGCGTAGCGTAAAGCCGTCCGGCACAAGCCCGCCAAATTCAAATGGGGCGTGTATCATTTAAATTAGGCGCGTTCCTGCGCCGAACGCACTGCGCATGCTCCGTTTTGAAATTTCCCGCCGTGCTTTGCGTGAAATGACGTCGCCCCGATGTAATGTTTTGAACGGCGACGTGCGTTACGTACTTTCGTATTCCCGGGTGACTTACGCCAAAAAGAAAATTGAAATTTGACGCGGGAACGACGGCCATACTTTAACATGGGCTGTCTATTTTTACACCACCTAAATAGCAGCCGTAACTTTGCGACGGGAAAAGCCGGCTAGCGACGAACGCGTGTACCTTTGCGGATCGCCGTAAACAGCTAAATTTGCATACCCGACGAGGAAAACGACGCAAACTCCACCCAGCGGGCGCCAAAGTATTACATCCTAAGATCCAAAGGCGTACGAAGCCGTACACCTGTCAGATCTTAGCCAAATGCCGTTGTATCTTTGTTTGTGAATTCAAAATAAAGATACTACGCAGCAAATTTTAAAGTATGCCGGAGTATCAGCAGATACTCTGGCGTACTTTTTCTGTGAATCTGGCCCTTTGTATTTAGACAGGGTTTTATCTGGAAGTCTGTTAATTTTCACTGAACAATAAGAAGAGGATTTTGCTCAGAGCTGGATTAACTCTGTGTGGCAAGACCTGGGCACAGATGATAGGAAATCTTATACTCTACATTGTGACATAAAAAAAAAAATTGGGTTTACATCCACTTTAAGGCAGACCCATAAATCAAAACAGTACTGAGCAATACTGCCCAGGCTCCTTGTGTCAGTCAGTGGGTAGATGTTTGGTTCTGGCCATTAGCGGTATACGATGTGTAACCAAGTTTGCCAAGCTGAGTTATTCTATTGAGGCAGATAAGAGGGAAGGGGAAGGGCAGAAGAGGTCAAATCTCACCAAAGAGCTATTCACTTTTCCCAAGTCTATCCGTACCTAAAAAAATAGCTACTGTAACAAAGAGATCAAAGCAGATACTGTATTAAAATTTACAAAATTGAAAGGTTATACTTGTTCTGTTTGCAATACTTGATTTGTGAAGTTGGAAAAGGTTAGAATATCATAGACAAGCAAATATCAAGCCAAAAACTAAAGATTGAGAGATCTTCCCATTTCCATACAAGTGCCAGACAGTCGTTGCCTCACCCTGGCAACACTTCTTTCTTTGGGGGGATATTTTAATAATTTGGACAGTCATATAATAGTGACATCTAGGAGATCAGAACCAGACCAGCGGGACTGCTGTTAGAAATCACAGCCTCCCTGGCACATTTGGCAACTTTTAGGGGGGAGTGGGGAACGGCGACCTGTTTTTGACAGGTCCCCTTCCCCACTTCTGGAGACGGTGCCACGGCGAAGCTCCGCCCCCAATTTCCTTCCTCCGCCACCAAGTCAATTCGAAAGCGCAGCACGATTCGCGCATGCGCAGTAGGGAACTGGTTGTGAAGCCGAAAGGTTCCTTTACCGGCAATGGTGGCGGCTGCACCCAACATCCGAAGATTGGCTGGGTGCAAACATTGTGGGCCCCCTGGACAGGTAAGTGTCTAAATATTTACGTTTTTATTTTTCGTGGGGTGGGCGCACCTCCACTTTAATTATTTAAAATACATTTTTCGAATTTTACTTTAAAAAAAAAAGTATATATTTTTTTAACTGCCCTGTTGAGTAGGCTTTGGCAAAATATTGGGGGACTAAACAGACCACTGGTGTCTCACATTTGTGACCGAGAAAGAGATGGATGACATAAATTCATCAGTCCCTTACTCTACTGCCTCAACTGCACTGAACAGTGAATGAATGAGAAGCACTCAGAGGCTTCAGGTTCATTTACAAACTGAAACATAGTAGCCACAATTTACAAATCTTCAGTGATAAATTGACACATGAATGATTAGTACCAATCGCTCACTGTGTTCATGGAAGGGGTCAGTAAATATGACATATTTCACTAACACCCCATTCCCCCACTCTCCAGCCTGATACCCCTGCGTGCCCGCAGCTGCTGGTGAGAAAGAAGGGTAGAGAAGTCGTCAGTGCTGCAGGGAAGTTGGGGCAGGGGTGCCCGACAGTAAGTGGAGGGGGGAGCAGATCTCTAAATCGATCCACCTGCAAAGCAGCCAAAGGGAGAAAGGGGCGTATAAACTGGCAGCACTGCAGGGGGATCCATAAAAGTTACAAGTGTCAGCAATAGGACAGCCGGGCTCCCCTTTTCAACTGATGGTGTCCAGGCCAGGTACAGGAGGCCCAGCTGTACTGCCCTATTAGTTGTCCTTCAAGCCGGTATCGACTTCCAATGCTTCCATATTGGGAACACTGTTTGTTTTTCTCAATCTGTCTATGGACAGACTGATATTGTAATTCCTAAAGAATGTGGAAACATTATTTTGCTAGGAATTTCCCACACCAAACCAAAATGATCTTAGCAAATCTCAGGGCCTGACCATTTGACCCACTTGTCTACACAAGCTTCATCCAGTCATAAGTAAAAGGCAGATAGCCTAAATTGATGCTGACAAACACGAGATAATTACTGAGATAAGAGTCCCGATCCCTTTGTCCGCTTAGCATTTCTAGCTCTTTAACAAGACTGTGTTAATTGAAACACTCATAAATCTTTGTGCCATTTTATTAATCAGATGTTACAGTCCTATAAAGCATCTTTGGTATTTGCATATAGTGTGGTTGTGTACTTGTAGGAAGTGGAAATGTTAAAAGCGAAATGAACAGAATAAAGAAGCGTCATATCATGTTAACCTTTTTACCCAGTCTAAGGATTAACCTATATTACTTGGTGCTCATTAATATAAAGGCTGATCGTGATAGCATGCTCCTTGGGAAATATAATAAAACTGCATAAATTCCAGAGCTATCTCAACAGATAACCAAAACTTAGATTTTGCTTTATATATATATATATATATATATATATATATATATATATATATATATATATATATATATATATATATATATAAAATCTGAAAGAACCTAAACACACATAGTAAGTCATAGAATATGTTTAAAGTGAACCTGTGGGTACTAAATACTATTGCACTTACACTGCAAGGAAGGTCATTTTTTTCACACTTGTAGCTCACACTGGGACTCTTGAACTTGGAGAGATCAGATATGTAAATACCCACCATCTGGGCTGCAGAAGATGGCTGGTTATGACCCACAATCATGGTAGCTTAGTTGGTATTTGCATAAGAGTATCACTTTAATATCAATTTTAGAAGCTTTTATGGGATTGTGGAACAATTTTTCCGAACTAGTGACCTTCCAAAAGTTGTTAGGCCTCGTACACACGGCCGAGTTTCTCGGCAAAAACCAGCAAGAAGCTTGCTGGCTTTTTTTTTTGGCCAATGAAACTGGTCGTGTGTACACTTTTCAACGAGGAAACCGCCGAGGATCTCGTCGGGCCAAAAAGAAAGCATGTCTTCTTTTTCCCCGACGGCAATGAGAAAATTTGGCTCGCTGAGATCCTCGGCGGCTTCACAAGGAACTCGACGAGCAAAACGATCGGTTTTTCCCGTCGAGTTTCTCGGCCGTGTGTACGAGGCTTTAGAGATTCCTACAGCAAAGAGCAGTGGTGGAGGGACACCATAAGAGACATCACACAGCAGAGCGGATTCTTCTTCTTACTGAACACCATTGTATGGAGGGGCGGATCTCCCACAAACAACCAATGATCTAGCAGCAGTTTCCTGAGGATTTAAAATATTTCCTAACTATTACAAAAGTTTTTGAACTCCAGGCAAACTGGATGGAGTGAAGAAATGTATGGGATGAACAACTTCAAAGGACAACAACAAAGGGACAACTTCCGTCTTCTGTACAAAAAGATCCTGAACTGCTTTCTTCCCTTTCCTTACATTCTTTTCTTCCTTATATTCTTTTCTTCCTTATATTCTTTTCTTCCTTATATTCTTTTCTTCCTTACATTCTTTTCTTCCTTACATTCTTTTCTTTCCTTACTTTCCTTACTTTCTTTTACTCTCTATTCGTGTCAGACTGACCATAATTACATTTTTCAATTAAATAAAAATGCAGGTGATCTTGCGCTAAAGGAAATACACTGTAAAAACAACCCGATGTGTGGTGCACAAATTATGTCAGATAAAATAGAGCATGAAGTGCTGGTACAAAAATACATCAATATAAATGAATAAAAAATGACTGAAAATTATGTAAACAAAGTCCACTTAAAGTGAATAGATGTCAATCCTGGAAAGTGGATAGCTATCTCAATAAGTGGCTGTCCCAATATTGATTCCCTTGGGAATAACCGAATGAGGATGGTGTGGAAAAGTGATGATGGATAAGTACAGAATCCTCCGACTAGTCTCACAGAACTCTCACCCCTATTATAGTAGTAATAGGCGTATAGTGATATCGTATATACAGTATCAGCCTTGAATGTAGCTCTCTCCCATTTATCTCCTCTTTCTTCTCCAATGGTATATAAAAATATAGCTCTGACCATTACCTCCTTCCTCGTGGGTATTCTGATGTCTCCGTTTATATGTACCATTGGAGAAGAAAGAGGAGAAAAATGGGAGAGAGCTACATTCGAGGCTGATATATACAATATCACTATACGCCTTTTACTACTATAATAGAGGTGAGAGTTCTGTGAGACTAGTCGGAGGATTCTGTACTTATCCATCATCACTTTTCCACTCCAATACCCACCATTCTCATTGGATTATTCGCAAGGGAATCAATATTGTAGAAATTGCATGTATAATAGGATTACCGTAATTTATATGTTGCTTTAAATATACTGTATGTTTTGCAGAAAATCTATATTAGATAGATCTATATAGATACAGATTTTGGTCCTTAGAATTTAAGTAAGCATTTGGTGCTGCATAGCCAAAATCTGAAACTCGTTTCCCTTTGTTTTTTAGTATGTTATATCATCTTTTCAGTTAGGCCTCATGTACACGGGGCAGTTGAAAACGTCTTCTGAACGCTGGAAACTGGCAGCTGATAAACAACAGCGATTTCCATTTAACAGCTTTTAAATATAGAGTTTAGCAATGCATGAAAAACATGTAAATTATTAACCATTCCAGCCATGCTGTATCTTTCTGCCAGTCTCTCCCTCTCTGTTCCTGTCTCTCTCTCTCTCTCTCTCTCTCTCTCTCTCTCTCTATGTCTCTCTTTCTCTCGCTCTCTCTGTCTCTCTCTCTGTGCCTCTCTCTGTCTGTCTGTCTCTCTCTCTCCATGTGCCTCTCTCTTGCTCTGTCTGTCTCTCTCTCGGTGTCTCTCTCTCTCGCTCTCTCTCTGCCTGTGTCTCTCTCTGCCTGTTTTGTTTGCCTGTCTCTCTCTTGCTCTCTTTCTCTCTGCCTGTGTTTCTCTCTGCCTGTCTTTCTCTGCCTGTCTCTCTCTCGCTCTCTTTCTGCCTCTTTCTCTCTCTCTGCCTCTCTTTCTGCCCCACTCTCTCTCTCTGCCTGTCTCTCTCTTTTTGCCTGTCTCTCTCTTTGTGCCTGTCTCTCTCTATGCCTGTCTCTCTCTGCCTCCCTCTCTGCCTGTCTCTCTGCCTCTCTCTGTGCCTGTCTCTCTGCCTCTCTCTCTGAGCCTGCCTGTCTCTCTCTCTCTCTGTCTTTCTCTCTCTGCCTGTCTTTTTCCCAGCCTTTCTCTCTCTCGCTCTCTCTCTCTGACCCTATTTCTCTCCACTGTCTCTCTCTCTCTGCCTGTGTGTGTCTCCCTCTCTCACACTCTTTCTCTGTCCACCCCCTCTCTCCCCCTCTCCCTTTCTCTCTGTCTCTCTGCCCCTCGCTCCCTGACTCTCCCTCTCTCTGACCCCCTCTCTCTTTTTCTCTCTCCCCTGCCTCTCCCTTTCCCTTGCCTCTCTCTACCCCCTGCCTCTATCTCCCCTGCCTCTCTCTCTCTCTCTCTCTCTCTCTCTCCCTCTTTCTGCCTGTCTCTCTCTCTCCCTCTGCCTGTCTCTCTCTCTGCCTGTCTCTGCCTCTCTCTCTCTGTCCATCTGTCTTTCGCTTTCTGCCTGTCTCTCTGTCTGGCTTACCCCCCCCCCCCCTCTGTCTCTCTGCCCCTTGTTCCCTGACTCTCCCTCTGCTTCTCTCTCTAAACCCCCCTCTCTCTTTTTCTCTACCTGCCTCTACCTTTCCCTTGCCTCTCTCTCCCCCTGCCTCTCTCTCTCCCCCTGCCTCTCTCTCTCCCTCCCTCTCTCTGCCTGTCTCTCTCTCCCTCTGCCTGTCTCTCTCTCTCTATCTGCCTGTCTCTGCCTCTCTCTGTCCATCTGTCTTTTGATTTCTACCTGTCTCTCTGTCTGGCTGTCTGCCTAATCCTCCCTCTCTGTCTCTCTGCCCCTCGCTCCCTGACTTTCTCTCTCCCTCTCTGACCCCCTCTCTCTTTTTCTCTCTCCCCTGCCTCTCCCTTTCCCTTGCCTCTCTCTCTCCCCTGCCTGTCTCTCTCTCTGCCTGTCTCTGCCTCTCTCTCTCTGTCCATCTGTCTTTCGCTTTCTGCCTGTCTCTCTGTCTGGCTGTCTGCCCCCCCCCCCCAACCTTGCACGCCACAGCATGTGGTTTTCACACCTATCACATGTTCCTCTTTAAGAACGCTTATAAACGAAAATGTGCTTAAACTTCGGTTACAGCTTTGACATGAGTTTATAAAAAAATGCCTAATATTGATAAATCCATAGACTTGTTGTTCAGGTTATGGCATATAACCTATTGATCACTTTAGCGATTAAGTGGAAGGCATGTGACCACGCTAACCAGGTTATGGATCTATACATGTTATATGTACAGTATACATAGTTATGTACATGTTCTATGATATTTAAATACCCACATGCTTGTTTGCCATGTACCTTGTGATATGTTATTGCTTCTGTTTGATGAATAGCATCATTACGTGGTTAATATGACATTGTGAGCTGTTATGTATATTGTAAACTTAACTATCTGTTTAGTATCATGCTATTCTCCTAAAATATAATAGACAGTGTTTAAACATAAAGAAAATGACATACATAAATGCTGAAACACTTGTTTAGATTATACCTGTCATGAGAGAAATATGCAGGTTGCCATTTGCTGACCAAAAATGCTAGCTATCCGGCACACACATTAATGCTATGGGGGTTGATTTACTAAAGAAAACATGTTTTTTAGTTTGTGTCTGTTTTCCTGGTGGAGAGGTTTATTTTTGGCAGAGAGTGAGAGAACTCTCCCCAATAAGAACTCTGACAAACCCAACCCAACCCCACTTTCTCTAACAACAGAAAACTTTGTTTTTTTCTGGAAATTGATCTGCAGTGGATTGCTTTTCAGAGGGAAGTGGAGGGTGGTAGAGCAGTGGCTGCCAGGCACTAAGTAGGTGATATTGACTTTTTTTTGTTTTTTTGAGCAGCCAAACAGGGATTTTGAATGGTAATACCATAGCTCACTTCCAATCATTTAAATGAGTTGTGCTTGGTGGCCATACTGCCTGCTGAATGCGACCTGTTGAATAAATCTTGCCGCAAGGAAATTATGGCAGTGTGCTAACATGACTGCTGGCCATGCTGGGCAGTCGGGTGTGTATGGGATCAATAACCCCCCTTCCCTGTCCACTCTTGTGAATTATGCCTTAAAATTATATAAAAAAAATGTTGGTTTAAAAGTAACAAAGATGTCATATTTATCTGCTTTGTGCAGTGGTTTTGCACAGAGTAAACTCAATCCTCCTCTTTTCAGGTCCCTCACCGGGGCTCCTGGCTCTTCCCTCCTGCCCCCACAGCAATCAGCTTGCTACTGGGGCACTGGAGCTGAGCTGCTGCTCTGTGTGTTCATTTACACCCCCCCACACCCCCTCTCACTCCTCATTGGCTCACTGACTTTGACAGCAGTGGGAGCCAATGGCACCCACTGCTGTGTCTCAGCCAATCAGGAGGGAGAGTCTCGGACAGTCGAGGCTGGATCAAGATGGGGCTTAAGTATTAGGGGGGCTGAGGGGGGCTTCTGCACACAGAAGTTTTTTTTTTATCTTAATGCATGGGCATTCCCCTTAAAATCCATACCAGACTTGAAGGGCCTTTTATAAATTGATATACATTTATATACAATACCATACAATATAATTTATATGGAAAATATAAACAATATCTCACAAAAGTGAGTGCACCCCTCACATTTTCGTAAATATTTTACTATATCTTTTCATGTGACAACATGTCACATTGTAAAGTAGTGAGTGTACAGCTTGTATAACAGTCTAAACCGCTGGCAACAAAGTGAGTACACCCCTAAGTGAAAATGTCCAAATTGTGCCCAATTAGCCATTTTCCCTCCCTGGTGTCATGTGACTCTTTAATGTTACAAGGTCGCAGGTATGGATGGGGAGCAGGTGTGTTAAACTTGGTGTTATCTCTCCCACTCTCTCATACTGGTTACTGGAAGTTCAACATGGCACATCATGGCAAAGATCTCTCTGACGATCTAAAAAATAATAATTGTTGCTCTACATAAAAGTGGACTAGGCTATAAGAAAATTGCCAAGACCCTGAAACTGAGCTGCAGCACGGTGGCCAAGACCATACAGGGGTTTAACAGGACAGGTTTGCCTTGCTATGGTCAACCAAAGACGTTGAGTGCACGTGCTCAGCATCCTATCCAGAGGTTGTCTTAGGGAAATAGACATATGAGAGTGCTGCCAGCATTGCTGCAGAGGTTTAAGGGGTGGGGGGTCAGCCTTTCAGTGCTCAGACCATATGCTGCACACTGCATCAAATTGGTCTGCATGGTGGAGTCCCTAGGAAAACTGGTCTGGAGCTGTGCCAGTTATATAATACCTCTATTTCGGCTTCTCTGTACTCTTGACCAAGCAATATGTTTGTACCACTCTGTATAGTGTCTATTACTATTGAAAATTCAACCTATAGAGTTTAGATCTCTCAATAGTCTTTCTAACTGAGGTATTTTTCTCCTCTTGGGTCACAAAAGTGTTCCCGTTTGGGGTGACCCCTCAGGAGAAGAGACCGTAGATAGACTGTGAAATTGTAGATTAAAGGGGTTTTCCACCTTTTTTTTAAGTTTATTGAAAGTCAGCAGCTACAAAAAGTGTAGCTGCTGGCTTTTAATAAACTGACACTTACCTGCTCCACGGCTCTAGCGACGTGCCGGCCGGGGCTCCGCTCCTCGCCCCCCCTCGCCAGCAGGCGTCTTCATTCTTAGTGTGGGAACCCGGCAGTGACAGCTTTCGGCTTCACGGCCGGGCACCCACTGCGCATGCGCGAGCAGCAGTGTGCATGCGCGAGCGGCGCGGCGCCGTCCGATTGGACAGGTGCTCGCCTACAGGGAGGGGCTGTGAAAAGGCGATTAAGCTAATCACCTTTCCAGCCCCTCGGCGGAAGGAGGAAGTGGGACAGGAAGCTCCTGAAGCCCCCACTCCCCCCCAAAAAAATTACATGCCAAATGTAGCATGTAAGGGGGCGAGTGGGTTAAGCGGAGGTCCATTTTTAGGTGGGACTCCTCTTTAAACTTCACATCAATAATCTGTTAAATAGGAAATTTTTCTTTTGTTCTTTCATTACCACAACGCCGTTGTTGCACAACGTACAATGTATACATTGTGATTGGATATATCTGTTATTATCAATAAAAACTGATTGAAGAAAAAAAAATTGGTCTGCATGGCTGTCATCCCAGAAAGGAGCCTCTTCTAAAGATGATGCACAAAAAAGCCTGCAAACAGTTTTCTGAAGACAAGCAGACTAAGGACATGAATTACTGTAACCATGTCCTGTGGTCTGATGAGACCATGATAAACTTATTTGGTTCAGATGGTGTCAAGCGTCTGTGGTGGAAACCAGGGGAGAAGTACAAAGACAAGTGTGTCTTTCCTATATGGTGGTGGGAGTGTCAGGGTCTGGGGCTGCATGAGTGCTGCCGACACTGGGGAACTACAGTTCATTTCCATCCAACAGCCCATAGAGGCCAAAGGCTGTGTCCACTCTGCATCAGCAGACATGGACCTGTCATCAACCTGTTTAGCAGGGGTCAGCAGGGAGCAGGCTGATCTGCTGGCAGACTCCGCCAGCGTGGAAGGGGCTCTGTTTGCCGTTGATCTGAATTTGAACCATTCAGTCTAGGTTCACACTGTAGCACTGTAGCAATGTGGGAACCAGCGAGATTACAGCACCGTTTCCCGCATCGTATTTATCCCACAGGCAGTTTACACTGCCCTCTGCGAACCGCTGCGGGTGTCAATACAGTGTTAATGACACCCCGGTGGAGTCCTCTACAGGCTTCAATGCACCCAAAAATGTGTTTGATTCTGCAGTGATGTGTGCTTGTGGCTCAATATAAATGTAAGGGAGTAGATATGTGTGATTTATTTTATTACGAATCCAAATCGAGTCAACAAATCCAAAATAAAAAAATTAATCAACAAATGAATTCTTATTTCATTTGGATGACATGATGAAATAGTTCTGGGCCTTTTGTTAAAGTTTAAAGCATCGAAAATAAAGTAACGACATAATGAATGCTCCGAATTGATTCAGATCCATTCATTTTATTTGAATGAGAGCACCACGGAAGTCTTTGACTCTTGGACAATCAGATTATTTTTGTATTATCATTTTTCATTATAAAAAATGCACTACATGGAAATGGAAACCTATTGCAACAAATACAGTGAGGTAAAGAAGTGAAAGATGATTGTGTTTGGTTTGGATGGAGGTGGATCCATCAGAATCTCCAAATCCTAACATAGCAAATTAATCCAAAATTAATTTTGTTCCATTTGTTACTTCCGGATGCACGCAACTCTAGTTAATATCATCTAGTCAGTTGATTCCATTTCTCTGTGTGGGTTGGACTAGCAGGGATGACTCAGAGTGCATAAGAAATCTCCCGAAATAATAGTTTAACATATTTAGCCAATCTTTTGAAATATCTTATGCCGCGTAGACACACAATCGGAAATTCCAACAAGAAAAGTCCAATGTGAGCTTGTGGTCGAAAATTCCGAACGTGTGTAGGCTCCATCTGAATTTTTTTGTCTGAATTTCCGGCAAAAAACACGCATGCTCGGAATCAAGTCGACGCATGCTTGGAAGCATTGAACTTCATTTTTCTTGGCTCATCATAGTGTTGTACGTCACCGCATTCTTGACGGTCAGAATTTGGTGTGATCGTGTGTATGCAAGGCAAGTTTCAGCCAAGGTTCCGTCGGAAAAAAATCCAAAGTTTTCTTGTCCTATTTTCCGATTGTGTGTACGTGGCATAAGATGAAACCTGTCTGCAAAATACTTGAGACTTGGGCAGAGGTTCACCGTCCAGCAGCACAATGACCCTAAACATCCAGCCAGAGCTACAATGGAATGGTATAGATCAAAGCATATTCATGTGTTAGAATGTCCCAGTCAAAGACCTAAATCCAATTGAGAATCTGTGGCAAGACTTGAAAATTGCTGTTCTCAGACGCTCTTTATCCAATCTGACAGAGCTTGAGATATTTTTCAAAGAAGAATGGGCAAAAATGTCACTCTCTAGATGTGCAAAGCTATATCCCCCCAAAAAACTTGCAGCTGTAAATGCAGCAAAAGAAACTTGCTGGGAGAATTTTTTTTGCCGAGGAAACCGTTCGTGTGTACATTTTCGTCGAGGAAACTGTCGAGAAACTCGACGAGAAAAAAAGAGAGCATGTTCTCTATTTCCTTGACGGGAATGGAGAAAATTGGCTTGTTGAGTTCCTCGACAGCCTGAGGCCCCGTACACACGTCCGAGAAACTCGACGGGCAAAACACATTGTTTTGCTTGTCGAGTTCCTTGTGAAGCCGCCAAGGATCTCGGCGAGCCAAGTTTCCTCATTGACTAACGAGGAAATAGAGAACATGTTCTCTATTTGGCTAGACGAGTTTCTTGTCGGTTTCCTTGGCCAAAAGTGTACACACGACCGTGTTTCTCGGCAGAATACGGCTCCGATCGAGTTTCTGGCTGAATTCTGCCGAGAAACTCGGTCGTGTGTACGGGGCCTAACAAGGAACTCAACGAGGAAAACGATGTATTTCGCCCGTGGAGTTTCTCAGTCGTGTGTACGAGGCCTGAGGCCCCGTACACACGACCAGTTTCCTCGGCAGAATTCAGCTTCCGACCGAGTTTCTGGCTGAATTCTGCCGAGAAACCCGGCCGTGTGTACACTTTCGGCCGAGGAAGCCGACGAGGACCTCGGCGAGGAAATAGAGAACATGTTCTCTATTTCCTCGTTGTTCTATGGGAGCTCGCGTCCCGCCGAGCTCCTCGGCGGCTTCAGGGCTGAACTGGCCGAGGAACTCGATGTGTTTGGCACGTCGAGTTCCTCGGCCGTGTGTACGAGGCCTGAGAGTTAATCAGGCCTCCTTAGCAGCTGCATAGTCTTCTTTAGGTGGCTCAACCACTTATTTTAAACCCCCCCCCCTGCATGAGGCATTAAAATAAGACAAACTTTCACTTCAAGCTTTGCCATTCCACAATTTTACATAATGACATAAATCACATGTATCTTTTACATTGTAAGACTTTGTCAACTATAATTTGGGGTAAATATATGGGATTGTGCAAAAAAACGTAAAAATTGCAATGGAAAAAATTAACGCAAAATGTATTTTTTTCTCATTTCCCATCTCTCTCACTAACAAATAACATATGAAACAAAAATATATAAATAGAAAAATGCAACAAAATGTAAATGTTTGCTGTCCAAAAAAAGTAATATAGTATGTTAGCATAGAGTAGACTACTAAGTCTTCAGGTCCCTACAGCAATTTGATGTGGTAAATGACCTTATGTGCGCTGTTTTACATGTGAATGTGCATTGTGTTAAGGTAACTAAGCCATTTAGAATAGGCTGTGCATGCTTAACATAGCCATTTTTTTTAGTGTAAGTGTCAATACCTACTGGTGTTGTGCATTGGAGTGCGTTGCTAAATGAATGGTACCTCACAGAGTGGCATGCATAACAGTCATGTGTAGTTATTAAGCCAGCCTGAAAGTTATAAGACGTGAGGCTGACACATCTCAAGAAAAAAAAAACTGACACTCTGTGACTGACTGAAGTTGTTAGTCACTTAAAAAATAAATCGAATTGAAATATATTAATAAAAGTGATTTATATCATTTTGTTCATATTTTAAAATGCAGTGATTACATTTAACCCTAAATTTATTTAAATGAATTACAAAAGTTTCTATGCTGATTTATTGTTCTGTTACTTCTCTTATCATATTGAGGAAAAGGTTCAAAAGAATCTTTGTTTCTATTAATAAATTGGTCACAGATCAAAGTGCACTGTCACATGTACAAGACGCTCCCGTCTCTGCTATGTAAAGATTTCATGTGCTTCCTCATTCTGTTTATTATAAGTAGGCACATGGCTAACTGCCATTGTATTATCTTAGAGACTGCCAATTAGCATACCATTCAGGTGAACAGGTTATCCTGTGATTATAGCCAAGCTGAGAGGTTGTAGGACCCAGAGGCAGCTTTTCTACTCTCCTCGGACAAACTGGTTTATGGAGTGACACACAGGTAGCTGGCGTGACGTTTGCAATCAACAGGTGTACTTTGAAATAAGTGAGAGAAGCAATAGTCTGCCAGTGTCCACAGCACATGAAAGACCTGTGCTACATCTTGGGATTTTGTGGTGGATTTATTTATTTATTTTAATATGAAGGAGAAAGATAAATCAGGAGAAACCGTCACCAAAGCAGCATGCTGAACCAGGAAACTTAGGAAGGCTTTAAAGTTTCACTTTACATTTCCTCCGCATGTAAAACAATGTCTTCTATCATCACTGAGATCTGGGAGAGGGTGATGAGGGGACGACGGAAAAAGGATGACTCCAAAAGGACCATTAAGTCCAATTTACTTTTTGAAGGCGCCAACTGGAAGGAAAATCCAAACTGTATTTACAAAACCAACAAAATCAAGACCACCAAATACACCTTCCTTTCCTTCATTCCTAAGAACCTGTTTGAGCAATTTCACCGTTTCGCCAACATGTACTTTGTTTTAATAGCCGCTCTAAATTTTGTACCGGTGGTAAATGCCTTTCAACCAGCCATAGCCATAATTCCAATTTGCATTATTTTGGCTATTACTGCAATTAAGGATGTATGGGAAGATTTCAGGCGATTCAAATCGGACAAGGAGATCAATAACATGCCGTGCATGATATATAGCAAGTAAGTCTTTCGAAGCTTCAGAATTTTTTGGGGTTGTGTATCGAGTTTGTATGTTAATATTCTTTGGTACTAACTAATGGTCCAATAGAAAACGACTATTGTAGTAGCCTTCAGACACTTACCCGGGGTTGTGGTGTGATGTGATTAGGGTTAATAGTGCTAGATATGAAATAATATTTCCAGAAAGATTATACCACAAGTTCAAAACTGGAAAGTTTATCAATTATATTTGAAAATCTAGCTGTGCCTTTTTTTTTAGGCCTATACCTATAGCAGCCAATGGGACTGTAGTATGGACCAGTATTATACAATAATCAAACAAGATCATATTAGTATCAACATAGTGTTTCTAAAATATTTTTGACTTTTAGGATGTTTTAGAGTCGGTTCACACTAGGGCGACACGACTTCCAGCGCGAATTTCAGAGGCGACTCCGACACGACTTGAGCATGAACCACAGGGCGATCTGGGGCGATTTACAACACGACTTGAAGTCGTCTCCAGGACAGGAGACTTTCCAATTTTTTTCCCAACTTTGGCCAATCAAACAACAATCAGCTCTAGGGGAGGGAGGGGGAGGAAGAGGTTTGCCTGAGAAATGTATGTTATCTTCCTGGAAAGTCGCTTCAGTTAAGACAGTGATCAGACTTGGAGGCGACTTGGAGGCGACTTCCATTGAAATCAATGGGTACAAATCGCCTACAAGTCGGATTGAAGTAGTACAGGAACTTCTTTTGAAATCGGAGCGACTCGAGTCGTGTGTATTAACACCGCTCCCATTCACTTCCATTGTTTTTCTCGACAGCGCGATTTGGGCCGACTTGAGTCGACTTCAAGTCGGATCCCAAGTTGCCCCAGTGTGAACCGGCAATTACATATTTTTATTTATTTGTTTTTGTATTAAAAAAAGAGTATTTGGTAAACAATTACAAAAATATTAGGGAAGTATACATTTTAATACACTGTGTCAGACTTATTTGTAGTTTGTTGGTTGGTTTAATGCTCGTAGTTAGTGTAATGCTTGTGCTATACATTTTATTGATTCTGATTCATATAATGGATACTGAGGAAATTGAGGTCCTCTGGCTTAACTTGTGAAGTCAAGTCTCTCAGATACCTCTAAAGCGCATTTGAACCTCAATAGTATACTTGTTTGTCAACTTGGTAGGTGATTATGCTGACTACATGCAAATAAATTGCCCCACATAAATATAAGCTATCTGACTGTATTTTCTAAAATGCCTGCTTATTTTCTTCTAAAATATAGTTTTCATTAGTTTGTTTTGTTTCAGCCATAGTGCCCTTCACTTCACTGGAATCCACCACAATTCTTTTTTTTTTTGACTGTGTATTTCAAAGTGATCCAATCTATGCTTGAAGTAAATCTATCATATTTGTTTCATGACAGGCTTTCTTTAATGAAAGGTTATTCTTTGTCTTTGTAGTAGTGGTAATGATTGATTTGATAGCCAGTTTATTCACGTGCAGAAAGACTACCACATGGAAAAAAAAAAACATCTGTTGTATTGTTTTTTACTGGGTCTTGTGAGGCCCTTTTTCCAAGGAGGACTCATTTTTCTCAAACTATTGATCATTCTGTTCCCCTTTCATTATTTCAAATGGTGTTTCTTGGTGTTGACATTACATTTATAGAAAGTTATTTTATTTTCTGAGGCCCAGTTGTTTTTCTTGATACATAAACCCCATAAGTTAGCAACTAATAAATGAGCAACCACTACCTTTAAGGGCTCTTTCACATGGAGCCACTCCACTCAGCAGGGGACTCATAAGCTGTGGATGGGGTAAACCCGTGGTGGCTCTATGGATGGCCAAATGTAAATAGACTTATGTCCATTTATATCAGACTAAATTCAATCCATCACATTTAGGTCTGGAAAAGTTGAAAAGAATGCAGTCATTTTTGTTAATTTTTCCTTCAGGAAATGGATGGACTTGGAGGTAGGTGGATATAAACGAACACAAGTCCAGTTCTATCAGCCTACCATAGACCCACATGGAGTTTCCAATCAGGGTTATCTGAAAAATAGACAGGTGGACCTGTTTGGAAAGCCTGTGTGAAAGGGCCCAAACAGTAAAAACATTGTCTCTATACACGTCTCAGAAACAATATGTTCTTTCCCTTTCAAATCTTACAAACGTCATTTAACATATGGTTTCTGGGACATATCTTTGTTTGTACTGTTAGAGAGGTGATCACTGATAAAGAGGTGTTTACTTTTGCAGATTGTTTTGGGTGCATCTTGAGAGGGGGTGTAGCAACTGAACAATCCTCCTAGTGGATATGAGTTATTTTTTTACTATTTTACCTTTTTCTTGTGTGTGTGTGTTTTATACCACTAAATCTTTTTTGTTGACTTTTAGCTGGATTCACGTAGGGCGGTGTATGTTTCAGCCAGCGTAGCGTATCGTATTTACGCTATGCCGCCGTAAGTCAGAGAGGCAAGTGCTGTATTCACAAAGCACTTGCCTCCTAAGTTACGGTGGCGTAGCGTAAATGGACCGGCGTAAGCGCGCCTAATTCAAATGAGGAACAGGGGGCGTGTTTTATGTTAATGAATCGTGACCCAACGTGATTGACGTTTTTAACGAACGGCGCATGCGCCGTCCGTGGACATATCCCAGTGTGCATTGCTCCAAAGTACGCCGCAAGGACTTATTGGTTTCGACGTGAACGTAAATTACGTCCAGCCCTATTCACGGACGACTTACGCAATCGATGTCAAATTTTCAAAATTCGATGCGGGAACGACGTCCATACTTAACATTGGCTAGACCAGCTTTTTGTTGGACTAACTTTACGCCTGAAAACGCCTTACGTAAATGGCGTATCTTTACTGCGACGGGCAAGCGTATGCCCCTAGCGGCCGGCGGAACTAGACAGCTAAGATACGACGGCGCAGGCAGTCGTATCTTAGCTACATTTAACTGTATCTCAATTTGAGAATACACTTAAATGTAGGATGGCGCAGATTCAGAGTTAAGACGGCGTATCTACTGATACACCGGCGTAACTCTACCTGAATCTGGCTATTTGACTTAATGTGACTGTTCATGTCTGTCAGTTATGTCAGAAAAGCACAAGCCAGGAGTTAGGCAGGTCATACATAATGCAATTTTTTTTCCTGCAACCATAGGTTGCAGGAAAGAAATTTGCACAATTCCCCCATGAACACATGCAGTGCTGACAAGGCGATCGGCAATTATATTCTCCTAGCGAGGAGGCAGGGGCAGGCAATGGAAGCCCTCCCCTTGGGAGAAGAAGAAGACAGTGATTAGCGTTGGTGGCTATAGCAAACCGCTATCGATAATCGTAAGAGAATCGGGCAGGCTAGTTGTACCAAAGCTGATCGATCAATCAACTTGGTACATTCAGCCGGCCCAGAAACAGATTGAATCTTCCTGCTGAACCGGCCGAGATTCGAACCATGTATGACTGGCCTTAGTAAGCAGGACAGAGATAACAGATAGGATCAAAACCCTAAAAGGATTACACAGGTTTTGACAAGGCTTTATTTATCAGACAGTCTGTAATGTTTGGAGATGGGGCCAGACTGTAGATGTGCTGGTTATATATAAATAGTATTTTCTACTGATATCACAGAGTCTCATGCATTCATTCTGCTAGTAACTGCCTTAAACTAACAAATATGGCAAACAGAAAAAGACGTCAATCAGCGCAATTGATAGAGCCCTGTTTAGGTTGTCAGTCTGCAGATTAAGCATCTCCGGCCTAATTGTCCTTCTTGATTCGTGAATGAATCATATGCTTGTATGATGGAATTCTTTTATCATGATGAAGATCTGTGTCTGCATTCTCATGGCTTATTATCACTTAGCTCATAGCTAGTACTATACATTTACACCTGGATTTTGTAAACCTTTGCAATGTAACACGGTATTAACAACCTGCTAATGTTTTGCAAATGATGGTGGCAACAGTGTGCTGAATGCACTCACAAGAGCTCACCTAGTTATGGTGTTCATATACATATTTAAAAAATGTTTTTTAAATATTTGTTATTATTCACTGGTGGCAAATTCTCCCTCCCCTCGACACAGTCTGATCCCACTAGGGGTGTCGGGACGAGGGAGAAAGGACTTATGCCTCATACACACGATCGGTTTTCCCGACGGGAAAACTGCCATGTTTGCTTTTGGTCGGGAAAACCGGCCGTGTGTATGCTCCATAGCAGTTTTCCCGTCAGGAAAACTGCGAGCAAAAAATGAGAACGGTTTTCCCGAGCAAAGCTCTCATGGCAGTTATCCTGTCAGGAAAACCGTCTGTGTGTACACTGGGAAAAGCAACCGAGCAGGTTCTTGGTTTTCCTCTCAGTTTTCCCGGCGGACTTTTGACCGCCGGGAAAACTGATCGTGTGTACGAGGCATTAGTTGTTGGTAGGACGAACAACACATAACCCCACAAGTTTCCTTCACTACTTGGTGTTCTATGCCTTCTTGTGTTAATGTTTTGCTTGTATAACGGACATCCATACAGTAATCTCATGATTGTTACTTATGTCTTTCTTTGCAAAATCTCAATAAAAAATATTGAAATATAAAAAAAATTATGTGGCAAAGCAATTCTATTTTCCTTTTTCTGGATAAACTGTAGGAATACGATTAGCTAGATTCAGAGAGATTTAGGTGGGCGTAGCGTATCTCAGATACACTACGACGCCGTAAGTTAGAGCAGCAGGTCCTGTATTCACAAAGAAGTTGCGCTCTAACTTACGGCGGCGTAGTGTAACTGGGTCGGCGTAAGCCCGCCTAATTCAAATGTGGAAGATGTGGGCGTGTTGTATGTAAATTCATTGTGACCCCACGTAAATGAAGTTTTTTACTAACGGCGCATGCGCCGTCCGTGGACGTATCCCAGTGCGCATGCTCCAAATGACACCGCAACGACTCATTGGTTTCGACGTGAACGTAACTTACGCCCAGCTCCATTCACGGACGACTTACGCAAACAACGTAAAACGTGAAAAATTTGATGCGGTCCCGACGTCCATACTTAACATTGGCTGCGCCATCTTTTTGGTGGTTTATCTTTACGCCTGAAAACACCTTACGTAAACGGCGTATTTTTACTGCGACGGCCGGGCGTACGTTCGTGAATAGGCGTATCTAGCTGATTTACATATTCTAGGCGTAAATCAGCGTACACGCCCCTAGCGACCATCGTAAATAGGCAGCTAAGATACGACGGCGTAGGAGACTTACGACGGTCGTATCTTAGCAATATTTAAGCGTATCTCAGTTTGAGAATACGCTTAATGTTACAACGGCTGATACGCCCGTCGTAAGTCTTCATGAATCTGGCCCTATGTATTTTATGTATGTGATTTGTAAGGCGCATCTTAAAATGTTACAAAGAACACAGAGATAAAGACACAAAAGGCAAGTAATATTTAAGATGTCATTAGTTATATTACTTTAGGACAAGCTGAAAAAAAAATGTAAATACAGATTTTGCACTTCAGCTGTTAAAATAGCATAAAATGTCACGGTATCAGGGGTGACAAAGATAATGGCTTTGGATTTGAATAAATTAGCTCTTTTGCTGTGTCTAACAACTTGTTGCTAGATGACACATAACTCAAACACATGAACTTGAACACAATTCATTGCAGTGCATGCAGTAACTAAACAGTCTTGTTTGACATAGCATTATACACCGAAACATATGCTAAGTATTTCAGGTAAATGCATTGAGCTCCAAAAGCAGAACACCCTGATTTTCTGCTAATTTATTACAGCAGACTCCAGCCTAGTGTGTCAGAGTTGTGGCAAGAATTCCAGCATGTAGTCCGCTATGCTAAGTATAACCATAAACAAATATACAGTATGCTGGACCTCTTGTGCAAAGCAATTACACGTGGAGAATTTGCATTGTTCATAGCAGTTATTCATATTGAAGCTATTGTTTTTTCTAGTGTTACAGTTTAGGGCCTAAATAGTTCTGGATGTTGTTGGCAACACAGACTTGACTCTGATAAATAACCCCTATTCAAACACGAACAATAATATTTTGAGGCTTTTTTGAAGCATTATTATGCACTTTGCTAGTGGATGAGCATTGACATGTTTTTCATGTGTATTTAAAGTTCAGGCATTTTTTTTGAACAGTGGAACGCAGTATCATCTCTAACCCTACATTTACATCTATGCGTTTTTTAGTGCATTTTGCAGTTTTCAGAAACATACTACAGTCCATCTAACATGGTTTCTTATGGTACACATTCACATCTATGTGCCTACGCGTTTTTCAGCAGTGTGTTGGAAAGGGTCGGAATTTTTTTTTCCTGCAGCAGATTGCGGTTTGCGTGTAATAATCTTCAATGGAGACCAAAATGCAAGTGTTGCGTTTTTGATGTGTGTTGCATTTTTTTTTTCACTTTAACACACTGTGTATAGCTGATTGTTGCTAAGTAGCAGGCCAGGAAGCTGGATGCTGCATCTTTAACAACCTTTGAGCCATGAGCTGTCAGTGGGGTTCTACGCTGACAGCTGAATGCAAAAATAAAAATTGCTGGCAAAAAAAGAATCGGAGAAAAAAAATTATGTGTGTCGCCCCCCCCCCCCCTGTAATATGGAGATAGGGCCAGCCTGTACATGTGCTGGTTATATATAGATAGTCCCTTCTACTGGTATCACACAATTTTATGAGTTAATTCTGCTAGTAACTGCCTTAAACTAACAAATATGGCAAACAGAAAAAGACGTCACTCCGTGCAAATGATAGAGCCATGTTTAGGTTGTCAGTCTGCAGATTAAGCATCTCCGGCTTAATCGTCTTTGGGTCTGGTATGGATTGGGGGGGACCCCACACCAAATAAAAGAAATGGCGTGTGACACCCCCAAAATCCATACCAGACCCTTATCCGAGCATGCAACCCAGCAGGTCCTGCCCCCACATCTGGATGAGTATGGGGTAAAACAATGTAGATCCATCGTCAATCACATCAACCCCCCTGCCCCAAAGCACCTCCCATGTTGAGGGCATGTGGCCTGCTATAGTTCAGGAGGGGGGAGCTCGCTCGTCCTTTTCCTTTCCTGACCTGCCAAGCTCAGATAAGGGTCTTGTATGGATTTGGGGGGGTCCCACACCATTTAAAAAAAAAGCTTTGGCATGGGGTTCCCCTCCAAATCCATACCAGACCCAGAGAACCTGGTATGGATTCGGGGGGGGGGGGGGACGTAGTTTTTTGCTTTTTTTTGCCATGTTTTTTCTTGCGGGCATTTCTTTTTTTTGCATGCAGCTGTCAGCGAAGAATCCCGCTGACAGCTGATAACTCATCGGCTGTTAAGAACTTTGTGGCTTCTATTTACAATGTGTTTTAACCACTTAAGCCCCGGACCAATATGCAGCCTAAAGACCCAAGGTGTTTTTACAGTTCGGGACTGCGTCGCTTTAACAGACAATTGCGCGGTCGTGCGACGTGGCTCCCAAACAAAATTGGTGTCCTTTTTTCCCCACAAATAGAGCTTTCTTTTGGTGGTATTTGATCACATCTGCGGTTTTTAGTTTTTGCGCTATAAACAAAAATAGAGCAACAATTTTGAAAAAAAAGCAATATTTTTTACTTTTTGCTGTAATAAATAT
Source organism: Rana temporaria (assembly GCF_905171775.1). Classification (NCBI taxonomy): domain Eukaryota; kingdom Metazoa; phylum Chordata; class Amphibia; order Anura; family Ranidae; genus Rana; species Rana temporaria. The sequence continues at coordinate 285,342,372 of NC_053491.1, read as the reverse complement.
CCCCCAAAAACATATATAAAAACATTTTTTTTCCTCAGTTTAGGCCGATACGTATTCTTCTACCTATTTTTAGTAAAAAAAATCGCAATAAGCGTTTATCGATTGGTTTGCGCAAAATTTATAGTGTTTACAAAATAGGGGATAGTTTTATTGCATTTTTTTTTTTTATTTTTTTTTTACTATTAATGGCGGCGATCAGCAATTTTTTTCGTGACTGCGACATTATGGCGGACACTTCGGACAATTTTGACACATTTTTGGGACCATTGTCATTTTCACAGCAAAAAATGCATTTAAATTGCATTCTTTATTGTGAAAATGACAGTTGCAGTTTGGGAGTTAACCACAGGTGGCGCTGTAGGAGTTAGGGTGCACCTAGTATGTGTTTACAACTGTTTGGGGGTGTGGCTGTAGGAATGACGTCATCGATCGTGTCTTCCCTATAAAGGGAATGACGCGATCGATGCGCCGCCATAGTGAAGGACGGGGAAGCCGTGTTTACACACGGCTCTCCCCGTTCTTCAGCTCCGGGGAGCGATCGCGACGGAGCGGCTATAAACCAATAGCCGCGCCGTGGTCCCGGATCGCTCCCCGAGCGGACCCGACCTCCGCATGTAGCGGGGGGGGTCCCGATCGGACCCCCCACCCGCTAATAGGCGAGGACGTACGTGTACGCCCATGTGCCTGTACGTGCCATATTGTGGACGTATATGTACATGCGGGGGTCGGGAACTGGTTAAAGAGGAAAAAAACACAGGTTTACAAATGCAAAACGTGCCTGAAAACCACATCAACCGCATAGTTGTGAACCTAGACTAAAATCATATGCTGTCATCATCTGTATATATGCTTCCTGTTTTGTCTATGGGTATTGGGGTGGCTTATGCTATCGGAGCTCTGGATCCATGTCCACTATGCCAATATCTTTCCAGGCCCTCTATCGCTTGCCACAGTTTTTGTAATAGGAATTACTGGGGTTGTAGAGGTTATTATAAGCCCTCACCAAGTGGATGAAGGTCTCCATATTCAGCATTGACACTCCTAAATCCTCCATTTAGTTCACGGGCTTGAGAAACCGTGTCTAATGGCTCAGGTGTGAATGGGGACATGGCTTAATGTGTATGTATAGCAAAAGCCTTCTTCTTTTTTTTTATTTCAACAGAGTAAAGAAGAGTAAGAATGTCTATCAAGTTTTTATTGATTGTTTCCCCACTGGGGAGATTCACCCTCTCTATTTGTCCTAGTGGCTGCTTTCACTGAGACTTAATCTGATGGGAAATCCAACATTTTATAGTTCTATCTGCTTACTGATCACATTCACTATTACAGTGGTTGTAGAGTTAGGCCTCGTCGGGCCAAATAGAGAACATGTTCTCTATTTCCTCGTTAGTCAACGGGGAAACTTGGCTCGCCGAGATCCTTGGCGGCTTCACAAGGAACTCGATGAGCAAAACTATGTGTTTTGCCCGTCGAGTTTCTCGGACGTGTGTACGGTGCCATAGAGTTGCAGTTCCCTATTTCCGTGGGTCTAGCCATAGCTGACCCATCTATGCTCATTATCCCTACACTAGTGCATATTTGGCTCTATTAATATTATAAATAGAAACAGAAAGAGCCCACATGGTTCAAATTAATTATGAACAAATAAACAACTACAATAAGTTTGTTATCCCTGTAGTCACATTGTGGTTTATGTTGGCACGTGTGTTTTGTAAGAGGAATAGTAAATGATCCAGGCAAATAGGTTATTAGGCTTTAATTGCTCATTTGTCAGCTTTCCAATTCTTTTGAAGTAATGTCATCCAGGTTCCTTCATTGTTAAATGAATATGTCACTAAAATTAGAGGCTGAATGAGTTGACTCAATGCCATTTGGTGATGTGTATCTTTACTATTCAAAGATTATATGGCAGCACTGTAAGGAGTATGTCGGAAGAATACTGTGGAAACAAATTGTGGATATACTGCGCTGCTTAAGGAGATGTGACCAGCTGCTGACACAGCTAATATAGACAAATCAGCAAAACAAGAAGTGGGAGAAAAATGTGTAGTGCTATGGTCAAACGTGAATAACAAAACCATTAACAATCCTGCAAAGAATATATAGTGATAATACAATCATATGTAAATTCCTGGATGGAAATTACTGATAAAATAAATAAGGAAAGTCCAATAAGTAATAAAGTCCATATAAACGAATCACCACGTGAATAAGATGAGGAAATCTTGATGATGTTCCAAAATTATATATTCAAAGTGTGAATGGTAACCACCACCTATGAGGATGAGTGAAGGCTTACCAGAATTGGTGGACTTGAGCTGACATATGTCACTGCAAGTCAAAATACGCTTGTAGTACTAAATCTAGTACATGGAATCAGGTAGTACAGATATCCAGAATCCAGGTTCAGCTGTCAATTCAGATATAGCAATACACAGGGAAAGCCTTTGATCCATAGAGCTCCGTAGTGAGCCGGGTATTCAAAAGAAGCAAGGGAAGAAAGATAGCCACATAGCGTAATCCAGTAAAAACTATGTCGTTTAATTCAAAAATAAAAGTCAAGTACACTCACATGTATCCTGATTTAAAATCGCATGGTAAATAAGTTTGAGGCGGCAGTGGAGACGGTCGGAAGAATACTGTATATACTGTAGACCTGCGGTCAATTTTTTTTTTTTTACTTTTTAGCATTTAATAAATTCTATTTGTATTTTTACTGCACAGGCGTGAGCTATTTTAAAGCTACCGGTGTAATCTGAGATTTCAGATATCTTGACTGTAATGGCTTATTCACTGTCTGTTTTTCTACTGATTTATAAATGTGTGCAAGGCAGTAAGATCAAAAGCAGGTCAGGTGAAAAATTGGATGAAAAATCATCAAAATTAGGTAAAGTGAAAAAACACTACCAGCATCCAAGCAGAACAAAGGGAACAGAGGACACAGGGCAGGATGAAGACGTCAATAAAAATCTCAAAACGCTTCTAATTTCCCCCACCACCAATTAAAAATAGTTGTTGATGCTGCCTAGATCCTCATTAAAGAGGTTTCCCTTCATTTTCTATCCCTCTTACCTTATTATGTGGACAGGAGTTTAGAAGACAAAGACATAAGGGATTCTAACCTTTCTCCAATGTATTCAAAAATAGATTTGATTTTTTTGGTGAACATGTGTTAAGCCCATGCATGGTATCTAGTGTTTTGTAACGCAGTTTCATGAAAAATGATACAAAATGGCATTTTGGAGTCCTGATTTGTTATCTTACAGAGGCCCTGTCACTTTGTCTTTCCCTCCTGGCCCACTGTTTTCTCTCCAGTGATCCCTTGGTGCCCCTTCCAAACACCCAATGGTTCCAATTGAGGGAGCCTATGAAGTCCATCCAAGTGACAATGCCGGGTCTATCTGCCAGCTACTAAATCTGAGCACTGTCACATGGAAGTGATGTCCTCTAAACTCCAATGCCTGGTACTGGCTGGGATGAAAGAAGAAGCAGCAGGGAATTTGCTGGTGAGGTGAAAACCAGGGAATTTGGAAGGGTGGGGGCGAGGCTTTCATAGATACTGAATGGCCAAAGTGATAGTATATCGTCAAGTTTAGTTTCACCTACATATGTTTATAGACTAAAACTAAGCTATATAGTTTGCTCTTTCATAAGCTATTCAATAAATGTATCCGCAAGTTCTGATCATCTGGTAGTTTATGAGTTAATGCACAAGCAAATAAAAGCGAAGATGTCTATCTCTATATCTCCCTGCCTGGTTTTATGTGAGTAGAAAATGATTGAAAAGAATGAATGTTCTGAAAGAGATGACAGAATGCTTGTTCCTTTCTGTACTCTTTATACACAATCCTTTTTACTCTTCTGACATCTGCTGTCATCCTCTCCTGCTGCTTCAGTACTTTATATATGAATAGTTTATATATGGCATGAGTATCCTTTCCTTTTGCCTATTAGATTTTCAACTCTGAAAAGTAGGTTCTATGTACCTTTATCCAATTTCCAGATGCCTTTTAAATCTGTGTGTTGCCGGTCTTGCAATGGATCTGTGAAGTATTGCAAACAATTTTTTAACCTTATAAACATCAATGTAATTATAAAAGGATGAAGAGCCTGTGGCTTGCTCTACAAGTTATTTCTGTAATATGTGGAATTTCTGACATCAGAATTTTCTGAATGTGTATAGCTATTTTTTTGTTAATTAAAGTGTTACTAAACCCACAACAGTAAAATCAGTCTGTATATGCAGTAAAGCATGCTTGTTATACTCACTGTGGAACCTAAGAAGTTAATCCTCTCCATTGTGTAAAAAGGCTGTTTGATCTGGTCTTCTCTGATCCTCCTCTTCTTCCACTGTGCCCAAACCATCTCCTGAACAGAGCCTTGGGGGCACATGCTCAGTTTGGTGTTTATTGCTAGAGAGTTTCTCTTGGAAGAGTGCATGTGATTAGCACAGGGCCAACCAGCACTGTCCAGACAGAGGGTCAGGGATCCTGCAGCCTCATAGGACTATCGGGGGAGAGTGAAAACTCATCCTACAAGCTTTAAAGGGGTTGTAAAGGTTCGTCTTTTATTTTCTAAATAGGTTCCTTTAAAGCGGGGGTTCACCCTAAAATACAACTTTGTACCATGCCATTCAGCATACTAGCGTGAGCTTAAAGCGGGGGTTCACCCTGTAGCGTGAGCTACAGTATGCCTTTATTTATTTTTTTGTGCTGTACTCACAGTTTAATCGATTAGTTTCGTTTCAGACTCCCCGCGGGGAGTAGGCGTTCCTATGAAGAGGGGAACATGATTGATGGCCGGCTATGGCGCGTTACGCTTCCCGAAAATAGCCGGAGTAGGACTCGGCTCTTCACGGCGCTTTACGGCGCCTGCGCACAGACTAGGAGCTGACTGCGCAGGCGCCGTGAAGAGCCAAGTCCTATTTCGGCTATTTTCGGGAAGCATGACGCGCCATAGCCGGCCATCAATCATGTTCCCCTCTTCATAGGAACGCCTACTCCCCGCGGGGAGTCTGAAACGAAACTAATCGATTAAACTGTGAGTACAGCACAAAAAAATAAATAAAGGCATACTGTAGCTCACGCTACAGGGTGAACCCCCGCTTTAAGCTAGTGGATTGTTGGTTCACTTACCTTTTCCTTCAATTTCCCTTCTAAATGTTTATTTTCTTTGTTTGAATTTCTCACTTCCTGTTTCTCCTCAGTAAGTGCCAACTGTAGTAAAGGAAAGACAGGTCACCAATTTGACTTTACTATTTGTATGGCCTGTGTAAATCTCTGGACTGGCAGGATTTGCCATGAATTTTAATTGCCTTTAACCAACATTTTCTATTATTATTTTTTTACATCTACAAGACATGACTGTCCATGTAGCAATCACGTAGAAGCAACAACAGTTTTTTGATTCCATGTCAGGTGCTTTTATTGTCCAGAATATTAGGCTGCTGCGCCTGCAAATACTGTACTGTATACCTAGAATGTGGTCACCCTTATCTTGTGTACAGGAATGTTTACCATAAACAATTCATTTCTATTGCCAATTCACTTCACAGCTCTGATATATATATGACAAATAGACCATTAACTGTGAAACTATTTTGGAAAAATAAACAGGAAATTTGATAAGAACTTACTGAAAACCTTTTTACTTTCCCACGTATCAAGCTGCAAGACTTTGTATATGACTTGAGGCAAACTGGTTATTATGCTTTTCACAGAACACAGCCATTTTTCCACATTTTCTCAGTACAGCTTTTAATATAGTGAGTGACATGACTGGTGGGAATTACCACTAATACTCCTGCCATTATATGAAATTACAGGTGCTTTGAGTTCTGCCATTTGGTGTTCGAAATTGACTATGTTCCTGGATGCCAGAAGACATATTGCATTCATATTTCTGTATAGAGATAGCTTCTGCTTCTGTATATTTGTGAAAAGATATAGAGCTTGATACAGTAACATTGCTGTAAAATATTTCTATCTGTCAATTTTATTTCAACATTTTTAGATTTATTTTTTTAGATTATTTTGAATGCATGTGCTTCTGTGCATTTTGGTAGGGGTTAAACAGAAAGATACGGGGCCGTGATGTAGAGTATGGACATGGATCCCTTCTATTCCCAGAAGCTATAAGGGTGCTGTTGGGCTGATGTTTAATAAGGTAGAGTCAGGACTATATTTACTATAATGTACTATAGAGGTTTATTCCCTGTAGTTATTAGTGATATTCCTGTACCATGTATGATTATTCCATAATCAGTTGATTTCCAGACAAGAAGCTAAATATGCAGTTGAAATGTATATGAAAGCATTTTTACCCACCAAAGGGTTGTTTCTGTCTCTCCAGTTCTGCCAGACAGCAGAGCCAGATGGGTGACCTGATTTTTCTTTGCTGCAGTCAAGTAATTTGGTTCACGTCCATTACTCCATCCTTTGAATGGACAGTGAAGTAACAATAGCAGATTGATGATTTCTCTTTCTGTCGCCACATTCCTTTACAGCATATTTGCATGTACACACCTAATTGGCACCTAGTGATGTTTCTACTTCCTCAGTCTGTGTTCAGCTGTAAACAGGATTACAAGAGGCCAATATCAAATTAAAGCCAGTTCAAGTTGCAATAATAAATATATATATATATATATATATATATATATATATATATATATATATATATATATATATATATATATATATATATATTTATTTATAAATCACTGCAATAATGTTTTTATCCTCCTGGAGTTTAGGTTTAATATGCATTGTGCAATTCTGTAATCCCAGGTTGCACCTGCAAAACAAAACAAAAAAATCTTTAATTTGGTCTATAGGTAAAAGTAACAATAAAACAGACAGTCATCCTTAATATAACCATCTGATGTATATGAGGGTTAGACTTGGGGTTAATGCTAAAGTCATGGGGGAACAATACAAGTGTTCACATCAAAGTTACATGTGACCCTCTCAACAACTGATTTCTCCACTCCAAGTATTTAGTATCAGTGTTTACTTCAAAAGTTGTTGATAGTCCATATCATCTGTCACTCCTCTTTAGATAATCTGCATATGCATAGGTAGTCTAAAGTATATGGAAAACCAGGGCTTTTTTTCAGCGGGAACGCGGGGGAACGCAGTTCCGGCACCTCCTGGACTGACTGTATGTAATGTCAAGGGGTACTGGGGTGTGCTGCAGGGTATTGATGCTCACTGCTGGCGGATCTATTCTAGCTGGGGGGATCTATTTTTGCAGGGGGGTCTATTGTTGCTAAAGGAGATCTACTGTTGGGAGATGGGTCTATTGTTGATGGCTGCCAGAGAGTCTACTAATGCTGGCTGTGCGGAGATCTGTTGATGCTGCCGGGAATCTATTTTTGCTGGGGGGGGGGGGATTTGTTGTGGGTGGTACATTGTTAGGGGGATCTATTGTTGCTGGCTGAAGGGGAAACCGAATTCCATACAAATTACTTAGCACAACAAAATGATACTTGGTTCTGTATTGTCTAAAAGGACGGTATGGGTCAGTGAGATGGATCACATAGAGAATATGGAATCACTCTTAGCACACGAACTAGAAACACACGAGGAGCACCTTTGGATCTGGGTCTCCTGGAGGGTATACAGAGAAACAATAAGAAATTAGAAAGTCCTTATGGAAATAAAATAAAAATTAGATGCGACTGGGGGGAGCCTTTGCTGCCATCCAGTAGCCCACTTTTTTTTTTGTTGTCTTTGTCCTGTAGTGTCCTGTTCTGTCCTGTTTTTTCTTTTGTTGTCCTATCTTGTTTTGTTTTGTTTTGTTCTGTTTTGTTCTGTCTTTGCCCTGTATATCTTGTTATATATCTATATTGGTTAGTTCTTCTTTGAATTATATATGGAAACTATATCCGAAACTGACTACATGAAATGATTGTATTACTTTTATGAACTCATCAATGTTTATACTATATTCTATAGTGTTATAACTTAATAAAATCGGAATGAATAATAATAAAAGGGCGGTACTGGGAGGTGGGTAGGGGATGTAACCAAGGGACGTTGCTTGGAGGTGGGTAGAGGCGGAGAAAACAAGTGACTCGGAAAAGGGGAGTTCCTGCACCTATTGTCTGAGAAAAAAAAGCCCTGTGTAAAACCAATACTTTTTTGTATAGTTTTGGACAGAGTTGGGAAGGGTCGGATTTGCTTAACAGGCTTTTTTTATTTCTGTCTGTGTTCTTGCTGGAAAGACTGGCCCTCCCTATTTGTCCTGATGACCATTGTCACAAAGGCAAGAAGTGATGCTAAATCCAAAATGTTATAGTTGCCAAGAGAATAAAAATACAGGTATACCCCACTTTTAAGTACACAATGGGGTTTATTTACTAAAGCTGGAAATCGCAAAATCAGGCTCACTTCTGCATAAAAACCAATGAGCTTCCAGGTTTTATTACCAAAGCTTAATTGAACAAGCTGGGGTTAGAAGTTCATTAGTTTCTATGCAGAAGTGAGCCTGATTTTGCACTTTCAAGCATTAGTAAATAAACTCCATTGTGTACTTAAAAGTGGGGTATGCCTGTAAAGGGTTCATTTTCATAAAGGCACAGCTGATCTTCCTGAAGACTGTCTAAGGATGGAATTCCCCTTATTTTGTAGCAAGATCCTCCTATATCCTGTAGCATTTTCCAGACAAGAAGTGAAGCGGTATCTCCCCAAACAGGACACAAAATAATAATAATAATAATAAACTGACAGCTTTTTACCCTCCATTGCTCTATCCAAAACAAAAAGAGAACATTTGGATTTTATGTTCACTTTTAAACTAAATTTTTCTTAATATATTCTTTGATAGTAATGGAATTAATTCTATAGTAACATAACGCTTGTGCACAGGGGATGGCTACAACTAATAATAATAATAATAAGACAACAATAAGAAAAAACAAAAAAAAAAACACTGCATCTCTTTTTACTGTGCAAATTAACCACTTAAGCCCCGGACCAAAATGCAGGTAAAGAACCAGGCCCCTTTTTGCCATTCGGCACTGCGTCGCTTTAACTGACAATTGCGCGGTCGTGCGACGTGGCTCCCAAACAACATTGGCGTCCTTTTTTCCCCACAAATAGAGCTTTCTTTTGTTGGTATTTGATCACCTCTGCTGTTTTCATTTTTTGCGCTATAAACAAAAACAGAGCAACAATTTTGAAAAAAATGCAATATTTTTTACTTTTTGCTATAATAAATATCCCCCAAAAATATATTTAAAAAAATTTTTTTTTCCTCAGTTTAGGCCGATACGTATTCTTCTACATATTTTTGGTAAAAAAAAATCGCAATAAGCGTTTATCGGTTGGTTTGCGCAAAATTTATAGCGTTTACAAAATACGGAATAGTTTTATTGCATTTTTATAAAAAAAAAAAATTCTACTACTAATGGCGGCGTTCAGCGATTTTTTTCATGACTGCGACATTATGGCGGACACTTCGGACAATTTTGACACATTTTTGGGACCACTGTCATTTTCACAGCAAAAAATGCATTTAAAATGCATTGTTTATTGTAAATGACAGTTGCAGTTTGGGAGTTAACCACAGGGGGCGCTGAAGGAGTTATGTTTCACCTAGTGTGTGTTTACAACTGTAGGGGGGTGTGGCTGTAGGAGTGACATAATCGATTGTGTCTCCCTATAAAGGGGATGACACGATCGATGCAGCCGCCACAGTGAAGCACAGGGAAGCCGGGGACCGATCGCAGGACCCCAGCGCCGATCGGGTGCACGGGTCCCGCGGTCACAAAACTTTGCCCGCGACCCACCGCTGGGTAGATGTACAGGACGTACCGGTACGTACATCTGCCCAGCCGTGCCATTCTGCTGATGTATATTTACAGGAGGCTGTAATTAAGTGGTTAAGAATTGAAGACAGCACATCTTTTGGTCACTTATGCCTTGTACACATGATCGGAATTTCCGATGGAAAAAGTCAGACAGACTTTTTCCATCGGATATTCCGATCGTGTGTAGCACCATCAGAGTTTTTCATTGGATATTCTGATGAATTCCATCAGAGTTTAGATATAGAACATGTTCTATTTTAGTCTAATGGAATTCCGTCGGAAATTCGATCTGATTTGGCCGGGCAAAAGCCTGATCGTGTTTACGAGGCATAAGGCCTCATCTTTGCAGTAATACTTCTTAAGCAGTCACAGCACATGTATAAGATGTTTTATTGATCCCCATATGAAACATGCATTGAGTATGATTTCCATTCAATGCCTCCAGACCATATTCTATAATCTATAATCCAGTAGCATAAATGTAACGGCCTATAGTACCATGAAAATATGTTTTTAGGCTTGATTTAATACCAACCTGTGGTAGTTAACAACATTTTAGAACCAAATCGTGACATGAGTAGAAGGAAAACTGCTATCTTAGAAACATTATACTATAATAATAATTTGAATTTGCTTAATATTGCAACATACAGTATGTCATGAAAAATACAAAAATTCTTTAAATTCCAAGTGCAGCTTAATCCGGATTTAGTTCAGTCATAAATTGTAGATACTCAAACAGATAACGCATGCAGGTAAATGCATGGAATTTCTAGGTAAGATCTACCTACAGTATTCATATTAATCATGATAATCCTTGTGTATAATGACATGCATGTTCATGCTAAAAGCTCTAATAAAAGCCTGGATTAGCCTACAAAGGCCTTGTCACAAACACCTGCCACGCCTGCAACTAGCAATACAATACCACACCAAGTGAACCTGTAGGCCTACCACAACATTTACAAATCAATTAAAGCCTTCATTATGTTCATTTAATGTTACAGGGATAACACTTTTCCTTTTGTAAGTGTAAATATGTGATTGGTATAAGTAGATGTAGGCTTATAACCTAAATGACATGTAGTTTGCCAAAGCATTGTCTATTTATTATACATTATTGCTGTTGTTAATAAAATACTTATTTTCAATTTATTTTTATTTTTTTCATACTTTGTTGCACCTCAAGACTGGTACACATCCGTTTCAGAAACTGGATGAAATTTGTCTAGTGTGTACAGCAGCCTGTCTGACAGAAGCCAGCCTAATGTCCGGCTTTGTTGGACAGGCATGCTGAAAAACCAGCAGCTGACTGGCATCCACTCAGGGCTCGCAGCCAACAGCTGCAATCGCTGATCAGTGGGTCCTGGTGGGGGGTGGTCCCCCTGTCAGAACACAATAGCACTGCAGGGGTTATCACTGTACTAACATTGCTTGTGTTAGTACAGTGATCTGTAAAAAAAAATTTCATTCAGCCCACTGGGCTGAACAAAAACAAACTTATATGGCTAGATTCACAAAGAGTTACGCCGGCGTATCAGTAGATACGCCGTCGTAACTCGGAATCTAAGCCGTCGTATGTTTAAGTGTATTCTCAAACTGAGATACACTTAAACCTAGCTAAGATACGACGGCCTGCGCCGTCGTATCTTAGCTGTCTAGTTCCGCCGGCCACTAGGGGTGTGAACGCTGATTTACATCTAGAATGCGTAAATCAGCGAGATACGCCGATTCACAAACGTACGCTTGCCCGTCGCAGTAAAGATACGCCGTTTACGTAAGGCGATTCCCGGCATAAAGTTAGTCAAACAAATAGCTGGACTAGTCAATGTTAAGTATGGCCGTCATTCCCGCATCGAAATTTGAAAAATTTACGTTGTTTGCGTAAGTCGTCCGTGAATGGGGCAGGACGTAATTTACGTTCACGTCGAAACCAATACATCCCTGCGGGGTACTTTGGAGCAATGCACACAGGGATATGTCCATGGACAGCGCATGCGCCGTTCGTAAAAAACGGCAATCACGTCGGGTCACGAGTAATTTACATAAAACACGCCCCCCTCATCCTCATTTGAATTAGGCGCGCTTATGGCCCATTCACGCTACGCTGCCGTAACTTAGGAGGCAAGTGCTTTGTGAATACAGCACTTGCCTCTCTGACTTACGGCGGCGTAGCCTAAATACGATACGCTACGCCGCCTCAAAGATGCACCCAGCTACCTGAATCTAGCTAATAGTGTTTTTGAAATCTAGTGTAATATGAATGTGGCACCAGCCTTAGGCCCCTTTCACACAATGCAGCACTATATATTTGCGGTATTCGTGCAGGCTACCTGCGGTTTCCCATAGACCTCTATAATTTCCTGCGTTTTTAAAGCATTTTCTGAAAGTGCATCAAAGATTCAAAATGCAGGACTTTTGATGCAGAAAGTTCTTGAAAAAATACATAATAGAAGCCTCTGGGAAAAGGCATTTAACCTGCATGAAAACCACAGGTGCACTGTCTGCAGTCTGAAACCGCACTTACGGTACATTTTTACCTGGAGTGAAGAAAAGCCATCATAGAAAAGACGGTAGAAACAAAATACTATTATGGTAATTTGATAAACTTTAATAAAAACATTTGAAACCAAATAGGTGGTAGAGAGGAAGTGTCGGTGACCATACTTAGTAGTCAGTGGTGTAGGAGTATAGCAAGCAACCTATACTGTACATCCTGCATCTGTTTTCCCAGGACCTTAGTGCATGCATTGCTATTAGGAACTTATACATATTATGCCGACTCTCCGTAGAAACTTTTTATTTTAATATATTTACCCCTTTAAGGTTTCTTTGCCATTTCATTTAAACATAAAATTAGGTTGTGTTATTCCAAATTATGTATATGTAACATTTCACAAGGTGGAGATCTGTTCATTTCAAAATTTTTAGTTTCCTCTCTTTATTTTTTGCAGTGCTGTCAGTTATATAAACCTGATTACATTGGTTAATACCTTTTATAACTACAGTATATGATATTGTATTGGTTTCTTGGATTGCTTTACCTGTAATTGTTGCATTGTGTGTGTGTTTGTGTAGTACCACGCATTTGTTATCTTGTTATAACTATTAGGCCTCACTCACACCGTGCAGTTTTAGTGCTTTTTGCATTTTGCAGATTTGCACTACAGTCCATTAAACCACTTCCAGACCGCCGCATGTATATGTACGTGGGCAGAATGGCACGTACAGGCACATTGGCGTACCTGTACATCCCTGCCTAGACGTGGGTCGGGGGTCCGATCGGGACCCCCCCCCCCCCGCTACATGCGGCGGTCGGATTCCCGCGGGGAGCGATCCGGGATGAGGGTGCGGATATTCGTTTATAGCCGCTCCGTCGCGATCGCTCCCCGGAGTTGAAGAACGGGGAGAGCCGTATGTAAACACGGCTTCCCCGTGCTTCACTGTGGCGGCTGCATCGATCGAGTGATCCCTTTTATAGGGAGACTCGATCGATGACATCAGTCTTACAGCCACACCCCCCTACAGTTGTAAACACACACTAGGTGAACCCTAACTCCTACAGCGCCCCCTGTAGTTAACTCCCAAACTGCAACTGTCATTTTCACCATAAACAATGCAATTTAAATGCATTTTTTGCTGTAAAAATGACAATTGTCCCAAAAATATGTCAAAATTGTCCGAAGTGTCCGCCATAATGTCGCAGTCATGAAAAAAATCACTGATCGCCGCCATTAGTAGTAAAAAAAAAAAACTATCCCCTATTTTGTAAACGCTATAAATTTTGCGCAAACCAATCGATAAACGCTTATTGCGATTTTTTTACCAAAAATAGGTAGAAGAATACGTATCGGCCTAAAATGAGGAATTTTTATATATATATATATATATATATATATATATATATATATATATATATATATATATGTTTTTGGGGGATATTTATTATAGCAAAAAGTAAAAAATATTGAATTTTTTTCAAAATTGTCGCTCTATTTTTGTTTATAGCGCAAAAAATAAAAACCTGCAGAGGTGATCAAATGCCACCAAAAGAAAGCTCTATTTGTGGGGAAAAAAAGACGCCAATTTTGTTTGGGAGCCACGTCGCACGACCGCGCAATTGTCTGTTAAAGCGACGCAGTGCCGAATTGTAAAAACCCCTTGGGTCATTTAGCAGCATATTGGTCCGGTCTTTAAGTGGTTAACATGGTTTCCTATGGAACACATTCTGTAGTGCAAATCTGCTACATGCAAAAAGCACTAAAAATGTATAGGTGTGAATCAGGCCTTATTGAGCAGAACACAAAGCTAAATTTACTAATATAAATCTGAATGTATATCTGCTACATGCAAATCTCATGCGTAAGAAGACAACACGATCATAAATGACTTAAGCAGTCTTCTTGAGAAGCTTACTGTAACGTGCATCTGCTTATGAAGGTTAATCTTCAGGGTGATTGTGGTTTTATAGTAAAGACATTTACCATTGTAGGTTTCAGATTCTCTTAATACGCCTATAGAATAAAAAAATTAAAATAAATTTCAGCAAAGCAGAATAGCTGATGTAATTTTTTTTTCCTTTTACGGATCAATTTATAACTGAGACCTGACTTCTACCATCTTGGCTTTGCACCCTGGGAGATTTTTCTTCTACACACAAGTCCCCCTGCACAGAATTAAGGTGGGAAGAGTAATGCTCCCTTAATAACTCTTGCGGGCCGTGATTCCCCAACTGCTTAGCTGTGGCTGGCCAGGATTATTGGTTTTGGTGAAACTGCAGAAATATGGATCACTGTGGGAAATAAATATTTAACAAATATACAGAGACATGCACTGTAAGCATTTCAAGAACTAGAACTATAAAAAATGCCCATATGTTCTTAGCACTTTTTTTTTATATATATTACTACTAAAATATTCATCAAATTGAGCCAAGATGCCTCTGTGAGGCCCCGTACACACGACCGAGTTTCTCGGCAGAATTCATCCAATGTACATACATATTCATGTTTATATACATATATACAACATATTTATCCCAGTCCCCAAGACACTTTCTTCCCAATCCACAGCTTACAAGTGCCCACCTACTAGGAGGTCCTGCCCATATAACCCTAATTTCTGGGCAGTCTGACCCCTATTATGGAAAATGGCTCATTAGTGGTTACAATCTCCTCAGTTAATGTTCTATTTTGAGATACTACACATGCTCAGTAACTCTCAGGCCCCGTACACACGACCAAGTTTCTCGGCAGAATTCAGCCAGAAACTCGGTCGGAGTTGAATTCTGCCGAGAAACCCGGCCGTGTGTACACTTTCGGCCGAGGAAGCCAACGAGGACCTCGGCGAGGAAATAGAGAACATGTTCTCTATTTCCTCGTTGTTCAATGGCAAATTTCGGCTCGCCAAGATCCTCGGCGGCTTCACAAGGAACTCGACGGGCAAAACCATGTGTTTTGCCCGTCGAGTTCCTCGGACGTGTGTACGGGGCCTGATCCTTTATACTGCCAGTATAAAAAGAAAAATGTGTGCATCACACATACAAATCCTCATTTTAAAGGAAACCTTACTGATCAGAGACTGCTATTTCTGACATTACATTCTGCAAATGCTAGTTGCCTGGCTGTCACACTGACCCTTATGCTTTAATACTTTGAGTCAAGCCTCGTACACACGGCCGAGTTTCTCGGCAAAAACCAGCAAGAAGCTTGCTGGTTTTTTTTTTTTTGTCAAGGAAACCGGTCGTGTGTACACTTTTCAACGAGGAAACCGCAGAGGATCTCGTCGGGCCAAAAAGAAAGCATGTCTTCTTTTTCCTCGACGGCAATGGGAAAATTTAGCTCGCCGGGATCCTCGGCGGCTTCACAAGGAACTCGACGAGCAAAACGATGTGTTTCGCCCGTCGAGTTCCTCGGACATGTGTACGAGGCTTCACAAAGACTGGGTGCACATGAGACATTTTTGCTATGGCGCTCATTGTCCTTGATTACCCACAAGTATTCATCAGTGATTGCTACACATGAAGTAGCACATCAATCACCCAAATTTGGAACATTGTGCTAGTATTTACGATTATTTACTACATGCTACACCCCATTGTTCCCTATGTGTAGCAATCACTGGTGATAAATTACAGGCCCGTCATAGAGAATGATTACCGTAGCAAAAATCACCAATGTTAGCCCAGCCTAACCCTGAACTAGTATGCAGATATGGAGTTCTGATTTTAATGTGATTTTTTTTTCTGCTTGACATATTTGTTTAACCACTTAAGACCCGGACCATTATGCAGCTAAAGGACCTTGCCCCTTTTTGCGATTCGGCACTGCGTCGCTTTAACTGACGATTGTGCGGTCGTGCGACGTGGCTCCCAAACAAAATTGGCGTCCTTCTTTTCCCACAAATAGAGCTTTCTTTTGGTGTTATTTGATCACCTCTGCGGTTTTTATTTTTTGCGCTATAAACAAAAATAGAGTGACATTTTTGAAAAAAATGCAATATTTTTTACTTTTTGCTATAATAAATATCCCCAAAAAATATATAAAAAAATGTTTTTTCCTCAGTTTAGGCCGATACGTATTCTTCTACCTATTTTTGGTAAAAAAACATCGCAATAAGCGCTTAACGATTGGTTTGCGCAAAATTTGCTAGCGTTTACAAAATAGGCGATAGTTTTATGGCATTTTTATTAATAATTTTTTTTTACTAGTAATGGTGGCGATCAGAGATTTTTTTGTGACTGCGACATTATGGCGGACTCATGTGTCATTTTCACAGCAAAAAGTGCTATAAAAATGCATTGATTACTGTGAAAATGACAATTGCAGTTTAGGAGTTAACCACTAGGGGGCACTGTAGGGGTTATGTGTGACCTCATATGTGTTTCTAACTGTAGGGGGGAGGGGCTGGATATGTGACGTCATTGATCGTCTTTCCCTATATCAGGGAACAGACGATCAGTGACACTGCCACTGTGAAGAACGGGGAAGCTGTGTTTACACACACCTCTCCCCCGTTCTTCTGCTCCTGTGACAGATCGTGGGACACCAGCGGCGATCAGGTCCGCGGGTCCCGCGGCCGCGGAGCTTCGGACCGGGTCGCCGGCACGTGCCCGCGACCCACAGCTGGGCACTTAAAGGGGACGTACCTGTATGTGCCTGTGCCCAGCCGTGCCATTCTGCCGACGTATATGTGCAGGAGGCGGTCCTTAAGTGGTTAAAGATAGAAGAGCAAAAAAACAGCCAGGGACTTCGAATTTTCAAGAAGAGTTCCGCAATGACAGCCTCTACATTTATTTTAGAAAAGGTTTACCTTTAATGCTTGACTTCTTTATGTAGCGCCCTGCTCCCGAAGAACAGTGGGCTATGCTGTGAATTTAGTGGGTTGTATAAATTGTACATAGTTCAGAATTTATATTTCGATGCTAAATTAGCTTCTGTTCCAATTTAGCTGTGTTGTGTGCATTTCTCACGGTTGCCAGTAGGTGTCGTTGTCACAACAGGCCAGTATTAGAAATACAGCAAGCTAAGTGTATTGGCTATTCTTTCCCCAGAAACAGCCCAATCAGGAGCTTCTTTGTAGCTGGGCATTCTAGGAGAGGATATTTAAGAGACAGACGCCATTTTTTAGTCTCTCTGACCTCATGGCCCTCCTGGCCAGAAGTATGTGACAACTTCTCTCTTCTACCTTGGGCCCTGCTGGCTCGAGTTAATGTTACTACACATAGGCCCAGAAGTCTGGCTGGGGGCCTACTAGTCCAGAGGTGGTCCTGTGCTGTCTTGCCTGCGGGAAGAAGCCGACTTTTTTTGGAGAGAACCGAGCGGAAGGCTGGTTTATCAAGAAGGGCCTGGTGACTCATTTGGAGGACGCACCTAAACCAATTTCCCCTCACAGTACTGCCAGGTGGCTTAAAGGCTCTGGTACTGTGTAGCTGTGCTTCAATCTACCAACTACTGGTCACAAAATCCTGTGGCAGAGGATTATCCAGCAGTTTCATTATATTTCTAAGTCTGTGGCAGAGACTTTGTCCGTGCACTATACCGTCTGCTAGGTCGGTGAGAGAGACCTATCTGGGTGTGCAAGAGATCCGCTGACAAAGTGGTATTTGTCTTTTGGATTCTTAAGTTCCTCAGTGATCTGCAACAAGGTATCTGAACTTCCCCTAATCCTCCATCCCTCTACTACTGCAAGTTTTGTTTATTAAAAGCATTGGAAAAAAACTTAGGCCCCGTACACACGGCCGAGGAACTCGACGTGCCAAACACATCGAGTTCCTCGGCGAGTTCAGTCCTGGAGCCGCCGAGGAGCTCGGCGGGTCGAGTTCTCCCATAGAACAACGAGAAAATAGAGAACATGTTCTCTATTTTCTCGACGAGTTCCTCGGCGGCTCCATCGGGCCAAAAGTGTACACACGACCGAGTTTCTCGGTAGAATCCGGCTCTGACCGAGTTTCTCGCTGAATTCTGCCGTCGTGTGTACGGGGCCTAAGTGATTGGTGTGTACATCTGCTTGACATTTTTTCTAATATAGACTCTTATGCCGCGTACACACGACCGTTTTTCGGGTTGTAAAAAATGACGTTTTTTTTTATGTCATTAAAAATCTTTGTGTGTGGGCTCCAGAGCATTTTTTCAAGATGTAAAAAAATGGGCATTAAAAATTTAGAACATGCTCTAATTTTTCACGTCGTTTTTAACGTCGTAAAAAATGGTCGTGTGTGGGCTTTAACGACGTGAAAAAAACATGCATGCTCAGAAGCAAGTTATGAGACAGGAGAGCTCGTTCTGGTAAAACTACCGTCCGTAATGGAGTAAGCACATTCATCACGCTGTAACAGACAGAAAAGCGTGAATCGTCTTTTACTAATACGAAATCAGCAAAAGCAGCCCAAAGGGTGGCGCCATCCAAATGGAACTTCCCCTTTATAGTGCCGTCGTACGTGTTGTACATCACAGCTCTTTGCTAAAGCATTTTTTTTTCACGATCGTGTGTAGGCAAGGCCGTTTTAACGATCGGTTTGTTTTTTCTAGACCATTAAAAATGTCATTATTTACAACCCGAAAAACGGTCGTGTGTACGCGGCAATAGTTCTGAACGGTGAAAAGAGGGGTAACGGCAGGAACCATATTTATTCTCAGCAGCTCCTACGGGGGTACTGCTACATTTATTATTACATAGTCAAAATGTAATGCTTGCAGATGCCTACCGTATATTCCATTTTTTTAACTGATGTTTTTTTCTTTATTGGGCTACTATGTTTTTGATATGATTTTTCTCCTCTAGTGTTTTTTTCAGCAATGTAAATGGTAGGATCTTTTGTTTTTTGAAAAAAAATATTACCCTGCTAAAATGAAGGAATGTTATAGGAGATTGGGAATACCTAAAGGAATAGTTTTCTCTTTGTGACGAAAATATAAGCTGCCTTATTAGCTGAGATGAACATGTCTCCTCTTTAACTCCCTGCAATGCATCAAAACCACTCATGGTAGCTCTGCTAACCATGGGATATAAATCACATCTGAAAACCATTCCCGATCTACAAATTCTGTCTGCCTATTCCTGTCAGATGACATGTGCAGAATTGACAATTTAATAAACGTTAAACTGCCAAGTCTGATTTTCAAGAGTCTTGCATTCTTCCTTATATTTTTACATGTGGTGCTGTTTCAACAAAATATGGGAACTAATCCTAAGGCCCCGTACACACCATATAATCCATCCGCAGATAAATCCCAGCAAATGGGTTTCAGCGGATAGATCCTATGGTGTGTACACGCCAGCGGATCTTTTTCTGCGGATATATCTCCCCTGGGATGGATTCCAGCAGATCGGATATTTGCTGACATGCAGAACATATCCATCTGCTGGAGTCCATCCCAACGGATGGATCCGCTGGTCTGTACAGACTCACCGAATCCATCCGTCCGAAGGGATCCCCCGCATGCGTCGTAATGATTTGACGCATGCGTGGAATTCCTTATATGACAGCGTCGCGCACGTCGCCGCGTCATAATCACGGCGACGGCGCGACACGTCATCGCAAGAGGATTTTGGCGCGGATTTCAATGCGATGGTGTGTACACACCATCGCATGAAAATCCGCCGAAATCCACGAGAGGATTTATCCGCGGAAACGGTCCGCTGGACCGTATTCGCGGATAAATTCTATCGTGTGTATGGGGCCTTAGAGAAAATATGGAACTATGAGGCCTACATGTCATGTATGCTTATAGACTCTGGTGTCCTTGTAAAGAGCAATTCAGCTTTGGCATGAAGAAATTTGCAAAATCAGCCTTCTACTGTGTCTTTAGAAAGAAAAACCTTTGTTCCCCTCTAGCGGGGGATCCAGACAAAAAAAAATCTACATAACCTTAGCTTGTTTTTCTCAAACATGGACATTGTCAAACATGGACACTGGACGTGTATGTGGTGAAACAGATATATAGCTACTGTCCCAGGACAATATCACAACTTGGTGCCCTGTCCTGATGATGCCGTGTCCTAGGCTGCATCTCAAGATCACAGCATTACCCTTTTAAGGCCCCGTACACACGTCCGAGAAACTCGACGAGCAAAACACATCGTTTTGCTCGTCGAGTTCCTTGTGAAGCCGCCGAGGATCTCGGCGAGCCAAGTTTCCTCATTGACTAACGAGGAAATAGAGAACATGATCCTCGTCAGTTTCCTCGGCCGAAAGTGTACACATGACTGGGTTTCTCGGCAGAATACGGCTCCGATCGAGTTTCTGGCTGAATTCTGCCGAGAAACTTGGTCGTGTGTACGGGGCCTAAGAGTTACTGAGCATGTGTAGTATCTCAAAATAGAACATTAACTGAGGAGATTGTAACCACTAATGAGCCATTTTCCATAATAGGGGTCAGACTGCCCAGAAATTAGGGTTATATGGGCAGTAGGTGGGCAGTTGTAAGCTGTGGATTGGGAAGAAAGTGTCTTGAGGACTGGGATAAATATGTTGTATATATGTATATAAACATGAATATGTATGTACATTGGATGAACATTAGTGAAAGCAAACGCTTCTGGAACTTCTTGATTGATGTGATATTTTATGGTAGTGTGTTAATGGATTCATCAACCCATAATTCATACTCCAGTTTAGAGTTAAACCTTCTAAAGATTTTTGCTTCTCAAGGAAATTCAATCCAAGGTTATGTTGAGGAGAATGCGACAGGAAAGATGGGAACACCGTAAAGGTGGTGAAACCACCAATCAATCCAGGTGTATGTAGAAGCCGAGCAAGAGATGTTAAAGCTCAGATTCCTTAAAAGCAAAAGTGATTTTATCAAGCTTCACCTAAACTGAAATATTACACTTGCCAACCGCTGGTCTTTTTGTTATGAGCAGTGATTAGCTGTTCGATTTGTACGAAATCTGTTACTTTTTATTTTAAAGGCAATCAGAATATGTGATTACTACAGAATTGTTGCAGAAGATGATTGCAAAATGCATGCCATTATCATTATTTTCTCAGGATTAATGGTGATCAAATTAGGAGACTCGCAGTTCACAGATTTTTCGATTTGTCTACTTTTTATGAATAAAATATGTGCCTAAAAACCGAAAAAAATAAAAAATATTGAGTTTTTGTTGAATTTTATAAAAAAAAACACACACATGCAAATCACTATGTATATGATGCGAGACGTGTACATTAACCATTGCAATGCAACTTCTCGCTGATATGCGTGGATGGCCTACATCTTGTTGGTATTTGGAAATATCACTTGTATTAATGTACTTACACAACAGCACTGATTATTTAGATGGTGGAAAAACATTAGAAACACTGTTTAAAATGTATGAAATCTAAGTTGAAGCCTAATTTTAAACACTTGCAGAAAGTCTCCCTAGACTTAATTAAAACACAAGCATGATTTTTTTTCTGAGCTAAAATAACAGAGGAGTGAAGTATAATCTCAGCGGCTGAAATATGAAAGCTGGATGTAATAATGTGATGAAAACAATGTGTGATGTAGATTAATGAATTTTTCTAGTTTTTGATTAAGCTAAAATAATGTTAGACCTCTGAGTATTGGGTTGTTAA
Organism: Rana temporaria; assembly: GCF_905171775.1. NCBI lineage: Eukaryota > Metazoa > Chordata > Amphibia > Anura > Ranidae > Rana > Rana temporaria. Next base: position 285,320,494 of record NC_053491.1, on the reverse strand, counting down.
ATTACACAAAGTTTTAATAAGCTTTGGGAACTCTTCCTGGTCTTTTATGAAGCCAGTTGTTTTTAATTCAACATCTTTTTTTTGTGGGGTTTAAAGCAGAGTTTCTTACTCAGTGCTACATGTAAAAGTATTCCTGTCAAAGAAAAGTTTTAATATTATAGTTTTTAGGATCATTTTTGTATAATAACTGCGAAATAATAAAAAAAAAATACAGGTTAAAGTGTCCACTCAAAGGAGAGATTTCAGGATTTGATAATAGAAGTAAGGTGTCCTTGTGGTGTGTTAATGAGTCGTGCCACCCTCCCCCTTCTGAATTCTCAAGGGTTATGAACAATGCCCTGTACACATGATCGTTTTTTCCGACAGGAAAACCGTGTTTTTTTTTTTCAGTAGGTAACCGACTGAACGTCAAGAACGCGGTGACGTACAACACGTACGACGAGCCAAGATCAATGAAGTTCAATAGGCAGTTTGGCTCTTCTGCTTGATTCTGAGAATGCACGTTTTTTTTCGCGTTGTAATTGCATACAGATGACCGTGATTCCCCATAGGAATTTTTCCTGTCACAAAAATTTAGATCCTGCTCTCAATCTTTTCTTGGCAGGAATTCTCACAGAAAAAGTGTGATGGAGCATACACACAGTCGGAATTCCTGACAAAAAGTTCACATCAAACTTTTCTTTTCGGGAAAACTGATCGTGTGTAGGAGGCATAATGCCGCGTACACACAATAATTTTTCTGCATGTAAAAAACAACGTTTTTAAAAAATGTCATTTAAAATGATCGTGTGTGGGCTTCACATCATTTTTCAGGTTCTGAAAAACGCCAAAAAAAATTCGAACATGCTGCATTTTTTAAAGACGTTTTTTTAACTATGTCGTTTTTCGGGTTGTAAAAAATGATCGTGTGTGGGCTTAAACAACGTTAAAAACCTGCGCATGCTCAGAAGCAAGTTATGAGACAGGAGCGCTCGTTCTGATAAAACTACCGTTCATAATGGAGTAAGCACATTTATCACGCTGTAACAGACAGAAAAGCGTGAATCGTCTTTTACTAACACGAAATCAGCTAAAGCAGCCCAAAGGGTGGCGCCGTTTGAATGGAACTTCCCCTTTATAGTGCCGTCGTACGTGTTGTACGTCACCACGCTTTGCGATTTTTTTTTAACGATCGTGTGTGGGCAACGTCGTTTTAATGATGAAGTTGGAAAAAATATCATTTTTTCTAGAGGCTGAAAAACGTTATTTTTTTTAAGCGGAAAAATTATCGTGTGTATGCGGCATAAGACTTTTGTAAGAGGACCTTAAAGCAAATGATTACATTTTTATTATTCTTTTTTAAATCCCAGAGAGGTGTAAGCTTTAGGAATGAGCTATAGCTTTTTAGTATCCATTTTATTCTCAAATTGCAGCTTTATGTGGACCATGGCTTTTAACTTCTGATTTTAGAAATGTTTTACATAAATACATTTGGACACATGGCTTGGATATTATTTTAAAGTGTATGTAAGCAGGTGCTTCCAAGTGGATTCTGAAGGGTAACAGTTTTCGTTTGCTGTGTTTATGACCTAAGGTTAACTACTGTAGGTCAACCATGTTGCAACTTGCTAATGTATAAATGTTGTAGGTTTTCTCAGGATGACCTGCTGAGCAGGTTGTGCCTGAGAAGGTTTAACACTGTTGGCCAGGTTTTCCTTCTGTTTTCAGAAGGTTACCACCCCCTGTAGGTTATACCATATACATACAAGCTCATTAGTGCCCTTTGAGGTTAATTAGTTGGTTCGGGGAATGTCTGCCAAACTATAGCTGTTACTGTGTTGGAGTTGACCACCCCCTTAGGGAAGGGTAGGTGTCCCTGAACTCACACTGTCTGCATTTGTGGACACCCACCCACATGGATGTAAATTTGGGAATAGCCGCTGTGTCCGAGCATCTGCTGCATCCCAGTTCACAGCAATGGGAGCCTGCACAAAGATGCAATGAATATCTGTGCATCGCATGCAGGCAAATACAGCCTTCACTTTGCTTAAAGCGGTTGTAAATTTACATGTTTTTTCACCTTAATGCTTTTCTCAGCTCTTCTTGGCTCTTCATTGGCTCATGCTGCAGTTAATCAAATCCAATGACATGGCACGCCGGCCACATCATTGGCTATGGCCACCAACTGTATCACACGGGAGCGCGCCCGCAAGCTAACCCCCTTGGGAAAGAGCTTCCCAGAGGGGGTAACCTCTTGCATGGAGGAGCTGCAAGAGGAAGTTCGGGGCTACTATGTGCAAAACTAACTGCACAGTGGAGGTAAGTATATGTTTGTTATTTAAAAAAAAAAAAAACTTTACTATCACTTTAAGTACACCTGTATGAATGAGGTCATAATCTTTAAAAGGGGCTGTTCGGTTGTCTACGAGGGGATTTCCTCTTCCTGTTGTGTCTCTGGGACAGGAAATGAAGGACAATATGGCTATGCATATACTCAAATAAAACGCTGCTGTGGGAGGAATTTTTTTGTGCAACACGATCACAAGAAAACTGCCTCTTGATTACAGAACTCCAATATTTAAAGACATTTGTTAAAAATGTCCATTCCAGTTTACTGAAACACAAGAAAGCCAGGTGAATACAGTATAGGATTGTTCTTTTCCAGATAAACACATCCTTATTTGAATGGTCAAATAGCCTTATGCCATTGTTTATGGCCAGTATACTGAAACTGGTTAGGTTTCAGTGAAGGATGGTGAAAGTGTTTCTTCCATTCTACTGAATGATTACTGCCTATTAATCAATAGGCAAAGCTGTACGTGCCTGCTTCTCTTGGTAACCATATCATTATCACTAGATCAGATGTGTACAACGGGGATCGTTGTTTTTGCTCCCTAATTGTTATAGTTGTGTATTTTATTTGATTTGATCTGTTGCCATGTATAATAGGCAAATATTCTCCTCAAGAATTTGTTATGAAAAATACATATGTTTTGCAAATTGCGAGCACACCAATGTCACAGGCAATGCTTTCGAGCATTCATCCATTTTTCAAGATAATTGGCCTCTGGGTGATTTTCTTCGGTAGTATTTTCATTTTTCCTCCGCATTATGAAGGAAGAATTAGTATTAATACATGACAACTTGTGGAGAAGAGCATTACTAATCAAATAATATTGTAGGACAAAGAAGGTAAATATTTAAAATGCATTAAATGCATTATTTAATTTGATCTCTTAATAAAGGATCATGTTTACAGGGTAATGCTTATATTTGATTAGATTATCATTGTTCATAAAATATGTATGCAATTAAGGGCGCAAGCATTGTATAAAAATGATAAGATGAACAAACTGAATGCTATACTGCAAATATTTATGGCACACACAGCTTTTGTCCTGCTTCAATAGATGACCTCATTCTCTTAAGTGTATTACTTTTATGCTACTAAAATATGCGTTGTCTTTTTTCAAAGACCAATAAAGTATATGTTAAACCGGTCACAAAACTCCCATTTAAAGAGGTTCCAAAGGCAGAAGGTTTTTATTTAATCTTAAAGCAGGTTTTCAGCCTGTAAAAAAAAAAAGTGTTCGCTGTGCGGTGATCTTACCCGGAAGTGGGAGCGGGTACCTGGTTTTTGAACTCCGCTTTAATGAATTGTTTGTATTAAGATAATAAATCGTCTGTGTGCAGCAGCCCCCCTAATACTTACCGGTGCCCTATCTCGATTCAGCGATGTTGCACAAGAGACTCGGTTGTCTCTCCCTCCTGATTAGCTGAGACACACAAGCAGGCTGCTGTCAATCAGTCAGAGAGCCAGTGAGGAAAGAGAGGGGGTGGGGACAAGCCACAGCTCCATGTTTGAATGGACAACACTCTTTTCTCACATTTGTGTTCCTACATTCTCACAGTGTCATACATACTTCAAGGGCTCATTATGTTCCCTGTTGGTGGCATGTGGAATCTTGAGTAATGCCATGCAGTCAATGCTGGCGTGAGAATATTTTGGCTGCAAAAGGGCTGGAGACAGGGGTGGAATTACCGCCATAGCCGAGTAGGGCCCGGTAGGGCCGGACTGGCCTACCGGGATACCTGGACATTTCCCGGTAGACTGCCTGCCCTGGGGCTGCTTTGAGCTACGCTGTGGCTGCAGACCTGGAGGAGATCAGCAGTGTGGAGATGCAAAAATTAAGAAAAAAAATTAAAACAGGAAAAATGTTTTTGTAAAAAAAAGCAGTTCTTTGTTATACAGTGCTTTCATAAACAAAATGCTTTCTATCTAGGGTTCAATCATTCTCTCTTATTCCCTTTTTATATCTTTCTTTCTCACTTTCACACTCTCTCCTATTCTTTTTCTTTATCTCTAATCCAATACTCTATTTATTTGTATCCTATTCTCCCTCCATGTATGTATACGCCAAAGCTGATGGAAATGGTCATTACCCAGTGTGGAAGTTGTTGGTTATATGAAGTGATGCCCAGGGCTATGGGCATTTTCAGTTCCGAGCTGATACCGTGGTGGTACTTGTTTTTTCATTTTGCCTTCACAGTCATTTTGCCTTGATGGTCATCTCATAGATAGGGGCAGTTTTTTCTTGCTATGGTCGATGCCTTTACTGTTGTGTACAATCTTTGATATGTGAGCCCCATTATGTGTGTTCTATATTGAATTATTTATAGAAACTGTGTCACAGGTTGTTGGACCATCCAGCAAGCTATATATAGAAATATTGCTTTACAGTTATAGTTCTGTAAAATGTGTCATTGTAGTACGATGCATTTCTCTGTATTCTGCCAGCATTAAAGTGATTCTGTCACATGCACAGCTAGACTTTATTATCTTAGAATGGTACCAATTTAGCTTACCATTTAAAAAAGAATTCTTGATTTTTTGACAGATTTAGCAGTAAATCAGAAAAGAGTGAATTTAAAATGAAACTTCACTTTTTGAAAAACAAATCTGTACATATGTACATATACTGCCATCTATGCCAGCATAAATGTTTTCTTAATTCTTGCTCTTTTCAGTTGCGATTCTCCCTGTTGTCTACTCCTCACGCGTTGTTGCTCTAGAGAATAACACAGCTGGCTTCTTAAAGGGGTTGTAAATCCTAACATATACCCAGGCATTTGTATGTACTTGCACGGTTCTTTAAAATACAAAAAATGGGAAAATGTTCATTTCAGAGTTTTTTTTTTAGGAGGCAAATTCAGCCACTGGTGATCATTTTTATTTTATTTTTTATTTAGATACGCTTTAATAACTAGTACACCAATTTGCTGTAAACCATATTCCAAGTGTTTGTGTTTTCCTTGTGCATGCAATAATTGTGCCACCCTAATGCATAAATGAATGTCCACGAGGTGGTATTTTTGGTAATGATCACCCTTATGAAGTGTCCATAATGTGTAATACCCATGTGCATGTCAGATATAATAACTGTAATATTAGAAATACCTTTATGGGTGTGGTGTATAGATGTAAACATGTTCTTGGCAACTATATATACACTTCAGGTAAAATTCCTTAAGTAACTCATGTGCGAACTCAAGAATCCAACTAATGACAGAGGTGACATGTACCGGTGTCATACAAAGATTAAAAGTCAATGTGTTTGTACAGTAATCCTCCTGTTGGGGTGTTACCACAGAATACACTAGTTATATGTCATGGTTAAATTTTTAGTACAAAGTAAAGTAATACCCAGTTTTTTTAAACCTCCAACTCTAGCCAAATCTGAGCTTTAATTTTGGATAGAATTAAGAAGCATTAGAACCTCTATAGAGATGGGTCGAACACCCCCCTGCTGTGACAAGCCTAGATTGTTGTGTTTGCTGTGACAAACATAGATTGTTGGGTCTGCTGTGACAAACATAGACTGTTGGGTCTGCTGTGACAAGCATAGATTGTTGGGTCTGCTGTGACACACATAGATTCTTGGGTCTGCTGTGACAAACATAGACTGTTGGGTCTGCTGTGACAAGCATAGATTGTTGGGTCTGCTGTGACACACATAGATTGTTGGGTCTGCTGTGACAAGCATAGAATGTTGGGTCTCCTGTGACAAACATAGACTGTTGGGTCTGCTGTGACAAGCATAGATTGTTGGGTCTGCTGTGACAAACATAGACTGTTGGGTCTGCTGTGACAAGCATAGATTGTTGGGTCTGCTGTGACAAGCATAGATTGTTGGGTCTGCTGTGACAAACATAGATTGTTGGGTCTGCTGTGACAAACATAGACTGTTGGGTCTGCTGTGACAAGCCTAGATTGTTGGGTCTGCTGCGACAAGCAAAGATTGTTGGGTCTGCAGCGACAAACATAGACTGTTGGGTCTGCTGTGACAAGCATAGATTGTTGGGTCTGCTGCGACAAGCATAGATTGTTGGGTCTTCTGTGACAAGCATAGATCGTTGGGTCTGTTGTGACAAGCATAGATTGTTGGATTCCCCTGTAGGCCAGGCCCCACTGCTGTCAATGCCCTTCCTCCACCATTCAGCCTCTTATTACAGTTGTGGGCTCTAGTAGTAACATTTCTGCACCTGCATTTTGGTCACCAACCTCCTGCCACAGCCATACTGGGGGTCTCTCATTTTCTTAAGTCTTGTCTATATTTTACTTAAAGAAAAACATAGCATTGAATTTCAGTTTGATCTATAAGTAAGCAGAGCCAGAAATTTAGAATTTACCCCATTGATTAACCCCCCTGGCGGTGTTCCCGAGTCTGACTCGGAGTGAGATTTTTTGGCTACGATCGGTAACCCCGAGTCAGACTCGGGCTCGCCTCGCTGACTCCACAGGCATGGTTTACTTACCTTGTCCCTGGATCCAGCGATGCCACTGCGCTGTGTGAGCGAGCGGGACCTCGCTCGATTCACACAGTGTCCTCCTGTGCCGCCGATCTCCGTTCCCTGCGACGTTACGACACACGGGAGCGGAGAACGGCGCCAAATTCAAAAAGGTAAACAAACACAATACATACAGTATACTGTAATCTTATAGATTACAGTACTGTATGTAAAAAATACACACACCCCTTGTCCCTAGTGGTCTGCCCAGTGCCCTACATGTATTTTTATATAATAAAAACTTTTCTTTCTGCCTGCAAACTGTAGATTGTCCATAGCAACCAAAAGTGTCCCTTTATGTCAAAAATATTTTTCGAGCAGCTAGAAAACAGCGATAATAAATTATAATCGCTTGCAGAATTGTGCGATAGCGATTTGTGGGGAAATTCGTCATAAAAAAATAAAAGTAATGACAGCGACAATTCTGCAACTGAGCAAATTTCAGTGATTTTGAGTTGATTACATTATTGAATAATTTTTATTATAATTATATTATTATTTGTTAGAATTATTTATAATTATTTATTATATTATAATTTATAATTTTGTTTTTAAAAAAAATTGGTACCCGGGATGCCTACTAGACTTGTTTGGTCAGATTTAAGTGAGTTATTCCTAAAAATTACAGGCCTGAAAATATAAAACGCCAAATTTCCTTGCAAATAATGGTACCGCTTTCAGCACATTTTTTTCTGAAAGAATCATACCGCCAGGGAGGTTAAGAAGCCAGACCTTGACTATGCTCACTGTGCCTACACTGAACGATCAGGTATTTCGACCCTTTAATTTTATTTGTATGCTCGGTATATTCACCCTGTGTTCTTTCATTTCATCTATTTCTTGGAAACTGAAGCCAAACAGAAAGCAGCAATTTAATTTTTACTAACTCACGTCATTGTTCTTTATTATAGCATGTTACAGCAATTACATAAAATGAGGGGTCATTAAATTTTTTTATTGAAAACTGCAACTTCCCAATGGTCACATAGTAATTACATTTAAAAAAAGAGCTTTTGTTCTAGTTTTATTGTCTATCCTCTTATATAGTTTTTTTTTTTTTTACGTTTTCTCTGCTATATATGCATATTAGTTTCTTTCTCCTTTCACTTACAATGGTCTTATATCCTAGTTACTTTCTCCTATTTCTCTTCCTGTTCACTCCCACTCTGCTCTTTAAGCATGACATTCGAAGCACACGTAAGCCTCAGCTGCCGCCTTCGAGCACTTGGACAAGGCTGTCTGCTTCCTTTTGTGTTTTGCATCACTTCTGGATAATAGTCATATTGTGTCTTATTTATTTCTGACACACTGTTAAATGTCAACTTGATAAGCGCTAAAAGAAAAAAAGAAAAATCGTACCGCATGTCATGTCGATAGTGAAGGTACAAAAAAAGTATAGTTGTCAGTCATTTCTATTTGCTAGCTGAACATTTTTAAAGTAAGTATATTCCACCATTAAAATAAACTGCAATGCAATATTTTTTCAGCACAGGCTTTGTTAGAGGAGGCAAAAAATAATTAATTGTCTTCACCTTGTAGGTAAATAGAATACCATGTGACAAGGAATAAGAAGCTGCCAGTTTGTGCTTACTTGTCATACTTTGGCTTCTAAATAAATTTTTCTTTAAAGTGGAGGTTCACCCAAAAAATAAATTTTTAACATTAGATTGGGCCTAATTACGGGAAGCAGAATCGGGTGTTTTGATTAAAATCAATGCAGTACTTACCTTTTTTTAGATAGATGTTCGCTTCCGGGTATGGGCTGCGGGACTGGGCGTTCCTATTTGATTGACAGCCTTCCGACCGTCGCATACAGCGCGTCACCAGTTTCAGAAAGTAGCCGAACGTCGGTGTGCAGGCGCCGTATAGCGCCTCACTAACGTTCGGCAACTCGTGACGCGCTGTATGCGACCGTCGGAAGGCTGTCAATCAAATAGGAACGCCCAGTCCCGAAGACCATACCCGGAAGCGGCGGGAGAACATCTATCTCAAAAAAGGTAAGTACTGCATTAATTTTAATCAAAACACCCGATTCTGCTTCCCGTAATTAGGCCCAATCTAATGTTAAAAAAATGTTTTCGTGTGAAATCCCGCTTTAATTGTAACTTCACGCATGGTGCAGTCTGTGCTTCCTCTCCCTTATTTTTTTATGTTTACATCACTTATTTCTTGTTGCACCTTGCAATGTACTTTCTCAACTCTTTTACCCTGAAGGGACCCTTGAAATGATTTTAAGGTCTTAACTAACCCCTGCTAAAAATTTAGTTCCAGCATGCCCATTTAACTGAGGTGTGTTGTAGTTGCCAGGTCCTGCTGAACCAGACGATTTTGGATGCTTTTCAGCCCATGTGTACAAGGCTTACAGTGAAATTAAAGGCTTGGTTTTAAAAAATAAAATAACAAACACTTACCTTTTCTGTGCAGTGATTTTGCACAGAGCAGCCCCATTCCTCCTCTTCTCAGGTCCCCCACCGGCACTCCTGTCCCTTTCCTCCAGCTGAGTGCCCCCACAGCAAACAGCTTGCTCCTTTGCCGCTGCTCTGTATCCATTTACACACAGAGCCGTGGCCCAACTCTCTCTCTTCTTATTGGATTACTGGCTGTGATTGACAGCAGCAGGAGCCAATGGCTCCTGTTGCTGTTTCAGCCAATGAGGAGAGAGAGTCTCCAGAGAGCAGAGGATGTATTGCACATCCCTGGGTCACAATGGCTCTCAAATAAGTATCAGGGGGAAATGGGGATTCTGCACGCAGAAAGTTTTTTACCTTAATGCGTAGAATACATGAAGGTAAAAACCTTTAAGTGGATGTAAACTCTCCAAATACCCAGTGAAGGGAACAGACTCTGTGTGCATGGACACATTGGCTAACATGGAGAGGCATTTCCAGGCAGAAAAAAAAGAGAGCTTATAAAAGCTCAAGAGCCAGTAAGAGCCTATTTTGAGTTCATTTGAGCTGCAGTGTGCATGAGCCCTTAGTAGGAGCACAAAGTGGCATTGTTCACTGCTCAAGGAATCATTGTAATATCTAATGGAACCTTAGGGTTCCATTGAACCCCCGGTTGAGCATGACTGGTCTAAAAGAACAATGCCTCCTGTCATCTGGATTGCAATTCATTTGTATGCCATTTGTATTTGCTCACCCTTGAGATAGTTCTTCAACATGGTGATCACAGGTACATTCACACTACCATGCTTAAAACGTATGGATATTTAATATTTTTGAGCTGGTATGCTTGCTGTACCATGTACTTGTCTATGCAGAAGATCACAAAGTGGTCCGTTCTTTAGCTGTGCTGGGAACACAGTTTGCTCTTCTCCAATGACCAGACTTAAACCTACCAAACCCCTTTCCCCCGCATAGCCTTTCACTGGGAAGCCCAGTTTACTGCTGCTCTTTCTCCTCCCTGGCTGTTATGCGGCTGAGAACAGAGAGAATGTGATCCTGTATAAAAAAGGGGAAACAAATAGTTTTAAGACTGGGTTGTAAACACACCCGATGTGTTGTTTTTTAATTGTATCTTGCAAGGGCAATGCATGCATGATGCAGATGCATTGCGACCACCAATATGCATATCAGTCAGGCATTGGCCTGCACTATCCTTCTGCAAGCTGATTAGTACTTTGCAAAGCACTGGGTGACTGGCTGTAATGTAGCATGTGAATGCCAGTAATCATAGTGCAAGGTAAATAAAGAATGTTGGTGTGGTTCAACACAGAAATCTTCAACTTGCAGCCCATTAGACATGTGCATTCGTTTTCGTCCGAATTTCAGGTATTTAACAAACGATAACGAAAGCACAGAAAGCGAAAACAAAAGATCTGACATAAACAAATGCTTTATTTTTGTTTTCCTTGCGGTTGAATGTGCCTAACCTTCGACCACAATAGAGACATGAATAGAGACATTAAGAAGATTCAACATAGAGAGAAAAGATTCGACATAGAGAGAAAAGTTCCGACATAGAGAGAAAAGATTCGACATGGAGAGAAAAGATTCGACATAGAGAGAAACGATTCGACATAGAGAGAAACGATTCGACATAGAGAGAAAAGATTCGACATGGAGAGAAAAGATTCGACATAGAGAGAAACGATTCGACATAGAGAGAAACGATTCGACATAGAGAGAAAAGATTCGACATAGAGAGACATGAAGATTCGACATAGAGAGACATAAAGATTTTTTTTTCTTAGAACATTCGACAGACACTATGGGCCAGATTCACAGAAGAAATACGCCGGATTATCTACTGATACTCTGGCGTATTTTCAAATTTGCTGCGTCGTATCTTTAGTTTGAATCCTCAAACCAAGATACGACGGCTTTTGGCTTCGATCCGACAGGCGTACGGCTTCGTACGCCTTCGGATCGTAGGTGTAATACTTCGGCGCCCGCTGGGTGGAGTTTGCGTCATTTTCCGCGTCGGGTATTCTAATTAGCTGTTTACGGCGATTCACAAAGGTACGCGCGGCCGTCGCATTCTCTTACGTCGTCGCTAGTCGGCTTTTCCCGGCGTATAGTTAAAGCTGGTATTTCGTGGCCTATCTTTAGACTTGCCATGTTAAAGTATGGCCGTCGTTTCCGCGTCGAATTTCCATTTTTTTTTTGCGTAAGTTGTCCGTGAATAGGAAAGGACGTAACTCACGTCGACGTTCAAAAAATTACGCAAAGCACGGCGGGAAATTTCAAAACCGAGCATGCTCAGTACGTTCGGTGCGGGAACGCGCCTAATTTAAATGATACATGCCCCATTTGAATTAAGCGGGCTTGCGCCGGACGGATTTACGCTACGCCGCCGCAAGTTTACAGGCAAGTTCTTTGTGAATCAAGCACTTGCCCATAAAACTTGCGGCGGTGTAACGTAAATGCAATACGTTACGCCGCCGAAATTCTACGTGAATCTGGCCCTATAAGCATTCAATGACAGATTCGACCTTAATTAATTTGGATTTTTGGACGAATGCATTTTTTTAACAAAAAACTAAATAAATAAAAACGAATTTCTGGAGTAACTAAATAAATTTCTTTTTTGGACGAAAACCAAATTATGAAACAAAATATTTCAGTGTGCACATGTCTACAGCCCATACGAACAAAATAATGTGAAATAATAATTTGTGCTTCACAGTACATTATTTATTTGTTTTCTTATGCCATGTACACACGACTGTTTTTCATGACGAGAAAAATGCAGTTTTCTAAATTGGTCGTTAAAAACGGTCGTGTGTATGCTCCAGAGCGTTTTTCTCATTTTCGTTTTTCTCGTTGTGAAAAACGGTCGCGTGTACGCTTTAAAGATGGGGGAAAAAACATGCATGCTGAGAAGCAAGTTATGAGACGGGAAATTAGCATAATCAGCCCAAAGGGTGGCACCATTCGAATGGAACTTCCCCTTTATATTTACGTTGTACGTGTTGTACGTTACGTGCTTTGCTCGAGCATTTTTTTCATCACGATCGTGTGTATGCAAGGCAGGCTTGAGAGGAATCACGTCGAGAAAAACAGTGTTTTCTTCCATGACATGAAAAACGGTCTTGTGTACGTGGCATAAGAACCAAGATTGAACCCTCAGGCCCCGTACACACGACCAGTTTCCTCGGCAGAATTCAGCTTCCGACCGAGTTTCTGGCTGAATTCTGCCGAGAAACCCGGCCGTGTGTACACTTTCGGCCGAGGAAGCCGACGAGGAGCTCGGCGAGGAAATAGAGAACATGTTCTCTATTTCCTCGTTGTTCTATGGGAGCTCTCGTCCCGCCGAGCTCCTCGGCGGCTTCAGTGCTGAACTGGCCGAGGAACTCGATGTGTTTGGCACGTCGAGTTCCTCAGCCGTGTGTACGAGGCCTGAGATTAAGAACTTGTAAACAATAAAAAATAATTAACTGGCATGGACATCACTCATTGCCAGGAGTTACGGTCTTTTGCACTTAAACAGTACCGTCTACACTGCCCTATAGAACAAACAAGTGAGACATTAAAAGCTATCTATGATAATCTTTGTTTTTGCGGGTGAAGAGTCATTCACTTCCTTGCAGCCATAGGAACTTAATGCAGAACACGCCCAGGGATATATCTAACATTTGCTAAAATGTTTGCAAGATTAATGACCATGTCAAATGCTACGAATGGTATTTATATTTGTATTCTTAGAATAAAATGCTTGCAAGGTATATAAACTGTAGTATACTTGGAGGGGATGTTTTGTTAAAAAAAAAAAAGGTCACTACAGAAACTACAGAATTGAATGTTGGGTTCGAAACACTTGTGGATTTTGCTAATCATGACTTGCTGATGCTGAACCAAACCAATGGTGGGCTGATGTATGAAATGTGTATGCATATTTGAATCTACTGTATGATATGTTTTTTTTTTTTTTTGCATTTTTTTGCACACATTAGTCTCCAAATATGACTAAGTATTTTTGTCCATAGCAACCAGAATGTGTTCTTTAGGAAACCTATGCATTTTCAGTTGTCATTTGTACAGTTCAGGTTTAAACATGAACCAAAGATTGGGAGTAGAACAGCTAGACCTGTTAATGTTTGCAAAGAGAATAGCACATGGGATAGTACAGCTTATTATTATTTAGTAAAAGAGGAGGTCCGCCCACCCCTGCTAAAATTTAAAGCCAGCAGCTACACATATTGGAGTCCAGTGATGTGCTGCCGCCACCATTACGGGTAAGGGAAGCCGGCAATGTAGCATTACGGCTTCACACCGGGCCCCTACTGCGCATGCGCAAGGCACCGCTGTGCTATCCTACTGGCCTGGCAGCGGGGGTGTAGGAGGGTGCCAAGCTGCTGACGTAATGCTATCTTGAACTCCCAAAGTGGGGACAGGATACCTGTCAGGTATCCGCCTCCTCCCCACCGAAAGGTGTCAAATGTGGCATCAGAGTGGGGGGAGGAGACAAATAAGCGGAAGTTCCACTTTAGGGTGGAACTCTGCTTTAATTTTTAGTTAATTTTGTGACTGGGGCTTGATTTCTTCCTACCTTAATGGCTAAACACTTTTATTACTTTGTCTAATAAAACTGTCTCAGTAGCCTGGAAGGGTAATCATAAGAATATGTCAGCCCAATATTTCTTATTCCTGATATGTGTCTGTTGTACCATGAACTTGTGTTAGAAGGTATCTTTTATGTCTTCCTTTGTGTGAAATAACTACTGATCCTGCCAGGCCCCTGGCTTTCCTATTTCAAACTGAGCATGAGAGCACATCCATTTCAGCGTGGTCAGTTTTCTGCCTGTGCTGGGAGAACAGCCTGCCTGTCCTCCAATGATCAGGCTTATACTGACACACCCTTCCTGCAGAGCCATTCACTGGGAAGATCTGTGCACTGCTGCTTCTCCACCCCCTACTTTTTGCAGCTGAGAACATTTTATTTCTATTTTAAACTGAATGGGTTGTAGAAGGTAAGGGTTCACATATACTTTAAGGCTGAGTTCACATTGGAGCAATGCCAGACATTGCATGTGATCTTTACCGCATGCCTGTGCATCACATTACATGCGATGTCTGTGCAGTGCAAATTCAGCCATACAGTTTGTATGGCTAAAATCGCATTTGCACCAAAAGGGTGCCGGAACCTTTTTTTTGTCTACACTGGAATCGGATCGCATGGGGGTTCAGACCGAACCCGCACAGAAATCGCTGTGGTTTCTGCAATGCACCAGTGTGAACCAAGCTTAAAGGACAATGGAACGGCAGTAGACAATGGGGTTTATTTACTAAAGCTGGAGAGTGCAAAATCAGGCTCAGTTCTGCATTGATAACCAATCAGCTTCTAAGCTCAGCTTGTTCAATTAAGCTTTGGCAATAAAACATGGACGCTGGTTTGTTTCTACGTAGAAGTGAGCCTGATTTTGCACTCTCCAGCTTTAGTAAATCAACCCCAATGTGTATCAATGAAATCATGGAATCTCGGGCCCCCGTAAAAAAAAAAAAAAAAAAAAAAAAAAAGCTAGTGGAGTATAGAAGAGGTTTTCTGGAATAATTACTAGTGGGAGGTATCTTCTTATGTCGCGTTTAAGACAGGATTTTTACATTTTAAAACTTACAACAACTTTTTTTCCCAAATATTGAGGCTTTTATCTTAATCTAGTATTATGTTTTAACAATTATAATTATTAGCTTGTGCAGGTATTTCTTGTCATCTGAAGTTTCTTTTCTTCCCTGCTAGTAGGAACACATTTCCACACCCTAAATGTATCTATTCTATTTATCTAATCTCAGCTTTCTCCGTGACGCACGCAATGAAGACACCGGCCCAGTGACCTATAAAACTTCCTGCTACAATCCAATATTGCACATGATGCAGATTCATAAAACATGATCAAATGCAGTACAAAATAAGACTTTTTTTAAATAATTCCTGCTTGCTTGTACAGTGAACAGTGTACCCGAAATTGAATTCCGAGTTCATCTGGAGTTCTGTTTTTAATCAACTTGCCTAAGCTATGTTTTCTATGTTGCAGCATTGTTTAGTACCTTATCTGCTGTGTGTCCATTGTTTTACAGTTTTTGAATTGTTTGTCTAACTTCCACAGTTGTGTGCAGCTGCCAGAGACTATATAGGGGGTTATTTACTAAAGGCAAATGGACTTTGCACTACAAGTGCAAACTATAAGTGCAAAGTGCTCTTGAAATAGCACTGAAAGTGCACTTAGAAGTGCAATCGCTGTAGATCCGAGGGGGACATGCAAGGAAAAAAAAAAAAAAACAGCATTTTAACTTGCACATGATTGGATAATAAAATCAGCAGAGCTTCCCCTCATTTCAGATCTACCTCTCAGATGTACAGTGACTGTACTTCCAAGTTCACTTTCAGTGCAACTTCACGTGCACTTTGCACTTGTAGTGCAAAGTGGATTTACCTTTCGTAAATAACCCCCATAGTGTATATTTCTCTAGTCCTCATGATACTGCTTTGCTCCTTCTCCTGTTCCTATCTGAACCTGTAGTTTCACATTACTCCTATCTTATCCCTTTCTTTCAGTCAACCTGTTTTGTGCTTATTCAGACTGTTTTGTATTAGCCTTTGGCATTTAGTTTCTGCGTTTCATGTTGTCAGTTTGTTTCATAGTCAGTTGCTGTACTTTGTGCATTAGTCTAGGTTACCTTTGTGTATTGTTTGCCTTTTCACCGTTTTAAGTTTACTGCCTAGTTTATGCATTTCTTCTCTCCTTGTCAGCCTTGTGTGTTCAATCTTTTAGTCTCTTAGGCCTCGTACACACAACCGTTTTCCTCAACAGAATCCATCAAGAAACTTGGTGGCAGAGCTTTTTTGCAGAGGAAAAAGGTCGTGTGTATGTTTTTCATCGAGAAAACTGTCGAGGAACAAGTTCTCTTTTTCCTCGACGGGAGTCTCAATTTCCTCGTTGTGTTCCTCGTCGGGCTGGTTTTCGACGAGAAACATGTTCGTGTGTATGCTAAGAACCCTGCGCATGTTCAGAATAAAAGAAAATATAAGAAAAACTTTCTGTTAAGCTTTGATTGTGTTTTATTGTCACTTCTAATATTCATACAGCTTCAAACCATGTGATTTGTAAAAGCTGCAATGTTGTTCATGCTCTTGTGGCTGTAGTCTTCACAAGGACTAAATTCGCATCTTGTTTTTTTATGTTGTTGGGCATTACATTTTAGAACAGGGGTGTCCAAACTTTTTTGAAAGTGGGCTAGATTTGATGAAGTGAACGTGCGTGAGGGCCAATCATTTTGCCTGACATTCTTTGAACCATTAAAACTCGGTCTAAGTATGTTCGTCCATGCACATATACACTGCCTAAGCAAGAAGAATTCTCTTGCCTTTGTGGCTGTGTGGGGTAAAGAGATGAGCTTGGGTGTGTTATTTGGCTATACTGTATTTATCGGCATATAACATGCACCTTCACTTTAAGAGGGAAGTTTCAGGAAAAAAATACAATTTTAAATAAAGAACTGTGAAGCAAAGTAAGGGTCAGTGCCCATCTGCAGATCCACCATTGCCATGAATACAGACCCACCGTTGCCATGAATGCACACCCACCGTTGCCATGATTGCACACCCACCGTTGCCATGAATGCAGACCCACTGTTGCCATGAATGCAGACCCACCGTTGCCATGAATGCAGACCCAATGTTGCCATAAATGCAGACCCACTGTTGCCATGAATTCAGACCCACCATTGCCATGAATGCAGCCTTACCATTGCCATGCCCTACCATTGCCAGGAATGCAGCACCCCCATTACCAGGAATTCAGACTCACCATTGCCATCAGTGCAGCCTGATTGATGCCCATCTGCAACCTTGAATGGGACAGGGAGGGGGCGGGACGAGCGCTAACAGATTACATACAGCAAAATCAGTTTTCTCCGCAGCCTCTTTAATACAAAGTCCCACCTCCTATGGTGGACAGAACAGTTGTCCAATGGCAGCACAGGAGATGGGACTTCCTATTACAGAGGCCACCAAGTAAACAGGAAATTCATCTATATGTAAAGCACCCATCTTAGCTCCTCCCTGCCCCCTTTAAGGCAGCCAACATGTATATCTTTCGTGGCCCTTGGCGCTTAGCGTTTCATTGGGGGCCACAGAAGCTATACATTACCAGCCGGGCCGTTCGAATCCCAAATGGGATTGCCCCGTGGGCCGGACTTTGGACATGCCTCTTTTAGAAAAGTTTTGTTTTTTATTGGTTGTTTAATGCATTTTACGTGCAAGACCATTTATCCCTGGAAACCAGAACTGTGCTAAATAGTCAGCAATAAAATGTTATTCTGCTTCTTTAGAACATACCCTAAAGGAGTTCACTTAATACTATAGCTTAGATGCTCTGGCTGACCTGACAAGCCTGACAAGTACAATAGATGGTACCACTATGCTGCACAGCTTCCAAATGTCCCTCATTTAAAATAAATAAATCCTCTTTCCTTTTCCAGTTTCCTTTTTTTGCTCTGATGTATAGACCTCTATAAAAAGATCTGTACTACAGTATTTAACTATCAACGTTATTTTATCAAAACAATAAATTGTAGCTTTTGTCATTTTGAAAAAATATCTATGTAAAGAAAAAACACACTTGTGGGATAAACCATTGTTTTTTTTTTGTGTTTTTTTTTTCATGGTCTAACATGACTGAGAGCATGGCAGGAATATGCCATTTGCCTACATGCATTTTTCCTCAGGAAGTTAAAGCGGAGTTCCACCCAAAAGTGAAACTTCCACTTAATCCACTCCTCGCCCCCTTACATGCCACATTTGGCATGTAATTTTTTTGGGGGGGGAGTGGGGGCTTCAGGAGGAGTGGGATTTCCTGTCCCACTTCCTCCTTCCGCCGAGGGGCTGCAAAGGCAATAGTCTAATCGCTTTTTGGCAGCCCCTCCCTGTAGGCGATTGCCTGGGACACGTGACAGGTCCCAGGCGATCGCCTGTCCAATCACATGGCGCAGCGCCGCTCGTGCATGCACTGTGAGTGCCTGACCGTGAACCGGAAAGCTGTCACGGCCGGGTTCCCACAGTTAGGATGGAGACACCGGCGTTGAGGGGGGGAGGAGCGGAGCTCCGTGCGGCGTGGCGCTGGACAGTGGAGCAGGTAAGTGTATGTTTATTAAAAGCCAGCAGCTACACTTTTTGTAGCTGCTGACTTTTAATAAACATTAAAAATAAGTGGAACACCCCTTTAAGAGGTCTAATAATCTGCAATGTAATCCATGCAATCAGAACATAATCCTACATGGCATGAGAACATAACACCTAGAAAGTACATAAACACAAAAAAAGTGTTTGTGCTTAAATTCCAATAATGCATTTACCATATCTCATTTCTACTTCTAGGGCAGGTTCAAAAATAAAAGGGAGAGGCTCGAAAGGGAACAAACCGTGTGTCAGTCAGCCTCTTTATACATTAAAACGTTTATGCATTGTAACTGCTCCCTGTGTAAAATGTAATCTTTAAGTTTAATCTGTTCTGTTTTATCAGTCTGTAAAGCATGCATATAAAGTACTCCAAAAGCCTATTTTCCGGTCTTCTATTGTTTTACAAATTATAGGTATTTATCAAATTTATAATGTACTTCTTTATTTGTGAAACAGATGAATGCATTATATGATGCTTTAAACCCATTTACAAGATGCAATCAAATTAGTAATCACTGTAAATGTATCATTTACATATAAATACCCAATTCCACCACAATGTAGGCGTTAAAGCAAATTAAATCAAATTCTCTAATTTGCTGAACTGACAATATAACTAAAACATATGATTAGTTTTATTTATTTTGTAATAGAGTCCTATAATGTAGGTAGATACTCCGTATGCGCCTATAAATACTTTGTTATAAATGAGTCTCACATTTCCCGTTCCCATTGACTGAGAACTCGGCCATTTACAGCTTTTCTGCAGAGAAATAGTGAGGCTTTGACTGTATGAATTGCTTGTTATTAAACATAGACTTCCCAGCCTGTGTGGTAAATTCTTATCGTTTGTCACAGCTCGCTGTCTTCAGAACAAATCCTTGCCTCTGTCCACAGCTGTTCATGTTGCAGCTGAGTCTTTGCAGAATCCAGTATGCTATTTTGTACCTAGATCTCATACTTGATCCTTGTTGATATGTGCAACAGATTTCTAAATCCCCAGATGTTCTCCCACTCCCTCTAGTTCCTAGAGAAAAGCGCTGCCAGTGCTGAACACTTCCTCTGAGGACCTATCTGTTACTTATCTGCTCACTGAGGATTTGTTCCCAGGCTTCTGTACCTATGATTTCTGTGCCAGTTGTAATACCCATTTATGATGCTTGCTTGTTTCTCCAGGTTATCCACCTGCCATGACCTTTTGTCTATTTCTTGATGATTCTTGTTATCCGTCTGCCCTGGCTTTTTGCCTTTTTGACCATAATCCTATCGGCTGGATTTATAGTATGCTTTGTTTCTGCCTCCTATCATCTATTGCCATACCAAGTGCAACAAAGGGCTGCAACCTGGAAATCGCATGCAACAAACCCATCATCCCTCGCAGAGTGCTCAAGTGAAGACCCGGCGGTTCCCTAGACCCTGCACCATGGCAATCTTTATACCCCACTCACACTGAGGCAGTTTTCAGGCAGTTTAGCACTAGAAATAGCGCCTGTAAAGCGCCTGAAAACTGCCTCCCATTCTCTGCAATGGGTGCTTTCACACTCGGGCAGTGCACTTGCAGGACATTCAGAAAAGTCCTGCAAGCAGCATCTTTGGGGCGGGTTGGATGCGCTATATACAACACTCCCAAAATGTCCCTGCCCATTGTAATGAATGGGTAGCCCTTCCGAAGTGCCTGAAAAACACTTTGGAAGTGCTGCAACATGGGAGTTTTTAACCCCCTTATTGAGGTTAAAAGCGCTAGTGGCCAAAAAATTGTGTTTAAGCAGCCGTAATAGTTACATAGTTACATAGTTACATAGCTAGTTAGGTTGAAAAAAGACACAAGTCTATCCAGTCCAACCACAAAAAATAGATAAACAAACAAAATAAAAAACACAGTACAATCCCATACCCCCAACTCCATACCTACAGTTATGCACCACTAAAATGAGCAGCGATTTACCGCGAACACGGCCCCAGTGTGAAAGGGGTCTTAGGGCCAACATTCACCTTGTTGCACAAAGAGGCCACTCCCGAAACAATGTTTTTTGTTTTTTCAGAAGCCCCATCTTTATGCATGGACTGCATGACATGACAGGTTTCCTTATGGTGACATCAGTGATTCTTGCATGTGAAAATTAAAAAATGTGAATTACTTGTGCATAAAGTAGAGTTGGAGGCAACATTTTTTTCATTTTGGATGGAGTAAATGGTTGGTTATAGCCCCTGTCAGTTTTTTTGCGATCTGTGTCCCATTGGGGAGACTTTGCTTCTTGTCCTGTCCCATAGGCACGCTAGGAAGTGAGAGATAAAAGTGGGAAAAATGCCTGGTAGTCACAAGGGTCCCCCAAAGAAGATTTCTCTATTCCTGTTATGGTAAACACTCAAAATTTTAGATTTTCTTTCCTTTCATTGATAACAGTCATTGGGACAAATAGAGGGTCATCTAATGGGGACACAGACAGCAATAAAAAACAGATGTTCTAATTTCGCTCCACCCTTTCTAAAACAAAATAAAACCGTTTCATGTATAATTTTTGCAGTAGTCTGAAAATTTTACATCCAATTTATCTTGATGTTCTCCTAAAAGCAGAGCCCTTTCTTTTATTTTAGGGTGCCTCATAGCTTTAGATCTGCTGTGTGAGAACGCCTCATAGTGGGTATCCCATAATGCTCCTATCCCCATCCAAGTTCAATATCCCTAATAAAAACATAAACACAATGCTGCAAGGACTGTTTTCTGACTTAAGAGTGCTGTGGAAAAATCTGCGTCCCTGGCTGTGCAAGATGGGGGATCCCTTATTCACCAGTGGCTCCTGCGGGGGTAGCGATATATATGTGAGCCTGCCAGGAATCTTTCTCCTGTACTGACCAATCATCTGGGGGCATTCCCCAATCTTGTAACAGATTGTATATGCGCCCATTGTATATTTGCAGCTGTGGGGTGTGGGATATGCCCTGTCATCCATGATTTGCCCATACAGGTGATCGCTTCTTGGTGGGTTTGCACACATTCAATCGGATACTGGTTTGAGCCTTTCTATGCTCATTACTAGTCAGTATTGAAGAAAATACCAGCTGCAGAGGGACCACAAGCAATAACAGACATTTGCACTCTTCCTGTCAGTTTGGGTATAGCTTCAAGATTTCAGTTAATCTTTAACATGTTAAAGCTCATAGGAGATTTTTGCTATTGGGTTTTGACATACATTAAATCCCTTATAAAATCTATTTTTTCCATCATACCATTTAAACCTAGGATTGTTTATTTGCATATTTTTTAATGGTTAGTTGCTTTTATGTTTGTGCAGTAACAAAGGAAATGACCCCTGTTTTAGTTGCTTACAATCTTTACATGTATTTAGGCCAGATTTCTACCATTGAAGTCAGTAGGCACACAGCCTTTAACACTCAAAGCAACACCCCACTCTGCCAAGATCACCTCTTTTACATAGAACATTTCCTTGTTTTACTGGTCCTAACTTGTTTTAGGATATTGTGACAAAGTGTAAATAGGCTTATATGAGAGGACTGTATTTTTATTGATGATGTAAAACATATTTGGCCTATAAATATACTGGGAAATGCCACCTCTGTCCTTAATTCTTCTTGCCAAAGGACAAAAAGGCATAAACACAGTGCACAGGATGGTCCAGTTAAAACAACTTGGTTTTACCTGCACTTTCCAATATGCTCTGTTTCTGCTCTTTATTGATGCATGTATATATGGCCTTTGGAAACACCTAGAGCTTGCAAGGGTATTCAGAGCTGCTTCAACACCAAAGAAACTTAGTATGGTTGAATATTTTATCACAGGCCTAAGGTGCCTAATAGTACATCAATCATTGCGTGTAGTTAGCATGTGAACTGCTGTCCTAAAAATTGTGGTAAAATATATGTCAATTACTTTTTAAATCAGTTTGATTTTTTTAAACCCAGCTTTAATGTTGACCTGTGCATTGCCCTTGCTTTCTTAAACTGCCATACAGCTGCCAGGAGCAAAAAGAAAAACCCAGTGTAAAATACATATGCAACTCATTCCGAATTAGTTTTTGATTATTTAGACAAATTCGTTAATTTGAAAATAACCAAATTAATGAATTTTTCAGAATTTTCGTCAATTTGGAAATTGAGAAGCTCTAAAATACGAAAACCCGAAATTTTGAAAATTTGAAATAACTAACTACCGTAATAAAATCTTGACTATTACTAACTATTAAATTATAGGTATTGGAATTTCCTTTCAAGTTTGGCTTTTAGTGAACGTAACGAATACAAATTTATCTGATGTTACGAATTATCCAAAATAACGAATGCCGTATCTAAACGAATGGAACGTAACAAATTAATAATAATAAATAAAAATAATAATAAACAAAAAAAAATTATTATTATTTATTATTAATTTGTTCTGTTCCAATTGTTTAGATGCAGCATTCGTTCTTTCAGATAAATTTGTATTTGTTACAAATTTGAAAGGAAATACCTATAATTTAATAGTTAGTTATTATTAGTTAGTTCTTTTTATGAATCTTTGGATTTTCTTCTAATTTTAAGATTCTTTAATTCTCTAATTTACGAATTTACGAATTGCGATCATAACGAATGATCCGAAAAAAGAAAATAAATGAATGAAACAAAAACTAACACATTTTTTGGCACTGCACATGTCTAGTGTAAAGCTGACCATACTCATAAATATTCCCATAGATGCCCCTCTCCATGCTTAACTGTGTGCATGGATTAATCTCCTGTTGCAAGCTCATTGTATCTGATTGACTGCAGTTACTGATTCAGATTCTTTCACGCAAATCCTTTGATTGCTCAACTAAAGATTGCCAAGCTAGATGGTGTCAGCAGGACCATGCAAAATTCAGTTAATTCACAGCTTAATTTACAAGTTGCTAGAATCATAGCTTAATTCGGGCTATGGATTGATTTGGATTAGCACTGTCACTTAGAGAGAGAACCATACTCCACCATACTCACAAGTATTAGGTATTCTTTGACTCCCAGCGCTCAACAAAATTGTCAACAAAGGAAAGGGAAGTATATGTTAATGGGAATGCAGAAAGCTTAGGTTATACAGAGAACTATCATAATGGATACACATTTTCTTGTCCTAGTCTTGTTATAGTGATAAAGAGTTTAAAGGGGTTTTTAATTTTGGATTTTGTGTTCAGGCTTGGAAAACTTGAAATGTTTAACCGGTTTCACGCAATAAACTCAGATACCTTGTAAAGTGACCGGTACTTTATGATTTACTGGATGAAAACGCCATGAACTGATCTTTATCTTTATTTCATATCCAACTTTGTATATAGTTCATATTTGCCAAATTCTTGCTTGTTTGCTAACATGACACTCGCATGGGAGTTTAAGAACAAATGTGAACAGGAAATATAACTGTGGGAAATTCCCAAATAATAGTAGTAAAACTAATTATGGGATCAAATTAAATGTAATTCATTTTCTACACTGCTGCTGCTTATGTCACACCTATAATTATATAGCAGGAATGTGTTTCTAATTTTTTTAGGATATAAATAGAGCTTCAATGAGAGTTCAAAAAATTTAAGAATCTATGTCATAGGCAGCACAGTGGCTAAGTGGTTAGTACTTATTCCTAGCAGCACAAGGGTCATGAGTTCAAATCCCAACCATGGCACTACCTGCCTGGAGTTTGCATGTTCTCCCTGTACCACCATGGGTTTCCTCCCACAATCTAAAGACATGCTGGTAGGATCATTGGTTCCAGTCGAAATTGACCCTAGTATGCATGAATGTGAATTAGGGACTTTAAATTGTAAACTTGAGGCAGGTACTGAAGTGAATGTATAATATATGTGAAACGCTGTGTATTTTGACAGCGCTATATAAGTACCTGAAATAAATAAAACAATTAAAATACAAAAATGCCATATTTTTTTAATGAAGCATTTTGCTCACTTCCTTTTCCCAATGACCACATAGACAATGAGGGTACACAGCAATAAAAACCTGGCAGTGGTTCTAAACCATCCCCTTTCCAGAGTTTTGATTAGAATTGAACTTTGAAAGATGTAGTCTATCATCCTTATGAAGTTAGCATGTCTAAATGTCAATTAGAGGTAATTTTTAATTACAATGAACTATATATTTATTCGAGTATTGGTGAGTGAATTTATGAAGTTATAATGTGTTCATCATTTAAAGGTACTGTATTTATTGGCGTATAACACTCACTTTTTTACCCTGAAAATAGAGGGTAAACTGTGCCTGCGTGTTATACGCAGAAGGCTGTGGTAATATTTTTTCCTGAAACTTCACTCATAAAGTTAGGGTGCGTGTTAAACGCCTGTGCGTGTTATACGCTGATAGATACGGTACTTGAATTTTAAGCCAACGGAACAATGTAAGTGACCATTATGGGAAAAAAAAAATCATTATTATTTTCCCTATTTCTGCTCTAAAGCACCCACAATATCCAAAGTATTTTTTTTAAGTAATTTCTTTAGCAGCCTAAATGTGAATTTTTTATTTAAATTTTGCCTGCGATCCTTATGCATGCTTTTTACCCACACATAGCTGTGCGTATACACAAAATGATATATATAAATTCTTTAAATTCAGTAAATTCACATCTTAAGTTAAAAGTCGCTTTGGGCCAAATTCGTGTAGAATCGCGGCGGGGTAACGTATCCTAGATGCGTTACACCGCCGCAATTTTTCATCGCAAGTGCCTGAATCACCAAGCACTTGCGATGAAAACTACGCCGGCGGCCTCCGGCGCAAGGCGGGCCAATTTAAATGGGCGTGTACCATTTAAATTAGGCGCGCTCCCGCGCCGGACCTAATGCGCATGCTCCGTTTCTTAACTCCCGCCATGCTTTGCGCGCCGTGACGTCATTTTTTGAACTGCGTCGCGCGTAGCGTACTTCTGTATTCCCGGACGGCTTACGCAAACGACGTTAAATTTTGAATTTCGATGCGGGAACGATGGCCATACTTTAGACAGCAATACACTTGCTGACTAAAGTTAGGGCACAAAAAAAAATTTGCATACCCGACGCTGGTTTACGACGCAAACTCCCCCCAGCGGTGGCCGCGGTACTGCATCCTAAGATCCGAGAGTGTAAAACAATTACACCTGTCGGATCTTAGGGATATCTATGCATAACTGATTCTATGAATCAGTCGCATAGATAGAAACAGAGATACGACGGCGTATCAGGAGAAACGCCGTCATATCTCATTTGTGAATCTGGCCCTATGTGTGTGTATGTATGTTTGTGTGTATATATGTGTCTATATATATATATACATATATAGACACACATGCATACATTCACTGGCATCCAAACTGCTTCAGGAAAAAAATATCCACTTTGTGTCACCTGAAATGCCATAGTTGACCTTTATTTAAAATAGCCAGTTGCCTGAAAGAAAAGCCGTTCTACTCAATTGCACTCTCAAACAAGTACACAGCAAGTGAAGTTAGAACTGACAAAGCGTGTTCCAGTGGACAGCCCTCAAAAATAACTGAAGCCATTAGTTCAACAGGATAGCCTGGTAACTATCATTTTCATAAAGATATGGTAAATCCGTAATGGCAGTCCCCAGTTTTTTTTTTAGCATAGGTTTATTTAAAAGGGAAATCACATCAAGTATTGTTTTTGTTTGTTTTAGAGGAAAACGTTCATACTGTTTTTTTTTTATCTCAAATGTATTTTATTTACCTGTGTATATTGTAAAAAAAAAAAGACCTATTATCTTAAACCCAAATCTTTTCTATATTATTTAGGGATGAAAGAAGCTTTGTTGATAAGTGTTGGAAGGATGTACGTGTTGGAGACTTTGTCAAGCTGTTTTGTAATGAGATCATCCCAGCGGACATACTGCTTCTCTATTCCTCCGATCAGAATGGGATCTGCCACATCGAAACTGCTAACCTTGATGGAGAGACAAATCTAAAGCAACGACAAGTAGTTAGAGGCTTTTCAAATCAAGTAAGTAAAGCTATGTGCAAATAACACTTTTCATAACTGTTGTTCAGATCTATGAACAAGTTGGAAGCAACTTTGTGTCAAAGGTACTGATATTCCCGATTATTCTTCAGATGTACTAAAAGAGAATAAAACGGAGCATATCAGTTACTGCAGAGAGTTCTGACGTCTATTGTAACACCAAGGTTAACTCACATGATACTAATGTCTTTGTTGCTTCATTGTTATGAACGTTAAGTTCAAAGAGCACCACCAGGCAACAATGCAAATTGGGAAACGTTGTCATTACATTATGAAAGTCCACTTAACATACATGTTATTAAAACATTTTACATAATCCCTTGCAGCTATATCCAGCAGGCATTCTGATTTTGCTTTTAGTTGGAAATATATTGTCTAATCACATGGTTCTTCATGAGTGAGGCTATTGTGGATTTAAAGAGAGTGGTGCTGAAATTAGGGAACATTGGCCTTCATTTTCATTGGCTTTGATTCAAAGTCATTCCAGTGATAACAATAAGTGCTCATTCAGACTAGCACAGTTGGCTTTGTTGAGATTTTTTCCCCATTGCAATATAAACAGAAGAGGTAATTTGCCTTAAATCCTACTCTTTTTCAGCACACATTGGTGTGCGCTGAAAAAGAGTAGGATATAAGGAAAATGACCTTTTCTGTTGGTGTGAACTGAAAGAGAGTAGTGCAGGTGGCATTTTTATACAGCTCATTGGGATATGCTTCAGCACATCACATCGTAGAGTTAAGACATTGTCAAGTTCAATAAGGTTTGAAAAAAGTAAACACTGGGATACACCTTACAACACTTTTCAGCACATATGTGCAATGCACAGCAGTGGGAGTGTTATGAGCACTTAGAACATGTACACTTATGTGGATGGTTACTAGCTGGGTACTAGTTAGGTGTGATAATTTAAATATTTATTTATGTAAACATTAACCACTTAAGGACCGCCTAACGCCGATATACGTCGGCAGAATGGCACGGCTGGGCACAATCACATACCTGTACAGGATTGTTTAATGCCCAGCCGTGGGTCGCGGGTGCGCGCCTGTCACCCGGTCCGAAGCTCCGTGACCGCGGCCGTGGGACCCGCGGATCCGATCGGCGCCGGAGTCCCGCGATCGGTCCCTGGAGCTGAAGAACAGGGAGAGGTGTATGTAAACACACCTTCCCCGTTCTTCACAGTGGCGCTGTCATTGATCGTCTGTTCCCTGATATAGGGAAAGGCGATCAATGATGTCACACGTCCAGCCCCGCCCCCTACAGTTAGAAACACATATGAGGTCACACTTAACCCCTTCAGCGCCCCCCTAGTGGTTAACTCCCAAACTGCAATTGTCATTTTCACAGTAAACAATGCATTTTTAGAGCATTTTTTGCTGTGGAAATGACAATGGTCCCAAAAATGTGTCAAAATTGTCCGATGTGTCCGCCATAATGTCACAGTCACGAAAAAAACATGCTGATCGCCGCCATTAGTAGTAAAAAAAAAATATTAATAAAAATGCAATAAAACTATCCCCTATTTTGTAAACGCTATAAATTTTGCGCAAACCAATCGATAAATGCAATTTTTTTATCAAAAATATGTAGAAGAATATGTATCGGCCTAAACTGAGGGGAAAAAAATATTGAATTGTTTTCAAAATTGTTGCTCTATTTTTGTTTATAGCGCAAAAAAAAAAAAAAACGCAGAGGTGATCAAATACCACCAAAAGACAGCCCTATTTGTGGAAAAAAAGGACGCCAATTTTGTTTGGGAGCCATGTCGCACGACCGCGCAATTGTCAGTTAAAGCGATGCAGTGCCGAATCGCAAAAAGGGGCCTGGTCCTTTACCTGCATATTGGTCCGGGTCTTAAGTGGTTAATAATTACCTTTTGATATGATGTCTTTTGGCATGTAAAATATACCATTAAATGTATTTATTTTTTTCCCCTTCAGTTGTATCTGTGCAAATGTTACACAATGGGGTTGATTTACTAAAGGCAAACCCACTCTGCACAACAAGTACACTTGGAAGTGCAGTCGCTTTAGATCACTGTAGATCTGTGGGGAAGCTCTGAAATGAGGGGAAGCTCTGCTGATTTTATCATCCCATTATGTGCAAACGAAAATGCTGTTTTTAATTTTCCTTGCATGTCCCCCTCCCCCTCAGATCTATAGCGATTACACTTCCAAGTGCACTTGTAGTGCAAAGTGGATTTGTCTTTCGTAAATAATCCCCAATGTTCCTTGACTGCACAGTCAACAAAAAGCATCTAAAGGAAATGAAAGCTGGACCTGATATAACTTTAAAGCCTCGTACACCTGCTCGGTATACTCGGCAAGAACCAGCAAGAAAACTGCTGGCAGAGCTTTCTTGCCGAGTAAACCGACAAGGGACAAGAAAACTGCCCAGAATCTAGACAAGAAAAATAGAGAACCTGCTCTCTATTTTCTCGTTGTGGGATTCTCTGCCGTTTTCCTTCCGAGAAACCCGAGAGTGTGTATACTTACCTGTCGCTGTGGAAACCCGTGCATCCTCGAAATGACTTTGACGCATGCGCGGTAGCTTCCTAGGCATAGGTAGGGTGCGGCAAGATGGCAGCGACGGCATCGAATGTCGCATGCTCGTCGTACGCGATGACATCACCACATTCTTGCCTTCCAAAAGAACCACTTTTTTTTTGATAGGAGTGTCTGTGCACTTGGGCGGCAAGAGATTCTTGCCAAGAATCTCGTCAGGAAAAAAAAAAAAGATTTTTCCTGACAAGATTCTGGCCCGTGTGTACAGGGCTTTACATGTATTCATTGTGAATACACTGGCCCAGATTCAGGTAGGAGCGCGCACTGATACGGCGGCGCAGCGAATCTTTTTTACGATACACCGCCTCAAATTACTGGAGCTATGCTTCATTCACGAAGCATTTGCTCCGTAATTTGCGGCGGCATATCGTAAAAGGGGCCGGCGTAAGCGCGCGTAATTTAAATGATCCCGTAGGGGGCGTGGATCATTTAAATTAGGCGCGTTCCCGCGCCGAACGTACTGCGCATGCTCCGTCGGGAAAATTTCCCGACGTGCATTGTGGTAAATGACGTCGCAATGACGTCATTGGCTTCGACGGGAACGTAAATGGCGTCCAGCGCCATTCACGAACGAGTTACGCAAACAACACAACATTTTAATATCGCAACGCGGGAACGACGTCCATACTTACCATTGGCTGTGCCTCCTAATAGCAGGAGCAGCCTTACGGCGAAAACGACATACGCAAACGACGTAAAAAACGAGCGTCGGCCGCACGTACGTTTGTGAATCGGCGTGAGTATGCAATTTGCTTACTCTACGCTGACAACTACGGTTGCGCCACCTAGCGGCCAGCGTCAGAATGCACCCTAAGATACGACGGCATAAGAGCCTTATGCCAGTGGTATCTTAGGCTACAGTCAGCGTATCAAGCTTTCTGAATACAGGAAGTAGATACGCCGGCGCTCTATGGATACGCAGGCGTAATTGCTTTCTGAATCTACCCCACTACGTTTGAACTTCTTATCCTTTGTATATTAATTCTCTGGTCTCCCATTATAAGTTTTAGTAAAATTCTAGGTTAATAAAATAAGCACTTTGTGTTGAAGGAATTTTAGGGAACTTCTCCATTTTGTTGTATGGATAGCACCAAGGTGACTCCGATATTAACTTTTCCTTTGACATTTTGGAAATTTTCTCCTGAGCTGTGAATTTTAAATAAGGTCTAATTCAATCTACTCTTTTGATACTGTTTAATGTTGGAAGAGAACTATTATGTGCCAGATAAATGCCATCTTCAACACACTAGAGACAGATGTCATTTGCGTTCGAGAAAAAAAATGCAAAAATAAAACTTTGTAGGCGTTGAACTTTGCATTCAAAAGTTGTCATCGTTACCATTGTGGGATAATTGCTTTTCAAAATGAAAGTCACAGATAGAATTAACACAACGACCAGGTTGAGGGAATGTTGCTTTCTGACAGCAGGTTAACAATAAAGGGCTTCTACATTCTGCCTTTTTCACATTCTGTTAATACGTGTTTCTTCATTGTTACTTTGAAAAACACATATTCATCTTGAAAGGTTAAAGAAAAAATCCAGCTTTTTTTTACTTCTGCCTTGCACCTTAAATAACAGCATTTATCTTGTGGGTTGAATGATGTCTTCATCCAACCCCCTTCCTATGAGTCCAGGCTGTTACAGAAACACCCCCTGGGGTATATCATTATGCAGCCTGGGCTCATAGGACCCCTGGAATGAGTGGTACTCATGTCATTATGTGAGCACAGGAGGAAGTACTGGCCTTCATTATTGTCAAAGGATGAAGGGGAAGAATCAATGACATGACTGGACTGGCCGAAAGACTCCAGGAAAATGGTATGTATAGAGTTTTTTAATGGATCCTTAAGGTTTGGAGGGTAACTGGAGTTCTACCTTAAAGTGGAAGGCAAGTCAAAACCTAACTAAGCTAAATCTACCCCCACCTCCATTCTAAGCCTATTCTATCTACCCTGTCATACTCATTCTAAAGTTGCTTCTGTCCAGTCACATGACCAGCTTCCAGCGCCAGCTTCAGTGTAGAAGCGGACAACGGATGGCCTCTTGTATTATATTATGCTAGATGTATTAAAATGCAGTTCTTAAAGTGATATTAAACCCTCAGTTATTTTTAAGCACGTTTAGCAGCTCATTTAACTCCCACACTGTAGAGGTTAATTGCTCATTTAGGTCTAGGGAAACAGCAAAGGACAATTTATTTACTTCATCCACCCTACTGCTAGTCCAGTCCCCATAGCATCTTCTTTCTTGTGCTCCAGCCGTCTAGGATCCTGACATCATTATTACCAAAGCAGGGTCCATAACCCTGCAGTAGACATAAAGGTGCAGAGGTACAGTCCAATGCCAGAGTGTGGCCAAGCACACCTCCATAGGAGAGTGAGGGATCAGATACGTAACAGTGTTTCTTCTCTCCCTTAGACAAAATGAACAATTAACCCTTTGGAGTGAGGACACAGCCACACTGCAATGTATTATTTAAAATGTTCCCAGAGTTTGTGTTGGGCTTTAATCACTGTCCACTGTGTGTGTGTGTGTGTGTGTGTGTGTGTGTGTGTGTGTGTATAGTGTATAGATAGAAAACTCTGCAGCTTGAATAACTCCCTACAAACTAGCAGACCTAATAGAGGAAATGAGAGTCAGAGTGTGGAAATGCTACATTCTGGCTGGGGATATGCTGCAGAAGGCAAAATTAAACCGTAAACATGTTACATGAGGCTAGTAGAGATCAATGATGTTACCCTAATCAATGTTCCCACTACAAATAGCTGAGGTCCGAGGCCTGCACATCATATACCAAATGGGCTGCAAGTTACATAGTTAGTCAGGTTGAAAAAAGACACAAGTCCATCTAGTTCAACCATAACAATAGATAAAAAAAAAAATATCATACAATCCCATATACCCAATTCTATACTGTACCCACAGTTGATCCAGAGGAAGACGAAAAACCCCAGCAGAGCATGATCCAATTTTCTACAGCAGGGGAAAAAATTCCTTCCTGATCCCCCGAGAGGAAATCGGATTTGCGCTGGATCAACTTTACCTATAAATGTTAGTATGGGCACCAGGGATTTAAACAAATAGTTCACAAGTGAATGCCCTCAATGTGTTAAACCTAAACATGGTGAGGGTTTAATACTATAATCTCTTGCCTCCAAATCACGTACCTAGTATGTCATTTGACAAGTGGTTGGCTCTCTTGTAAATGCAATCAGAATGGCTGTAGTATGCCATTTGTTGCGTCCACTTTGAATAAGTGGATTTGTGATTTCCCTACTGGCTGCCTGGAATGATCTCCCCCATCTTCCATATGCTGACTAACAAATAGTGATATAGCAGTTGAGATACAAGAGCCTTCTTTGACCCCCGTAATAGGTGGTCAATGCTCTCTGGTAAGAGCACATCCTTAAATTGGTGGTGGTTTATCACGAGGTAGAGGATTTTGTTAGTGATTCAGCGATCAAGAAACCTGTTCAGATATTTTATGTCATATTGGTGACTTATGGACTCACTGTTATCTTTTTGTTACACTAATTATTTGTATTAGGCGCAACACATTTTTTTATATATGTATTTATTTATACAGTGTATATATATATATATATATATATATATATATATATATATATATATATTTATTTAAAAAATAGCCCCCCATGCTAGCGCACAAAGGCAAACACACGCAAACAGCGATTGTCTCGCACATATATGAGGGATCTGCGCGAACGTCAGATCACGGTCAGTAATTCTAGCACTAGATCTCTTCTGTAAATAAGTGGTAACTTGTAAAGGCTTTTAAATCATCGCATATGGATAGTAAAACGTAAGTTCTTTTTTTAAGTTCTTTTTGCCGCTGCCGCTGGGCAATTTTAAAGAGTGACATATTTGGTATCAATTTACTAATCAATTGGGTTATGTACAGTATATTGTGTGACATAAAAAAATAGCAAAACCCATTTATTTTCTAAGGTCTCTGCTTTAAATATATATATATATATATATATATATATATATATATATATATATATATATATAATATATATAATATATATAAATATAAATACCTCAATGCAAGGAATGCATCAAGGTAAAAATTGTTTAGGTGTCAGCATCGCCCCCTTAGCCCCCCTTTACTTACCTGAGACCCTCATTCGATCCAGTGCTGTGCACTTCTGCAGATCTTTTCTCCCCTCACTTCCAGGTCTCACTGGCATTGCTGGGGCACTGGGAGTCATTTCTGTCAATCAAAGCAAGTGACCAGGGGGCGAGGGCGAGTCCTGCTGTCTGTTAATGGACGCAGCAGAGGGACTCAGGTGCGAGCGGCTTCCCATGGGGGCACTGGCCAGAAAGGAGGGGCCAGGAGCGCTGACGGGGCACCCGAAAAGAGTATTTTTTTGCCCGCTCTCTGTGACTCCATAGAAAGTAGGTAAGTATAGACATGTTTGTTTGTTTTTTTACCCCCTTTAAGCTCCAGCCAGGTGACGTTGCCTAGTCTGAAATTGTGTCATCATTATGTTGTAGGCAATTTTCCCAATCTATTCTTCCCCAGGGATCACTTGTTCAACGACTGTAACGTTGTAACTTTGTAGCAGGTTACAAAGTAAGAGGCTGCAGCAGAGGGCTGTTCAGTGTCATACATTTAGAAACAGAGCCAAAAACTACAAAGGCACCAGGATTTACATTGTGGCATGTCTTAGAGTCTCAGCATAGGAAGTGCATGCTGACCCTGGATTTTGACTAAACACAAATGATGCCATAGTTACATAGTTACATAGTTAGGTTGAAAAAAGACACAAGTCCATTCAGTTCAACCACAAAAAATAAACAAACAAAATAAAAAACACAGTACAATCCCATACACCCAACTTCATACCCACAGTTGATCCAGAGGAAGGCAAAAAACCCCAGCAGAGCATGATCCAATTTGCTACAGCAGGGGAAAAAATTCCTTCCTGATCCCCTGAGAGGCAATCGGATTTACCCTGGATCAACTTTACCTACAAATCTTAGTACTCAGTTATATTCTGTACATTTAGGAAAGTATCCAGGCCTTTCTTAAAGCAATCTACTGAGCTGGCCAGAACCACCTCTGGAGGGAGTCTGTTCCACATGTTCACAGCTCTTACTGTGAAAAAACCTTTCCGTATTTGGAGGTGAAATCTCTTTTCCTCTAGACGTAAAGCGTGCCCCCTTGTCCTCAGTGTTGACCGTAAAGTGAATAACTCAACACCAAGTCCACTGTATGGACCTCTTATATATGTGTACATGTGGATCATATCCCCCCTAATTCTCCTCTTCTCAAGAGTGAATAAATTTAGTTTCTCTAATCTTTCCTCATAGCTGAGCTCCTCCATGCCTCTTCTCAGTTTGGTTGCTCTTCTCTGCACTTTCTCCAGTTCTCCGATATCCTTTTTGAGAACTGGTGCCCAAAACTGAACTGCATATTCCAGATGAGGTCTTACTAATGATTTGTACAGGGGCAAAATTATATCTCTGTCTCTGGAGTTCATACCTCTCTTAATACAAGAAAGGACTTTGCTCGCTTTGGAAACCGCAGCTTGGCATTGCATGCCATTATTGAGCTTATGATCAACTAAAACCCCCAGATCCTTCTCCACTACAGATCCCCCCAGTTGTACTCCCCCTAGTATGTATGATGCATGCATATTCTTAGCCCCCAAGTGCATAACTTTACATTTATCAACATTAAACCTCATCTGCCACTCAGTCGCCCAATTAGACAGAGCATTGAAGTCGGCTTGTAAATTGGCGACATCCTGCAAGGACGTTATTCCACTGCATAGCTTGGTGTCATCTGCAAAGACAGAAATGTTAATTTTGATCTCAGACCCAATATCATTTATAGCATGCCATGCTGCTAGAGAGCTTATTTGTTCAGCATAAGGCACTTATGAGCTAGTACAAAAGGGAAAAATTATAGAAGTGAAAGCATCAGATACACATTGGGGGTTATTTACAAAAGGCAAACTACACTTGACATTGCACTGAAAGTGCACTTGAAAGTACAGTCGCTGTAGATCTGAGGGGGACATGGAAGGAAAATAATAAACAGCATTTTAGCTTGTACATGATTGGATAATAAAATCAGCAGAGCTTCCCCTCACTTCAGATCAATCCCTCAGATTTACAGCGACTGCACTTCCAAGTGCACTTTCAGTGCAATTTCAAGTGCACTTTGCATTTGTAGTTTGCAGTTTGCACTTGTAGTGCAAAGTGGATTTGCCTTTTGTAAATAACCACCAATGTGTTTACTTTATCTTTTTTGTTTTTACACTATACAAATAAAAATTATTAATCATGGGATGCTTTTTATGCATTGACAATACTTGTGTATAAGTGAATATGTTTAAGTTCTAGTAATCAGGGCAATGTAGATGAAGATCTTTTTGATGGATCAAAGCGACAATCTATGAATAGCTTAATTAGAACATTAAAATATATTAGAAATTAAATAAACACTAAAATTATGTGAATTTAAACTAATTATTAAAGTATAATGAATGTAAACACATTCAGTAACATTTTATATAAGCTTTAACATGTTAATGTAATTTCAAAAGTCTTTTTTTTTTTTTTACATCAGCAGCTTTCATTAAAATAATACCTGGTGAAAACAATCATTTTATATATTAAAAAAAAAAAAATGCTTGTGTTTATCATACACAGTGCTTCAGCCCACTAAGGGGTTGATTTACTACAGGTAAACAAGATTGTGCACTTTGCTCCAGAGCTAAGTAGATGAACAGAAGCTATGCTGACTTCCATCATCCAATTCTGTGCAAGCAAAATGCTGTTTTTACTTTTTATTTTCCTTGCACGTGATTGGGTACACTTTGCAGTGAAGTGATGCCTTACCTCATTTACTAAGCTCAGAAGCAACAGCAATTGCGGAGGGCAACTGCAGTTTGCAAAGTGCACAGTCTATTTGCCTTTAGTAAATTAGCCTCTAAATGCCCTTTAGTTAGGGTTTACCTTTACTTTAAGTATTTCGTTTTGACAAAGGTTTAGATCATCTGTTAGGCCGCGTACACACGATCGGTCCATCCGATGAGAACGGTCTGATGGATTTTTCCATCGGATAACCGATGAAGCTGACTGATGGTCAGTCGCGCCTACACACCATCGGTTAAAAAAAGATCGTGTCAGAACGCGGACACGTAAACCACGTACGACGGCACTATAAAGGGGAAGTTCAAATTCAATGGCGCCACCCTTGGGGCTGCTTTAGCTGATTTTGTGTTAGTAAAAAACATTTCGCGCTTTTCTGTCTGTTACAGCGTGATGAATGTGCTATCTTCATAAGGAACGCTAGTTTTACAAGAACGAGCGCTCCCGTCCCCTAATTTAGTCCGAGCATGCGTGGGTTTTTAACCGATGGACGTGCCTACTAACAATCGTTTTTTTTCTATCGGTTAGGAATCCATAGGTTAAATTTAAAACAAGTTGGCTTTTTTTTAACCAATGTTTAAATAACCGATGGCGCCCACACACGATCGGTTTGGACCGATGAAAACGGTCCATCAGACTGTTTTAATCAGTCTAACCGATCGTGTGTATGCGGCCTAAGTGTTTTCTTTTTATTGGGGAAAATCTCCATCACTTTCTCAGTGACACCCAAGGAATTTGTGAACTTAGCTTTTGTTTTTTTCTGATCAGCTGCATCAACATGCAATACAGGGGGTTTAAGGGTTATAAATAGACATTTAACAAACGCTCAACAGGTCCATCCTTTCTGAGCCAAGCCAGGCAATAATCCAATATATGGAGCACCCATAGGCACTCAGGATAAGTGATTGGACAAGTTAGAAATCCAACAGCTATTGTTTTCCTCTTGATAAGCTGGGTCCAGAGGTGTCTACAGTGTACCCCCACCCTGCTCCTTAACCACTTGCTTACTGGGCACATAAACCCCCTTCGTGCCCAGGCAAAATTTCAGCTTCCGGCACTGCGTCGCTTTAACTGACATTTGTGCGGTCGTGCGACGTGGCTCCCAAACAAAATTGACGTCCTTTTTTCCCCACAAATAGAGCTTTATTTTGGTGGTATTTGATCACCTCTGCGGTTTTTATTTTTTGCGCTATAAACAAAAAAATAGCGACAATTTAAAAAAAATATATATTTTTTTTACTTGTTGCTATAATAAATATCCCATTTTTTTTTTTAAAAAAAAACTATTTTTTTTCTCATTTAAGGCCAATAAGTATTTTTCTACGTATTTTTGTAAAAAAATAAAAATCGCAATAAGCGACTGGTTTGCGCAAAAGTTATAGCACCTACAAAATAGGGGACAGAATTATGATTTTTTTTTTTTATTATTTATTTTTTTACTAGTAATGGCGGCGA
The DNA here is from genome assembly GCF_905171775.1 of Rana temporaria. Lineage (NCBI taxonomy): Eukaryota > Metazoa > Chordata > Amphibia > Anura > Ranidae > Rana > Rana temporaria. The sequence goes on along the minus strand of NC_053491.1, from coordinate 285,283,129 downwards.
TCTGCGATTTTTATTGGGACTGCGATTTTGCGACGGACGTATCGGACACTTTTGACACAAATTTGGGATCATTCACATTTATACAGTAATCAGTGCTATAAAGATGCACTAATTACTGTATAAATGTGACTGGCAGTGAAGGGGTTAACACTAGGGGGTGAGGAAGGGGTTAAATGTGTATCCTAGGTGTGTTCTAACTGTGTGGGGGGAGGGGGGTGACTGGGGGAGGTGACCAATGCTGTGTCCCTATGTACAAGGGACACAGATCGGTCTCCTCTCCTTTGACAGCACGTGGAGCTCTGTGTTTACACACAGAGCTCCACGTCCCTGCTGTGTTCCCGACAATGGCGTGTACCCGGCAGACATCGCGGCCGCCAGGTACACGCATCGGCTTCCCAGCGATGCGCCAGGACAGTGTTTACCTGCTGCGTGCCCCCCAGAGGCGCGCGCGTGTAATGCTTTTAAATGAAGTCCAAAGATGTCCAGTTGGCACCTGAGAGCCGCGCTGTTGACGTCTTTTGTCAATAACGCGGGTCTCAAGTGGTTAAGTTAAAACACAAATGGTTACCCAATGCAACCATTTTGGATGCGCTGGCTAGCAGAGCTCCCTCCAGGGAGTTGAGATTGTTTCTGAATGTCCACGTGCCATCTAATGCCTATGGCCAGCTTAGAGATGACAACACTGGTCAATGATATACTACCTAAAACCCCATTTAGCTGGCATGTGTCGGTAGTGATGAGCCACCTTAGAATCTTTCACTGTCACTCTCCAACTGCCTTACGTAAAATGAATTTCTATACTTGTTTTTCTACGGTGCTAGGATGCAGTATGTATTAGTCTCCTGACAACCCACACAAATGTATTCTTAACATACACTGACACTAGTTGCTATGCGGTGTGAAGCAACTGTGAATTCTGCCTATTGTAGAGCCGTGCTAGCTATACATCTTTTCTGCAGCAGACTTTGAGATGTCCAGTCTGACATTAAATCATGTGGAACTAAATATATATAAAAAAAGCTTTAAAACAAATCTTAGAATAATTCTGTGTTTTTTAACTGGTAAAACACACACTGCACCGCACTAGTAGATCAAAAAAGCTTTCACACTTATTTTTATTACAAGCCCCATTCAACATTTATAACTACAATATACTATATCTGTAACTATAATATATATTCATGTCTATTTACTAAGGCTAGCAGCAAAAGGATTAAAGGGGGACGTAAAAGTATTTTTTTTCCCTAAATAGCTTCCTCATCTTCACTTACCTCATCCTTCGATTTTGCTTTTAAATGTCCTTATTTCTTCTGAGAAATTCTCACTTCCTGTTCTTCTGTCTGTAACTCCACACAGTAATGCAAGGATTTCTCCCTGGAGAAAGCCTCTTGAGAAGGGAGAGGGCGAGCAGGAGGGTCAGGACACTCTCTACTTTGCAGATAGAGAAAGGAGCTGTGTGTTAGTGGGCATCCTGACACTCCTGCTCACCCCCTCCCCCCTCAAGAGGCTTTCTCCACACCAGGTAGAAAGTGTTGCATTACTGTGTGTAGTTACAGACAGAAGAACAGGAAGTGAGGATTTCTCATGCCGCGTACAGACGGTCGTTTTTTGTGATGAAAAAAAACGACGTTTTAAAAAACGTCATTTAAAATGATCGTGTGTGGGCAAAACGTCGTTTTATGCCTTCAAAAAAACGACAAAAAAAAAATTCGAACATGCTCGAATTTTTTGTGTCGTTTTTCAAAACGTCGTTTTTTGTTTCACAGAAATTGACCGTGTGTACCAAAAAACAACGTTTAAAACGACGTTTTTAAACCCGCGCATGCCCAGAAGCTAGTTATGAAGTGAGCTTCAATGGAAAAAAGTGGTGAAACGTAACCTCGCTTTGCTAGAGCATTGTGAAAAAACGATGGTGTGTAGGCAACATCGTTTTTGAAAATGATGTTTCAAAAACGTCGTTTTATTTCATGATTTAAAACGTCGTTTTTTTTCATCACAAAAAACGACCGTCTGTATGCGGCATTAGAAGAAATAAGGACATTTAAAAGCAAAATCGAAGGATGAGGTAAGTGAAGGAGGACTGCACTAAGGTAAAAGAAGCTATTTAGGGATTTATTTATTTTTTACCTTTACAACCCCTTTAAAGCTGGATATTAGCTGGATAAAAATAATGTTCTTTAGGAAGGAACATGCATTTCACATTAATAATTCTGCTACCAAAACGAGTGTGTGCTGTAAATTGCCTCCAGGCTCCAGCATTGTCCCTGTTTCTTCTTGCTGGATGCTGCCATTTTGCTAAAGCCCAGAGCCCCCGAACAGCAGTAAATCTTTAGACTGTGAGCAGATTGGCCTCTACAAATTTGTCACAGTGCACGTGTGAAGAGCAGGGAGTATGGGCACTTCTATTTAATGTTTGAAATAGCTATACCTGCAAAATGAGCCAATATTAAGTGATCTAGCAACTTTCTGACTAAACTTTCTGTTCCAGTTTAATAATAGTTAATGTTGATTGAGCGAGTTTAGTTCCACTATAAATACAAACTTTCATGCTTTACCTAAGTGTTCCCTCACTTGGCTAGGACAAGTTGATATGAAGCATATTAACACCCGCTGTGCATTTCCCTCCTTGTTTTATGCTTTGCACATTGTCATAATGGAAGACATCCTGAGAAGAAAATCTAATTAGTTTTATGAGGATAAGATTTCTCACTTGTGATTTATGTGCGTGATTTCTTTGTTATTTGCTTGTTCTGTCACTGCCAATAAGGACATGCCTTTTCTTTTGATACTTTGTAAATGATTTTAGTTGTGTGTACAACATTCAGGTACAGCTAATTAGATGCTTCATATTTGATTAGCATGCTGCATTTAACCTTCCATGCACTCCCATGATGTACTAATTCAGTCAGAATGAAAGACAAAAATCAGGTAACAGTCTGTACAATTGTTTTCCATTTAGAAACCGTTTTACAGTCACAGAGAATCATTTGAGCCATCAGACTTTATGCGGCAATAGTTAAAGCGGAGTTCCACCCATTTTTTTTTTTTCAGACTCCTGGAAATCTATAAAAAAAACATTTGGAGGAAAAAAAAAATTTTTTACTTACCAAAATCGCCCTGTTGCTATGTAGTCCTCCTAATCTGCCAATTTCTGGTGACACATCATTCCCCAAGAGTCTGTGGGCAGTACTGTGATCAAAAATTGCGTTATTTCCTGACAGGAAATGATGCGATTTAACGCGGATCTCAGCGCTGAGATGTGTTTATCTACGTTGCCATAACAACGGAGCGCGCACCTTCCTCCGTCATGACCCGTTTTTATGGCAACTTTACAAACAATCGGTGCTATGGCCGCATGTGAATTGCGCATGCGCGAGATCGTCTCCAAAGCTTATCTAGGAAGAATTATCAATTGGGCTTCAGATGCCCACAATCATGATGACAACGGCCACAACAGAAGGGTCACAATGGTGATTGTGAAATTTTTTATTTTAACAGCATCCAAAACGAACCTTGTATTCTTTGGGCTAGATTCAGGTAACTGCACGCAATATTACGGCGGCGCAGCGTATCGTATTTACGCTGCGCCGCCGTAAGTTATAGAGGCAAGTGCTGTATTCACAAAGCACTTGCCTCCTAACTTACGGCGGCGTATCGTAAATGGGGCCGGCGTAAGCGCGCCTAATTCAAATGATGATGAGGGGGACATGTTTTATTTAAATTAATGGTGACCCCGCGTATTTAACTTTTTTTACGTCGCATGCAGCGTTCGTGAAAGAATCCCAGTGTGCATGCTCGAAATTCCACCGCAAATCGTCATTGCTTTCTACGTGAACATAAATTACGTCCAGCCCTATTCGCAAACGACTTACGCAAACAACGTAAAAAATTCAAATTTCGAAGCGGGAATGACGTCCATACTTAACATTGGCTGCGCCTCCTAATAGCAGGAGTAACCTTACGCCGAAAAAGCCTAGCGTAAACGACGTAAAAAAATTGTGCCGGGCGTACGTACGTTTGTGAATCAGCGTATCTAGGTCATTTGCATATTCTGCATATTTGCATATTCTACGCCGAAAACAACGGAAGCGCCCCTAGCGGCCAGCGTAAGAATGCACACAATTATACGCCTCCGTATTCAAGTTACGTCGGCGGAGGAAGCCTATTTTTTCTACTTATCTGCCTTTGAGAATCGGCGTAAAGATACAACGGCGCAGATTTGAAATTACGGCGGCGTATCTGGAGATACGCCGCCGTAACTGGTTCCTGAATCTAGCCCTTTGTTTTTTAATTAATAATGCTGGGATTCATTAAAAAAAACCTGCTTTAACGTGTAACTAAAGGAAAAACTTTTAGTTTTGGATAGAGTGGAGAGGGATTACAACCCCTGTCAGTTTTTTTTTACTGTCTGTGCCCTCGTTAGAGAGATTCAGCCACTCTATTTTCTGTTATAATCGAAAGTGAAAGTAAAAGAAAGGCCAATCGGGTCCAGCTGTCAGATTTCAGGTGGACCCGATCGGACCATCAATAGCTTTTATGTCAGCGGACATGAATCCACTGACCCCTGCGGGCAATTGATACGCTAAGAACAGATGCGTGGGAATCCATTCCCCACCTGTCCAGCAGATCGGATGACCGTCAGATGGAAATAAACAGGCAGTTCATTTCTGACCACCTAATAGAGAAGAGCGGGCTGTGTCCCTGTCCCCTCTGCATAGCGATGCGGACAGAAACTTGTCACCCGCCTACTAAGCAGGAATCAGCGGACAGATCCCTCGCTGAGCAGGCAAATGTACTTGGCAGAGTCCGCATGGGCCTAATAGAGGTGAATGCTTCCAATGGGCACATTAGTTCTGGTGACACGCAGGAATTCCCTCACTTTGGAGAAAGACTATCTGTCTATAGGACAGAGAGTAAAATCTCCCCAACGGGGCACAAAAACTGACAAGTTGTAACCCTCCCATACACTATCCAAAATGGTAAAAAAAAATGTTTTGCCTTTAGTTACACTTTATTATCCTGAAGTTTAGCGAATGATATAAAAAGCTGGAAATGCTTGACATGGCTTGGCACAGCCTTGGCATACAGAACGTACATATCAGTGGTCTACTGAAACTGCCCATAACAGAATTTCCCCCTAATGACCAGGCCATTTTTTGCGATACGGCACTGCGTTTCTTTAACTGACAATTGCGCGGTCATGCGACCTTGTACCCGAACAAAATTGACATCCTTTTTTTCCCACAAATAGAGATTTCTTTTGGTGGTATTTGATCACCAGTGAGGTTTTTATTTTTTGTGCTATAAAAAAAATTGCGCAAATTTAGAAATAAAACAATATTTTTTTTACTTTTTGCTATAATACATATCTCCAAATTTTTTTAAAAAATAAATCAGATTAAGCCATTATAAATTCTTCTACATATTTTTGGTAAAAAAAAATTGCAATAAGCGTATATTGATTGGTTTGCGCAAAAGTTATAGCGTCTACAAAAATTTGGGATAGATTTATGGCATTTTAATTATTATACATTTTTTTATGCCAGCGATTTTTAGTGGGACTGCGACATTGCGGCGGACAGATCGGACACTTTTGACACATTTTTGTGAGCTAAAAGTAGTCACTGATTACTAGGGGTGCCACGGATCAAAAAACTCACGTATCGGATCGATCCTCGGATCAGGAGTCACGGATCGGATCATTTTCGGATCAGCAAAAAAAAAAAAAGACAAATCGTGTTACACCCACCAGAGTTTTATATTTCATAGTTATTTTCAACACGAAATGGAGCTTATGTGCTTAAATACAGTATATGTAAATCCGACGGACTGTTTACATGTTACATTTTAAAAGCCGCAGCAAACCTGCTGACCTTACATGCTTGCTAATGTGACAGAACACCTCTGATTTTCACATTTAACTAAATGTTAAATGTGAAAATCAGAGGTGTTCTGTCACATTAGCAAGCATGCAAGGTTTGCTGTTGCTTTTAAAACTAAACAGTCCGTTGGATTTCTAAATACTGTATTTAAGCACATAAGCTCAGTTTTGTATTGAAAATAACTATGAAATATATGATCTGACACACACAGCAGGGCTCTTCCTCCACCTGTCAGTGATTATTGTGGGGTATGATGGTGTCCCTATAGTGTGTGTGTGAGTGTGTGATCACAGGGAACACGGTGTGGAGGGGAGGGATGTGTCAGGCTCATACAATGTATTCACTACCGTATGTGTTCTGCTCTCTGATGGTCTCCTCGTCCAGTGCTGGGGATGCCGAAGAACATCCTCCCCCGTCCAGGAACACAAACACTCGGCCTCCCCCTCCCCCTCCTCCCCCCCCGGGCTCCGCAGCACATCTCCTTTTCCCTTCACAGTTCACACACAGCTCCGGCCAAAACACACACACACACGCGCTGCCTTGCTTGTAACGCGCCCGCTGATTGGTTTGGAGGCAGGGCAGCTCTGGGTCATCGCTTCTGTTAAGCATCCTGATTGGCCGAGTGCTAGTGTTTCGTTTCCCGCCTCCTCCTTTCCTGTCAGTCAGTGTACTGCAGTGAGAGGAGGCTGAGGGAGCTCACAATCTACGGATCATACGGATCACATGTGTGCCGATCCAAAAAGCTTGATCCGTGCGGATCACGGATCAATGACGATCCGTTACACCCCTACTGATTACTGTATAAATGTCACTGGCAGTGACATTTTTTGTAAGCACCCCTGCCTGTGACAAATGGTTTGTTCCATCCCCATAACTAATACCATCTGTAGAGCTTGTTGTTTTTAAGGCAACAGACTTTCTGGCTGGATTTCCAGAAAAAAATTTGAAAAAAAGAGAGCCTACAAAAGAAAACGAAAGCAGCCATCACATCTAAGAATTTGTAAGCTGCAGTTTAATACTGCTTTATACAAGAAAACCACCAGGGGCAGAATGACCATTTGGGTACTCAGGCACTGCCCGAGGGCCCCATGCCACTAGGGGGCCCTATCAGGGTTGCCAGCCTCAGTAAATCCAGGGACAGTATGTAAAAATTTATTTTTTTATATCTGTCCCTGAAATGTCCCTTACCGACTACCTTTTGGTCTAAAAATCCCAAGATTATAGCTGCCCTGCCTCTCCAGTAACTTTTCAGTGTGTACTGTGTGGCCCCATAATCCATTGCCTGGGGGCCCCATAATTTCCTATTGCCCAGGAGCCCCATAATCTCCTATTGCCCGGGGCCCATGGGGCCCTCCTATTGCCTGGGGGCCCCATGAGTTGTCAGTCCGCCCCTGAAAACCACTATCTTTGAGATCCCATTGTCTGACCTCAATGCCAAGTTAAATTATGGATTTCAAATTGAGACAACTGCTGACCTAATAGTCTTGGAATCAACTCCAAAATGTTGAATGTGTAAAGCTGAAAAGGAAACAAATAATTAACAGTGACCCATTTGGTAAATTCCAGCATTGACAGATTACCATTTTGTAATTCCAGGAACGCAAAGTGATTAATATTAAATTATTCTAGCTTCCTTATACAAAAGCAAGCAGAAGTCTGAGTGGTTGGTTTACTGAACATTAGCAACTACATCAGTACTAGATTATTGCTGTTTAGGCAATAGCAGGATTGATATACCTTCAATTATACAATATTACTTGATATATTGAACCCTGGCTGTTTATGGGGGGCAATGTTATTTCTTTGTCATAGTAGTTTAGGTATAGGATTCTATTAGCCTGAACTAGGTCAGATTGTTCTTATGGATCCATTTCATAATATTGCCTTTCACAATGTAATTCTAGTTAAAGAGGCTTAAACATATAGATAACTTCACCTGCACTTGTTATAACCATCTCAACCGTGCCTGCTATCGCTTTATGAAATAATTATTTCATTACATTCAGGCTGATACGTTTTGTAATCATTTGTACTTCTGGTGTAAGCAAAGTATTCCCCTGTTCATCAAAAATCTAGTCCAATGTGTTAAGTAAGCATTATTCCAATGAACCACAATCCAATATTATATGGTAGACATGTGCATTCATTTTTGTCCGAATTTTGGGTATTTTCGTCATGGTTTTAACAAACAAAAACGAACGTGCAGAATCCAAAATCCGAAAGATCAGACAAAAAATACTTTATTTTCGTTGCAACAACAGTTCGATATAGATAGAAGATTCGAACTGACGCTGACAATAGTAATCTGTGTCTATCGAACCTGTGGTCAAATGTGCCTAACCTTAACTCTATTAGTCCAAGATTATTCTACATAGAGAGGAAAGATTTGACATTGAGAGAAAAGATTCGACATTATAGAGACAGTGTTGGGGTAGACCATTCGACATGCACAGCGAAGATTCGACGAAGCAGCGAAAAACATACAAACGTCGAATCTGCCATTGAAGGCTTATGGTGTCTGTCGAAAGTTCTAAGAAGATTCAACAAGCAGCTAAACTGTACGACGCCATAATCATACATCTCCGGTCAAATGCTCCGCCCACAAGCTATAGAAGAATTTAAATGTTGGTTGACTAGTAATAATAATTTATAAATATAATTATTACTAGTGTCATACAACATTAGAATTCTTCTATAGCCTATGGGCGGAACATTCGACCGGAAATGTACGATCCTGGCATCGTACAATTTAGCTGCTCTGTCGAATCTTCTTAGAACATTCGACAGACACCATAAGCCTTCAATGGCAGATTCGACCTTAATTCATTTGGATTTTCAGAGGAATGCATTTTTATAAGGAAACAAAATAAATAAAAACACATTTTGGGAGTAACTAAATAAATACATTTTTCAGACGAAAATGAAATTCCGAAACAAAATATTTCAGTGTGCACATGTCTATTATATGGTATAATTGTACAATACAAATATCATGCAGCTAAAAACGAAAAATGCACATTTATTAGGCAATTTATCTATAGTTGGATTCATGGGGTGATAGATAGATAGATAGATAGATAGATAGATAGATAGATAGATAGATAGATAGATAGATAGATAGATAGATAGATAGATAGATAGATAGATAGATGGATGGATGGATGATTTATATACAAAAGGGCGTAAGAACATATCAACCAAATATTTACACACATATTGCAAATACCATGTGGTGTAGATCCCAACAGTAGTTGTAGTCTAACCTTAAAAATATTGTATAAATAACCCAGCATAACAAAAATCGATACTGGCCTTCAAATGATTGATATATTAGTGTTTGTACTAAATGTGATATTTACTGCTAAGCACCAGTAGATAAAGTATAGCATGTCAATTATAGCCTTCCCTGACTGTTAAAGTGGTTCTAAAGGCTAAAGGTTTTTTACCTTATTGCATTCTCTGCATTAAGGTAAACCAATTCTATGTGCAACAGGATCCCCCTTTATACTTACCTGAGCCTGATCTCGAAGCAGCTTGTGACCAAGAGCAACAGCTCACTCTGATCTCTCCAAGCTGCATTGTCTGTGTAGATAGATACAGGCAGCGTGGCTAGGGATCGAGCCTGCACAAGTACTCTCATATAAAGCTGCTTCTTATAGAGGAACTATTCAAAGAGGAGGAACCAGGATCAACAACAGGGAACCCCAGAAGAGGAGGATTTGGGCTGCTCTGTGCAAAACGTATGCACTGAGCAGGTAAGTATAACATGTTTATTAATTTTAAAAAGGTTTATAATCACTTCAAGTTTTCTACAGATGAGCCATTTTTATTTATTTTTTTTCATTTTTTTTTAACCAGTGGGTTGAATGAAAATAATTACCTGATTCCCTCATCTACACATTTGAGGTGGATGGGGGAATCCTCTCAATGTCATTGTATTATGACAGTAGGGAAACTTCCCTGTCGTTGGAATACACTCATCAGCTTCGCAGGCTATAGCTTGCAGCACTGGTTGAACACCATTTTTTCAACAGGTCAAGTGAACAGAAGTCGACCAGTAGAGCGACTTCTGTTTAACCACAGTGCCCATACATGGATCTAAATTTGTCCTGTCCCTGCTGAATCAACCACATTTCTATCCATATATAGCCAGTTTAATTGAGCTCACCAAGCTTTTCGCAAAATTTGTGAATGGATGTATCCACATAACCCGTGTTTTAACCACTTCAAAACTGCACGCCGTCATTTGACATCCAAAAAGGGGATCTGTTATCCCGGGTGGACGTCATATGACGTCCTGCACTATGTGCAGGGATATCTGAATGATGCCTGCACCTAGAGGCATCATTCAGATATCATTTTCTTCTGGCGGCGATCCTGCGCACTGAAAAGCCTCGTACACACGGCCGAGGAACTCGACGTGCCAAACACATCGAGTTCCTCGGCCAGTTCAGCACTGAAGCCGCCGAGGAGCTCGGCGGGACGAGTTCTCCCATAGAACAACGAGGAAATAGAGAACATGTTCTCTATTTCCTCGCCGAGCTCCTCGTCGGCTTCCTCGGCCGAAAGTGTACACACGGCCAGTTTCCTCGGCAGAATTCAGCCAGAAACTCGGTCGGAAGCTGAATTCTGCCGAGGAAACTGGTCGTGTGTACGAGGCCTAAGAATGATCATAGAGGCGGTTTCCGCCGCTTGATCGTTCTTATAGGCGGCGGGAGGGGACATCCCCCCCTCCCGCCGCCATCCGGTGCTTCTCCGGGCTCTCCCGTGCCATCGGGGTTCCGGAGAGATGATCGTGGATTTGAAGCATAGAGATGACTGGTAAAAGATGGTCACCAGTCATCTCTATGACCGTCGGAGGCCCGGGCGCGATGTGATGACGTCATGCCCGGGTACCCGTAAGTAAACAAACCGCAATTGCGGCTAGTAAAAATTAGATCTGTGAATTTTTTTTCACAATCTCATTCTTTCCAGCCTGGAGGAGAGATGTGGGGTCTTATTGACCCCGCATCTCTTCTTAAAGAGGACCTGTCACACACTATTTCTATTACAAGGGATGTTTACATTACTTGTAATAGAAATAAAAGCGATCGAAAAAAAAAATGTTAAAAAAAGTGTAAAAAATAAATAAGTAATATAAAAAATAAATTAATTAAAACGCCCCTGTCCCCGGTAGCTCGCGCTCAGAAGCGAATGCACAAGTAAGTTCCACCCACGTATGTAAACGTTGTTCAAACCACACATGTGAGGTGTCGCCGCGTGCGTTAGAGTGTGTGCAACAATTCGAGCACTAGACCCCCTCTGTAACTCTAAACTGGTAACCTGTAAAAAATTTAAAGCGTCGCCGTTAGAGATTTTTAAGTAACGAAGTTATGCGCCATTCCATGAGTGTGCACAATTTTAAAGCATGACATGTTAGGTATCTATTTACTTTGCGTAGCATCATCTTTCATATTTTTCAAAAAAATTGGGCTAACTTTACTGTTTTGTTATTTCTTAATTCGTGAAACCATTTTTTCTTTTTTTTTAAAAGGCGTTTGAAAAATTATTGCGCAAATACCGTGCAAGATAAAAAGTTGCAATGACCGGCATTTTATTCCCTAGGGTGTCTGCTTAAAAAACATATATATAATGTTTGGGGGTTCTGAGTATTTTTCTAACAAAAGAATGATGATTTGTACATGTAGGAGAGAAGTGCCAGAATAGGCCCGGTATGAAGGTGGGTTTTAAAGCCCTGTATTGAAGTGGTTAAGATAACACACATTGAGGACTATTTACGAAAGGCAAATCCACTTGGCACTACAAGTGCACTTGAAATTCCACTGAAAGTGCACTTGGAAGTGCAGTCGCTGTAGTTCCGAGGGAGACATGCAAGGAAAATAAAAAACAGCATTTTAGCTTGTACATGATTGGATAATAAAATCAGCAGAGCTTCCCTCATTTCAGATCTACCCCTCAGATCTACAGCGACTGCACTTCCAAGTGCAGTTTCAGTGCAATTTCAAGTGCACTTTGCACTTTGCACTTATAGTTTGCAGTTGTAGTGCAAAGTGGATTTGCCTTTCGTAAATAACCCCCAATGTATTTAGAGTTTAAGTTATATGTATTATATATCTATGGTTATTAGGCAAGCTCAAAGTGGAGCCATTACAAAAGGAAATCGGTATACTGTATGCCATGCAACACGTACCTTGATCCACACCCAAATGTTTCCTCACTTGTACAGGATATTGCATCATACATACTTGTAGAGCACACTAGACTACAATAAAATTACAATACTAAGTCCTATCAGGTTGACATTTTTCCTTTTACATTACCTTGCATGTGTCATAGATTTGTTTAGCAGTACTGTAGTGTTGAATTCTACTTTTATCCTTTATGTAAATGTACTTTATACATACAATGCTTACCTAAAGATCAATTCCAGGTGTGGTACACTGTATGTTTTTTTCATTGAACCAATGCAACTATATATATACTGTATATAATATACCATACCTTGCTGATGCCCCTAAAAGCTGGAAACCACTGAAGTAGACATCACTTTAGCAATCTCCACTTGCTTCTGAGATCCCTTGATAAGTGGCCATCTTGATGCATTCTGAATACAGTAGGTCAGCTGCTCAAAATGGATGCCTTTAAGGCCCCATACACACAAGAGGATTTATCCGGGAATACGGTCCAGCGGACCGTTTCCGCGGATAAATCCTCTCGAGGATTTCAGCGGATTACCATGCGATGGAGTGTACTCACCATCGCATTGAAATCCGCGCCGAAATCCTCTGGCGATGACGTGTCGCGCCGTCGCCGCGATTATGACGCGGCGACGTGCGCGACGCTGTCATATAAGGAATTCCACGCATGCGTCGAATTATTACGACGCATTCGGGGGATCCCTTCGGACGGATGGATCCGGTGAGTCTATACAGACCAGCGGATCCATCCGTTGGGATGGATTCCAGCGGATAGATTTGTTTAGCATGTCAGCAAATATTCGATCTGCTGGAATCCATCCCAGGGGAAAAATATCCACAGAAAAAGATCCGCTGGAGTGTACACACCATAGGATCTATCCGCTGAAACCCATTCGCTGGGATTTTTCAGCGGATGGATTCTATCGTGTGTATGGGGCCTTAGAGAATTTGTTGCATGTTCTTAATAAATGCAAGCCTTCTTTAATTGGATGAGGTGGAAAGCAGTGTTCATTTTGACATCAAATTTCAATTTAATTTTAATCATAGTCTTTTGACTAAAATTTCATTTTTAGTTTTAGTCATATTTTAGTCATCTAAATTGTTTAATTTTAGTTGTATTTCAGTCAACTAAAATCTACATCTACATTTCTCTAGTAAAAAAAAATTGAATAACATGTTATTATTTGTAGTATTAAGGTTTGAACAACCTACACAGACACAGATTTAGCCATTATAGAATGTCTTTATAAGTAAAACGTCAATCCCTCACATTTTTGTTCTGTTTTTGTTCATTATACAAATTAGATTCGACTTTCGTCATAGTTTTCGTCAATTGACAAAAATTCTAATAGTTTAATTTAGTTTTTGTTACTGGAAAAATGCTGTTGCTGAAAATCATGATGAAAATATTTTCGTTGACGAAAGGCAGAGAGGCAGGCAGTGCCATTCAGAGAGCATGTTGCATTCATTCAGAAATTCTCAGCACAGGTCCAGGAAACCAAATGGCAATTACTGGAGTATCGGTGTCAGGGATTTCCATTGGCCATCAGTCAGTAATGTTATATGCATGGAACTATGAAAAAACTATACCATACCTGGAATTCATTTTGTAACTGGTGCTTTTCCCAGTTGAACTCATATTCCCATTTCTCCCTTGCTACTTTTCTAGCCACTGCAAACATGGAGAAATACCTGGAAATGTTGAGTATGGGGACCATTTAAAGCCAGTCATACATGGTTCAAAATTCATCTGGCCACATTTCGATCCACATATGGGCAGGGATTATTGCCACTCTATCACCGCCGCCAGCTATAGCTGGCAGTGCTTATCAGTGTATTCTAATGGTAGGAAAGCCTCCACACTGACAGTATTCAATAGTGTAGCAGAAATGATTCCCCACATTGAGTTGGGATGGAGGAATCAAGTCAGTTATTTTTCATCAACAAAAAAAATGACATACCTATTGCCAGCCTAAGGCCTTGTACACACGACAGAGAAACTCGTCATAAATGAAAACATCGTTTTCCTCGACGAGTTCCTTGTTAGGCTTGTCGAGAATCTTGACAAACTTTCTTTGCGTACACACTGTCAAGACAAAATCTCGTCGTTCTCAAATGCGGTGACGTAAAACACATACGACGGCACTATAAAGGGGAAGTTTGATTCCACTGGCGCCACCCTTTTTGTGCATGTGCGGGTTTCTAAGCATACACACGAAGGTGTTTCTCGTCGAAAACCAGCCCGACGAGGAACATGACAAGTAAATTGAGATTCCCGACGAGGAAAAAGAGAACTTGTTCTCTTTTTTTCTCATCGAGTTCCACAACAGTTTTCTTGATGAAAAACATACACACGACCATTTTCCTCTGCAAAAAAGCTCTGCCACCAAGTTTCTTGATGGATTCTGTCGAGGAAAACGGTTGTGTGTACGAGGCCTTAGGCCCCGTACACACGGCCGAGGAACTCGACGTGCCAAACACATCGAGTTCCTCGGCCAGTTCAGCCCTGAAGCCGCCGAGGACCTCGGCGGGCCGAGAGCTCCCATAGAACAACGAGGAAATAGAGAACATGTTCTCTATTTCCTCGCCGAGGTCCTCGTCGGCTTCCTCGGCCGAAAGTGTACACACGACCAGTTTCCTCGGCAGAATTCAGCCAGAAACTCGGTCGGAAGCTGAATTCTGCCGAGGAAACTGGTCGTGTGTACGGGGCCTTACTCATTCCCCTTCCATCGGTCCGTTTTCATCAGATGAACCGATCGTGTGTACAGGGCATTACTGTTGTTATTCATCATTCTATCTCAAATAAAAAACTTTAAAATAAATAAATAAAATAAAACAAATAAAAAATAAATACCACTTGGCAAAGCTCACATGCAAGAACAATTAAAACAGTACAAAATAACAATTCTTACACACAATAGCTGCTGCTATAAGGTAAATCCATCAAATCAAACACTCATTTTTAGAGCATTAGTAGCCCTCCCCCAGTGTAAAACACATTGGCCCAGATTCACGTTGCACTTACGCCAACATACTTAGAGATATGCCGCGTAAGTGTAAATGTGCGCCGTCGTATCTGTGCGCCGTGCCCACAGAACTAGATACGCCTGAAAATAGGCTTCTTCCGATCGATGTAAGTTTCCTACGCTGTCGTATCGTGGGTGCATATTTACGCTGGCCGCAAGGGGCGCTCCCATTGATTTACGATTCGATTATGCAAATGAGTGAGATACGCCGATTCACGAACGTACTTGCGCCCGGTGCATTAATATACGCGGTTTACGTAAGACGTACGTCCAGCGTAAAGTTATTCCCCATCTATGAGGCGCAACTAATGCAAAGGCGCAACTCATCTCAAACGCGGTGACGTAAAACACGTACGACGGCACTATAAAGGGGAAGTTTGATTCCACTGGCGCCGCCCTTTTTGTGCATGTGCGGGTTTCTAAGCATACACACGAACGTGTTTCTCGTCGAAAACCAGCCCGATGAGGAACATGACAAGTAAATTGAGATTCCCGACGAGGAAAAAGAGAACTTGTTCCCTTTTTTTCTCATCGAGTTCCACAACAGTTTTCTTGATGAAAAACATACACACGACCATTTTCCTCTGCAAAAAAGCTCTGCCACCAAGTTTCTTGATGGATTCTGTCGAGGAAAACGGTTGTGTGTACGAGGCCTTACTCATTCCCCTTCCATCGGTCCGTTTTCATCAGATGAACCGATCGTGTGTACAGGGCATTACTGTTGTTATTCATCATTCTATCTCAAATAAAAAACGTTAAAATAAATAAATAAAATAAAACAAATAAAAAATAAATACCACTTGGCAAAGCTCACATGCAAGAACAATTAAAACAGTACAAAATAACAATTCTTACACACAATAGCTGCTGCTATAAGGTAAATCCATCAAATCAAACACTCATTTTTAGAGCATTAGTAGCCCTCCCCCAGTGTAAAACACATTGGCCCAGATTCACGTTGCACTTACGCCAACATACTTAGAGATACGCCACGTAAGTGTAAATGTGCGCCGTCGTATCTGTGCGCCGTGCCCACAGAACTAGATACGCCTGAAAATAGGCTTCTTCCGATCGACGTAAGTTTCCTACGCCGTCGTATCGTGGGTGCATATTTACGCTGGCCGCAAGGGGCGCTCCCATTGATTTACGATTCGATTATGCAAATGAGTGAGATACGCCGATTCACGAACGTACTTGCGCCCGGTGCATTAATATACGCGGTTTACGTAAGACGTACGTCCAGCGTAAAGTTATTCCCCATCTATGAGGCGCAACTCATGCAAAGGTATGGACCAGGGAACAGCCGTCATATTTTACGTCATTTACATAGTAGTACGTGAATAGGGCTGGAGCGTAGGTTCCATTCACGTCGTAGGCAGTGATTCGATGTATCTTAGGGAGTATTTTCAACGTGATTCTGAGCATGCGCACTGGGATGCATCCACGGGACGGCACATGCGCCATTCGTTCGGCCCATCATTTGCACGGGGTCACGCTTCATTTAAATGGATAACGCCCACTTTCGCCTACTTTGAATTAGGCTGGCTTACGCCTACGAATTTACATTACGCCGGCACAACGTTGGGAGCATTTGCTTTGTGAATTCCATGCTTGCCTCTCTGCGTTGCGTTGGCGTAGCGTAAAAGAGATACGCTACGGCGGCATATATATGCACCGAGGTATGTGAATCCGGGCCATTGTGTGTATATAAATCCAATGTCTATAAATAAAATTGTTCTCATGTGGTCCGCCTTTGTGAATAAAACACACAGTCTCTAGATGAGAATATGCTGTGGGGTTGTACTCCAGTATCAATTACACCTTCATCACACCTCGTGGGTACCATTCCCTTCATACTATACACTCACCAGATCCCAGTATAATTATGTATTATCTTTTTAAACACCCTCCAACGATAGATCCCACACTTTAAAGGATACTCTTCCCGGTGTGGCACATATCAATTGTTAAGATGCTATTCTGGACCTTCTAGCAATGAAAAAATACTACAGATGTCTATTTGTTTTTGGGAGACTGGCCAGCTGTGGTTGTCATAAGTATCCCTGTCAGTGCTGTGCAGACAGCTCTTCATTATCCAGTAGATTTAAACATTGTCTTTCCTAACAAAGGGTTAAAGGGGCAGAAACATGTTAATGAGGACAAACTTGGGCTCACTCTGACATTGACCTTGCAGCCATCCAAGACACCTCCTTCTGAGAAACATCAGTCACCATGCAGAGAATGGACTTGAAAGAAATTCTAATCATTCCCCACTGTATCCAAAAATAATAAGCATTGACTTGACTTTCAATTCAACAAAAATGGAATACATTTCTTAAAACACTTAATCTGTGTAATATATCCATCTGCTACTATTTCAGTAAAGGTCTAATAGTTAATGTTCATTTTTTTTATTTTTTTATTAGGACACTCCATTTGACCCTGAATCCTTTATATATACTATTGTCTGTGAAAAACCAAATAATAACCTCAGCAAATTTAAAGGCTACATGTGAGTATCTGAAACTTATATGTATTTTTTATCATTTCTGTTCTTTAGGCTGTTATGTAAACTTCCTAATGTAATTGTTGACTTGCATGGTATTAACTACTAGGAAAATCCAAATCCTTTGCTTTCTTGGAAGTATTCCTAACTCAGAGATTGTAAACACAGGGGTCGCAATAATTCCATGTAGTGGTCAGTGATTTCAGTAGGTAGACAAGCAGAGAAAACTTAAGGCAGAATAGGGCCCTAGGCAAGCAATCAGATTTGGCCTCCCATTCCTTCAATTGACATTGTCAAAGATTGCAAGAGGCACATAGAAGATGTCCTATCTGCATTGTCTGTACTGGCATGGCCTATACTAGCAGACACTAGCTGCCTTTAAGGGAAGTTAAAGGCAGGTGCACAGCGGGGCTACATGACATTCCTTGAGCTCATGGATGCTGCCTACTTTGTCCTGTGGATAATGTGGTTCTGATAGGACTATATTGATTTTTGAGGCAAGCACCTCTATACACGTGTGGATAGTTTTTGATAGCTTGTCATATTTTTTTCCTTCACTGTTATTTGAACCCTTTGCCTGGGTATGGGTGGGTGAACTCCTCATGGACCACCTTACAGTGGTTTCAAACCTCAGTCATGAAATCTGAACAAAGCACATATATCTATTTACTTATCTCTAGCAAAAACTCTAAGTGTTGTATTTCTCTGGTGCTTCAGCATGAGTCACTTCTGAGAAGTTTTCCTGACACATGAAATACTTTTGTGATGGGGAGGGAGCTCAGCACGGAGCTTGTATATTCAGAACACAGCTCTCTTCCTTCGCTTCTGTTTGCTGTGATGAGAGAGGTTTGTACATTTTCTCCAATCAGCTCTCACACACTAATTTTTTCTGCTGATTGCCAAGTTACAGGTACGACAAAAAAATGATGGAAATATGTATGTGCTCCAGGGTCCTTATTCTTAGAGATGGAAAGGCCTATTTCTTTATCCCTTACATGCCGTTAACTGTTCTCCTTAAAGAAGAGGTGCAGGTTTCCTCCCAAAAAATTAAGTCAGCAGCTACAAATACTATAGCTGCTAACTTTTACTATAGGGCACTTACCTATCTAGGCATCCCGCATTGTCCTCACCCGGTGCCACCATCTTGACTAAGGGAAACCGACAGTGAAGCCTTACTTCACAGCTGGTCTCTTATTGTGCATGCGTGAAGTGTGCTGTGCGAATAGGCCGCAGTCTTCTAGGACCTGTGCAGTGTCCCAAAAGACTGCAGGGGAAGGGGGGGCCAAACTTCCGGCTCAGTTCTGAACTGAAACTGAACCAGAAGTGGAAGCAGATACCTGTCAAAACCAGGTACCCAGCTCCCCCCAAAAAGGTGCCAAATGTGGCAGCAGAGGGGGGTGAGGAGGCAGACAAAGTGGAGCTTCCCCTTTTCGGTGGAGCTTAGCTTTAAGAACAGACACTGTTTACTGCAAATCTGTGTAACTTGTAAGAATATGAGATCTTTTTGAAATACAGGTGTGGCAACAAGCACCACAGTTATTTGGTAGACTGGGCTGTGCAATCCAGAGCTTAAGTGAAAACCCCCTTATCTATACCTTTAATGATGGTTGCTATAAAATCAAGAATCACCCCTAGTAATAATTTCAGATTTTGTAACACCTTAAAGCCAGTCTGTGTGGATAAAGGAGTCTCTTGAATCTGAAGCAATTCTAAATAGCCTTATGATATGGTTTTACTGCAGTGGGTTATTACACCATGTCATAGCAAAAATAAATGTAATTTCTTCTTGTTACTGATGCCACTTGTCAGTTGCTGAGAAATAAATGCAACAATCAATCATAACGTAGTCTGATCGGAGGATTGCCTATGTATGAAATTTTTTGCAATGCTGCTTGAAATATGATTGTTCTTTTATATCTTTAACCAAACCTCTTTGGTACCTGTTTACTTTCTTACTGTTTTGCTTTTACATTTATTCCAAGCCTCAAACCATGCTCTCAACTTCCCAAGCTGTATTTAAGAGAAAATTGAAGTAAAATGAAAGACAAACTTTTGGCGGGCATTGCCTTTCTATATTGGGCCCAGCAAACTGAATTACTGTATGTTTAGCACACTATTGTAGGTTAATCTGTTCAAATTGACATCTAAATAGTTGCTAGACATTGGAGATTTTTTAATTGATTTTGTTTTAACGGAGAAGCATTTTCTTCTTTAGTCATGTGATTTTTGTACCTGGTCCTCTGATCGAATTTATAATTAAGCAGTAAAGCCTGCAGGTCATTGATCAAGTATCACATATTCTAAAAGCTGAAGAGTTTGTATCTTCCTGCTGCATTACTGTACCAGGCACCGACTGATAGATTTCTTCCCACTGTATACACATACAATACACATACAATTAAACATCAATGTCAAAGATAAAGAAAAAACTTAATAAAATCAATACATTTATTCAACAAACAGTACACTAAAGCCACTTAGTAAATGGTATCATTGATTATGAGCATAAAATGCTACAATCAAAGATTACACAAGCTACATTTCACCTTTCACTGTACTGTGGATAAAACTTTTGTAATTCAACCCTAGATTGTTTTTATGTTGTATTCCATTAAATACTTTTTAGTTCATCCAGAGCTGATAATTCATATTTTTTGGTAGATGCTGGAGGGTTAAACCACCTGACAGTTACCTATATCTCTAAAGCCCCTTTCTGACAGATGGACTCCACCAGCGAATCCGTCTGCTCACCAGGGATTCTGTCCGCTTATCCCCACTTAGCAGGCAGATGACATTTCCATGTTTGTTGCACTTATGTAGAGTGGACACAGACACAGCCCACTTTCCTCCATGGGCTGTCAGGTGTAAGTGGCCCACCTGTCCATTTCCACCCGACTGTCATCTGATCTGACCCGCCAGACGGATGGAGAACGAATCCCCCACCTGTCTGTTTTTAGTGCATAGGCTCATATCAGATGTCAGTTGACATCTGCCACTCCATAGAGGGCAATGGATGGTCTGATCGGTATGCCTAAAAAACTAACAGGTGGAACCGATTGGTCCGCCCGTGTGAAAGGAGCCTGAGGAACTCTGCTGGTGAGATGTTTGCACTTGAGTTCTTGAGTCTGCCCACCTACTGTGGCAATTACAAAGGGATTCCACTTTTCCTATTGGGTTTATTTATTTTACCACAAATAAGCAACTAGGGAAGCTGGACCATGCAAAAGTTAGCAGGAACAGCAAAAACTTGCAGGTGGAAATGAACAGAGTGAGAAAATATGGGAATAAAATGTTGCTGTTAAAGTATCCAAATCATTTAAGAAACCAGTGATGACAACCTTCATATTTCCTATGAAACTGAACTCAATGCAAACAGTTTACTACACAAACAAAAAGAAAAGAAGGTAGTAGTTTTTCCTGCTAAAGTAATTGTAGTTCTATCCATTCAGTTTACACAGGGGGACAATGCCACATTATCTGCTTATAGACTGTAGAAGTAATACAGTGGTATCCTCTTTTCCTCTCCAACCTGCTGATTGAAGAGTGAAGGAGCAGCATCAAACTCCTAAGATCTTTCCTCTGCTCTCTCCTCATATTGTCAAATTCGTTGTCTCTAAGATTCTCCCCCTTCCATCTTATTGTCTGTGTGCTGCTGTATAGAAAATTATGAGGCTAATACCCAGTCAAATCAAAAAAGTACATTTAATTATGTTTTAATGAATACGGAACTGTTGTTTATTTGCATCTTTTATATACCTGCTTTAACTTTCTGTAAGCTATCCCTGCCAATTTCAGTCAAACTAAATTTAGGGTGGTTGATCTTCTATGTCTGCTAGGAACTCTTTAATATACTTAAATTGTATTTAAGTGTTTACATATATTTAGAAGTGCCCTGGAAAAGATTAAAGGGAATACAAGGAATGTATAAAAGTAATGTATAAATATAGGAGTTGACACACCTCACACTTCAATAGCTGAAATTCACTTTAGTCAAAGAAGAACAATTATCTTTTCATTCCAAACTTGGTGTGTCAAGTAGATATATGAAATATGCCAAGAAAAAGAAGAAATCTACACGGCTCAAATAAAATATTTAGCTTCAAGTATTTCAGTTTCTTTGCAGATATAGGCATCCAGTGGATACAGCCTCAACTTTGTAAAGCCTAAACATTTTGTTTTATACGTGTGTGTGTGTGTGTATATATATATATATATATATATATATATATATATATATATATATATATATATATATATATATATATATATATATATATATATATAAACCTAATTTCATAAAAGAACCTATATTTCAAGTCTCTATTGGAGTAAAAATGAATGTTTGTTAAGAACATTTTTCCAAAAAGCAGAAATACTAAATTTTATAGTTGAAACAGATGTCCCCAATGGAATATTTCCCTTCACCACCTCTTCTGGTGACTTCTCTTCAGAAATTTTAAAGCAAACTCCAAACAATCTACCAAATAGTGTGTAAGAGACCCTGTCAATTTGTAAAACCTTTAAATCAAAGCATATTACAATACTGCAGGAGAGAGTAATGATTTGGAGGTCATCAGGAGAAACCTGACGATTGAGGATTACAGACAGTTTTTTCTTAGAGGTACATGAGTAAAGATGTACTTGCATTTGGCATAGGATTCAGTCCGAACCTAAAAGTCAGCTGTCAGTGCCTGACCAATAAATCAGTGCCAGGCAAATTTAATTGACCTAATATGGCCATATTGTGATGCCAATGATGTCATGAACAATGATTTCCACTTTTGTTTACACGCTGATTGGCCCAGAAATTATTGTTTCCATTTTGGGTTTTTCCAAATCCAAGTTTGGACTACACTCAAACTCATCACTATTTGTAAGCATGTTATAAACTTTGACTCTACTTCGCTTAGACACATTTTTAATAAAGAAGCAGATAATTCAATTTTTTTCTTGTGCAGGACTCAGACTAATGAGCAGAAAACTGGCTTTGGAACCGAAAGTCTTCTTCTGCGGGGATGCACAGTTCGAAACACAGAGGAGGCAATTGGTGTAGTCGTTTATGCAGGTAATGTCGCCTTTTGAGGAATCAAATAATTTATCTATGGATAACGATTATATTTTGGGTGGTTTTGCAGCGTTTTTCTACTCCTTCCAAGGTGTACTGCCAAAAAAGAAGCTCATGCACTTTTTTGAGCATTTCGGCATTTTGCCTAAAGTGACAGAATGCTCAGATGTGAAGAGGGGCCATTGAAATAGATGGGATTTGTCTTGTTGAGCAATTTTAGAGGTTTAGATCAGAAAATCGCCCAAAAACGTCTAGATGTGAACGGAACCTTACTAAAACTGGAGAGTGCAAAATCTGGTGCAGTTGTGTGTGGAAGCTGATTGGTTTCTGTGATGAGCTACACCAGATTTTGCAAACTCCAGTTTTAGTAAATCAACTCCTTTGTGTTTACTTGGTGCCTGATCAGAAAGATCAAGCATGCAAACTGACCACACCAGCACAAATCTGCTTCTGTGCTTGATGTGGTCAGATTTATACTGAAAGATATGGGAATTATGGGATAGCCAATTAATTCATAGTAAATGGAACTGCGGTAACACAAGTGGCAAAATGGCAGGAATAACAAGGATGTATTTCTGGACAGTCGCACTCTTGAACAATAGTTGCCTTTATTTAAAATTAGGACAGCACTACAAGCCACAGCAAGCAAAACTCGGACAGCTAACGTGTTTCACACTATAGCTAGTGTTTAGGCATAGCTATGGCTAAACACTAGCTATAGTATGAAACGCGTCAGTTTTCTGAGTTTTGTTTGCTGTGGCTTGTAGTGCTGTCCTAATTTTAAATAAAGGCAACTATTGTTCAAGAGTGTGGCTGTCCAGAAATACATCCTTGTTATTCCTGCCCTGCTGATTGCATTATCTGCATCTGAGATCTCTGGGGGGTGGATCACCACCAAGGTTTCCACCTGCAGCAGCTATCTCTCTTTCCTGCACAAGTGGCAAAATGTCAGACACTTTCTTAATAGAAGAATACATTCATACAATATCAGTTTTAACATTTACATGCACTGTAAGGGATTATTAAAACAAAGAAATCTCTAGTTTGAGTTTTCAGCCTTCGTATTATCGGCTATTTGATTATCCTGGCCTCCCATCAGTGTCAATATTACTTATTTCTGCTGTAGACAGGTAGCTAAGTGCTGTTCTATAGTCAAGTGAAAATAGTTTGTGACTGAAATTAGACTTGGACAAATTAAACTAGAAATACCTTGCTGAGAGTATCTCGTATGCACTAATGATCACATTTAGTCCACTTGATGAAACACTACAGCAGTGTCCAGCTGTTTGCTTGAAAATGTAAAACTGTGGAGGTCAGAGCTGTTTCAAGCTCACTTACCGGTAAATCAGGCATTTACAGCAGGAAATCTTTCCCAGAATGAATAGATTTGCACTTATAAAGAACAGATTATAAAGTGAAATTCCATTGTATAGGTGTGTTTTCCACCTCTGTTCAGAATTGCACAATGTTTACGTAAATCTTTGTCTTAAAAGATAACTGTAATTTTTAAACAATTAGGTAAAAGTACAATTATTATCCATCTTTTATCAGGCTTGCACAACTTTGGATTTAAAGGAAATTCACAGTCTTATCAATGTTTTATAGATTTACTGTACATGTGAAAGAAATTTGCTTACCGCAAATCCTATCAATATGTGATAACATATTTACTCCCTTGTATGTCTGAATTATTAATAATTACATATGTAAAGTACATGAGGACAGTCGCATTTGCATATTAAAAACAGAATCCACTTCCTTCTAATCTAAGCAAATCTACACAGTAATTTGCAGCTTCTTGTTGTAAGTCTGAGTCACCTAACTTTTTGAAATCAATGCACTTCCCTGTTCATCCGTAATTAAGTTGTAACAGGACCTGGCTACCACCCTTGAGCAAAGAGATGGAAATACAATGTGGTAGCCCTGGAAAACTTCTACAAAGGGTTAATAACATGGTAAATGACAAATATACTCCCTCATCCACCTAGTCCTTTTACACTTCTCGATGCTCCAGCCTTCATATTTGGTGAGAATATCCCAAAGCCATGATCAATGAGAAGTTTACTGATGTCTTTAAAGCAGTATTAAACCTCAAAAGCAAACGTTTTAATATATTGCAGTTTACCAAATCTTAGATGTGATTGCTGCATTTGTTTTCTTTTTAGGCTTTCTTTTCTTTACTTTTATCGAGTGATCTGGTTAGTAAGTCTGTTGTTTAGTTTTAACAGAACAAGGCATCCTGCAGATGTAGCAGTAGTGTTGAGGCAAACCATTTACCACTGACAGGGGTGCTTGCAATGATCAGCCTTCATTATTCCTAAACATTGTCCCAAAACTGGTGCTGTAACTGCCTAATTGCAGTGTCAGCTGAAGTTTGGCTTCAGTTTGTTAGTATATCTAAATCTGCTAGTCTATCTAAAACCCCCTACCCCTCCAGACTGACAATGCTGCTGTCCAAAAATAGCTATGTGCTCCTCATCTAGATTAGAGGCACTCCAATACAGGAGATATGTTACTGGTCAGATCACCAGGTGAAAACAGAGGGGGGGGGGGGGAATTAACACACCACTTCTAAAGATTGGTAAGCTGCAATGTATTACATTAAGGTTTTTGGATTTGATACCGCTTTAATGCTACTCCAAAAAAAAACATTCTAAAAATATGATCTCTATGGGTAGTGTTTGATTATACACTACTCCATCTCCAATATGATCGGTTTTATTTTGGTGACATTTCTACCAGTGAGTTTTACTTCCTTCTCCCCCTTTTTCCCCTGGGGGATCCCTTACTTTTTTTTCTTCCTCTTTCCCCCCAATGCTTCTACTTTCACTGCCCTCTTCATTCTCTTTTAATGCTTTTCTTTGTTCATTCCATAAACCACAGGCTTATAAAGTTTCCCTATAAACACCTGATAAAAAACCATTCCAAAAGAGTGATGTAATGCCCTTTACTCCCCATTTGACCAGCTACATTTCATTTTCGTTCCAAAGCACTGGAGAATATAGAAGCTAAGGCTGAACGAAAACAACTGAAATGATTCCCCCATCCACGTATTTGATGTGAATGGGAGAATCCGACACCCTACTTGCGCTATTGTATTCTGACAGCAAGGGGACTTCTTTGCTGCCATTGGCTGCAGCCGCTGATTGAGTAGCTTTTATCCAACAGGGCAGGTAAACAGAAGTTGATCGATTTCTGGTAAACTGCAGCCACCACACATGAATCAAAATTCCCCGCTGAACTGGCCAAATGTTGACCCATCAATGGCCACCTTAAGTCCACTCCCTTTGTAGCTGATATCAAGACAGCACTTGTAATGCTAATATACTCTAGAGCAGTGGTTCTCAACCCTGTCCTCAAGTACCCTCGACATGCCATGGTTTCAGGTTTTCCTTCATCTTGCACAGGTGCTTTAAATAAGAGTCAATGGCTTGGTATTTTTGACAGCTATTTTATCTAAGAGAAATTCCCAAGATATGGACTGTTGGGGGTACCGGAGGACATGGTTGAGAACCACTGCTCTAGAGGCTGACCTGTAAATCGCGACATTTAAATT
Organism: Rana temporaria; assembly: GCF_905171775.1. Classification (NCBI taxonomy): domain Eukaryota; kingdom Metazoa; phylum Chordata; class Amphibia; order Anura; family Ranidae; genus Rana; species Rana temporaria. The sequence goes on along the minus strand of NC_053491.1, from coordinate 285,256,897 downwards.
GATGCAATAACAAATATGCAAGAAAGAGCACATGAATGTTAGTCACCTTAAAAAACAACTTTGAAGTAAATATTCTCTTTGCCACTGCAAACTATAAAAGGGTTGAAACCAACATTTACCTTAGTCCGCTTGGTTGTTTTTTGCTATTGAAAGACCTATAACAAGGATCATGGATTTTAGAGTGAGGCTGTGTTTGACTGGCTGAAGGATTAACTATTGAACCCAGCAAACTGAAAAAAGGGAAGAGTTGTCGTAAGGCCAGTAGAGTGCAGAATCAAGAAAGGAGATAAGAAAAAATAGTTACTTTCCAACTGCCAGAATCTAATTGTATTTTCTTTGGTTCTCCAAAGGTTCTCAAATTTTTCATTTGAGGATCTTCAGAAATCTTTTTTATGTATTTGATAGAGGAACTTCTTTTGTATGTTATTTTTAGTTTTAATAACTCATTTAGCTATGATAACATTAAGTATATGCAGCTCAGAAATATGTTAAAACATTTATAAATAAAAAAGCTTTTACACGGATTTGCAAATCTTGCCACAGAAGTTGTTCTGAAGGGTCAGAATGGTTAATTAATACATTTGATTCTTCTTGATTGCTATGAAACACTGAGCTACATGCTGAGACAGCTATGTAAAATGCGTGCATATATAAATACATTTATTAAAATCCCTGCTATTTCTGTCTTTTTTCCCCCCAAGGGCATGAGACCAAAGCAATGTTGAACAACAGCGGTCCACGATACAAGCGCAGCAAAATTGAAAGACGCATGAATATCAATGTCTTCTGCTGCGTGGGCCTCCTTTTAATCATGTGTCTCATTGGAGCTCTAGGTTTGTGTTTTTTTTTTTCCTATTACAATATGTATCTTCTTTGTTTTATTCCATGGCAAACCATTTGTTTAGATTTTATTAGTCAACTTATTAGTATGGGGACAGATAGGCAACAGGCAGAAAGTAGTATGTTAACTCCTGCATGCCAGCTTTCCAAGGATATTATTATTATTATTATTATACAGGATTTATATAGCGCCAACAGTTTGCTTTACATCAGGGAAGACAGTACAGTCACAATACAATTCAATACAGGAGGGATCAGAAGGCCCTGCTCGTTAGAGCTTACAATCTAGAAAGGAGGGTCAAGTGGAAAAAAGGGTAGTTAGCTGTGGGAGATGATCAGATGGACTCAGGTGATGAGAGAGCTAGAGAGTAGGAGGTCTTGAGAAGAACGAAGAGAACGATTAGGTTAATATTTAAAGACTAGGGGGTAGATTCAGGTAGAATTGCTTATTTTTGTGCGGGCGTAGCGTATCTAAGATACGCTACGCCGCCGTAACTTAGTGAGGCAGGTTCTGTAATCACCAAGAACCTGCGCCATAAGTTACGGTGGTGTAGCGTAAATCTGCCGGCATAATCGCACCTAATTCAAATTGTGTAGAGGTGGGCGTGTTTTATGTAAATAAAACATGACCCCCACGTAAATGACATTTTTGACTAACGGCGCATGTGCCGTCCGTGAATGTAACCCAGTGCGCATGCTCCAAATTAACTCGCAAAAAGCCAATGCTTTCGACGTGAACGTAAATAACGCAAATCCCTATTTGCGAGAGACTTACAAAAACGGTGTAAAATTTTCAAAATTTGACGCGGGAACGACGTCCATACTTAACATAGGATACGCCTCATATAGCAGGGGTAACTTTACGCCGGAAAAAGCCTAACGTAAACGAAGTAAAAAAATGCGTCGGGAAAACGTACGTTTCTGAATCGGCGTATCTACCTAATTTGCATATTCGACGCGTAAATATACGAAAGCGCCACCTAGCGGCCAGCCTAAAATTGCAACTAAGATACGACAGCGTAGAGACTTACGCCGGTCGGATCTTAGTCAAAACTATGCGTAACTGATTCTATGAATCAGGCGCATAGATACGACGCCGCACACTCAGAGATACGATGGCGTATCTGGAGATACACCGTCGTATCTCTTACCTGAATCTACCCCAAGGTCATTGATGTAGCTGGGGGCAGAGTTGTGGATGGCTTTGTAGGTAATTGTTAGTAGTTTGAATTCAATTTGTTGGGTGAGCGGAAGCCAGTGGAGGGATTGACAGAGAGGAGTAGCAGAGACATATATAAAACACACATCCCAGTATTTCAGATCTTGGCTTCCAAAAAGACAGGAGGTATGGTTCAATTTTTCAAAGATTAAGCTGCTAAGATTACTGCAGAAAGGATTTCAAGAAAATGGCAACCTTTGACCAGCAAACCAAGAGTACTTAGGTCAGGGCTTGTTCAGCTAGAGTACCAGTTTAAGTGCTTCAATTTCTTGGTTACATATTTTTTTTTATTATTCAGATGTCCTTACATGGCATACTTTTTTTTCAAAAGTATCAGATATTTTTCTTCTGAAGTGCAGAATATTAGAAAAGTACAGCTACTGTACGTACTATGTTGTGTGGTAAATGTTTAGCAAATATAATATTCCACTGCGCAACCAAAGGTAAACATATACATATTGGTTTCCCAACCTACCTCTTAAAACTGCTTAAGAACAGTATGTCATAGCCACCTTGGAAAATAAAATTCCAAGGATTTAATTTGGCCTTTCCTCAAACTATAATGAATAAAACATATAACTGTAACCATCATTATACCATGCTTACATTGAGCCCACATTCCCATAATAGCAAAGAACAATACCCAGGCTGCCATACAGTATTAGGACACCAGTTAACATACGTTTTTACCTTGAAAAAACATATAGTTGTGTTTTTTATCATACAGCTTTAATGAAAGCTCAAGATCATGTGAGTAAAACACATAAGGGAGAAAAGTAAAAGAAAAAAAAATCGGATTCCCTGCAGATCTAAACATCCATTTGGAAATAAGAGAAAAATTTGTGGAAATAGCTTCATGATACCACAGTCAATAATTATTATTTTTTTGCAGGGTATGGTATTTGGTATGGAAAGTTTGTTATACATCCTCTATTTGATGTTCCAAATCCTGATGGAAGTTATCTTTCTCCAGCACTTGGTGGTTTCTATATGTTTTTGACCATGATTATTTTGCTGCAGGTAAGTGGTCTGTGCTACTTTTAGGACTTACATTTGTACTTATTTTAAAAGTACTGTAACTGTATGGAAGTAAAAACATAATGATGTGAAGGGTTCATGGGAAGTAAAGTTTTATTGTATTTTAGAAGTATCATTTGTTATAGGGCACTACAAAAATAGTAAAAAAAAATGTCAAAGAGGAGAGCAGGGTAGGTACCTACCATATTTGCATAAGTACCTAGCAATCCGATTAGGAAGGATTTTAGTGTATTTTAGAAACCAATGTTTAAAGCATACTCATGTGTAAGGATGAGCTCTGGTGTGTTCGCAAACCATATGTGCAGAGCCCGCCAGGAAGTCGCCACTGCACTGCGCTAATCACAAGCAGTGAGACATTTCCTGATCTCTGCAGCCACCGATCGGAACAATGTCTCACTGGCTGTGATTAGCGCAGCGCAGTGCCGACCTCCTGGCAGGCTCTGAACGTGGGGTTTGCGAACATGCCGGAGCTCATTTTTACTCATGCGCTATGAATAGCGTTATACCGTCTTTCAAAATACCCTAAAACCACTAGTGCTGGAAAAAGGGGAATTCCTACCAACTATGCCCAATACCTTTCAAGTATGTTGTGTTTCGCAGATGCTTAGGCCCCATGCACACGAGAAGCAAAAGCTAACACATGTAAACTCAAGTTTTCAAAGGCAAAAACCGGCTTTTAAAACGCCCGTTTTTGCCGCGAATTTCGCAGGTTTTGCCACATTTAGCGGTGTTTTACCGCGTTTGCGGCTATCAGCGTTCATAACAAAGACATTGTAGACCCTCCCAAAGCTTTGAAACGCAAAAACGTTTGCGTCTGAACCCAAAATGTTGCCTCTGAAAAAACAAGCCTAAACCCAACTGCTTTAAAACGCAACAAAACGTGAATGTGTGCATGGACACACAGAATAACATTAAATGTGTTCAGGGGCAGTTGAAAAAAATGCCCAAATGCCTTTGAACTCGAGTTTACCAGCGTCTCGCGTGCATGGGGCCTTACAGATACCGTTTAAGACCTTTTCTAGGTCTTTGTGGCATCATAATGTAAGGTTGTTTTCATGACAGTGCTAGCTTATTAGACTTTGGAAAAAGGGATAGACATAAATGTAATTCAGGATATCGGTAGAAGTGACATCAAAGTCTCCCATAATGCAGTCTTCATACAGTGGCCATATACAAAATGGGTGGGGCTTAACCACTTGAGTCCCTATGCCTTTTTTTCTCCCCCAAAGCATCTTGTTTTGCACATTCCTTTTAGTATTTTTAGAATACCCCAAAATTGTATATTGCTTTTTTTTTTCAGGACAGATAATACTTAAATTTGCTTAGATTTGTATAAACATATTTTCTTAGCGATTTTTGGAAAGTGAAACATTTGAGAAAACATTGTTTTGTTATTTTTTCCAACCTAACATTTACATAGAGTACTTTGGCGACCCCATATACTTATCCACCTAAAATAAAAACAAGTGTAATATTGCATTGGTAAAGCTCAAAGTGAACTTGTGTGTTTTACTGCAGAAGAGCTTTAGGCTACATTCACACCGGCGATTAAGTCCAGTGCGAATAGTAGAGTCAGGAATCGGAGATTTCTGCTGCGGCTCTCAGTGGGTAAATGCAGGCCACCAGCCCCATTCACTATAAGTAGGGGAGGATCAGAAAAGACAGGATCAAACACCCTTTTTACATGATGCAGAGAATTAACCCCGTAGGTTTCACAGTGAGTATAACATGTATGCTTAACTACATATACAGACTGATTTAACTTGTTTGGGTTTAACACTAAGTTTATTTTCAAGGGGGAACTATATTGTTTTTTATTTTTTACCACTTTTTGTTGTTTTCATGGAGTGGAGGTCTAGATCTGATTGGTGGGGACCTAATTTAGACCTCCATGCAGTGGTGCAGGAACCGATCATTTCTAATATAGAAGTGACCTATTGCTGTCAGGAGAAACTGGACAGAGTTGCAACAGCTGTGCCTGAACCTCCATACTTAGAGGACGTGCCATGACTTCACTTTTAATGTCGTATCACTTCCAATGTAAACACAATCAGGGGAATGTATCAAAACTGAAGCAGCTAATGTCTTTAATTTTCAAAGATTTAACAAGCTTAAGTTAGAAGCGGTTTCCATGCACAGCTGCTCCAGGATTTGTCTTCTCTAGATTTGATACCTTCCCCAATTTGTTTTGTTTGAAGTGATCTGCTACAAGGGCTTCTGTTGAGTGCTGTGTAACATGACCTGAAGCCCAGGTACTGATTTTTTTAGCTTCTGAGCATAGTGCTAGATACAGGCTGTCACTGACGCTGCCGTTTTAAAATCTCTCCTGGGACTTATTTAGATGGAATTTAATGCTGCAGGCCTTACTTGATTCAAGACATGGTTGAATATCACTCTTCAAAAATATCATAAAATCACATTTAAAAAAAGGACAATGTGTACTCTATTTATGCCTATTTATGCTTTGTTAGTGCACAAACTTTTCTCAAAGATATATATACACTTTATATATGTTTGAACATGTGGTGAGATAGCAAACTGTGGAACATTATACATACAAAACAGGCTCAGCACCTGTCTAACATACCCCAGTCTAAACTCATTTTCAAATTACATCCCTTCAACAGGATAGTGGATGATTCCAAGTTTTAGGATAATTGCCAACTGCTTTGTTCTCTTATTTCAAACAGTGGGTTTTGTAATAGGCATTCTCATTAAATCCGTGGTTCTGCACAGTAAAAGGATTGTACCTCTTGCATGGTATATGGAATAATTTGTTTTTTAGGCATAGACTACAAACATTTGTTGATTATTGACTTATCTTTACTTCTAGGAAACTAACAACTACTTATCCTTTTTGTTTTAAGATCTTAATTCCTATTTCACTCTACGTGTCGATTGAGCTGGTGAAATTGGGCCAGATATATTTCATCCATAATGACATTGACTTATATGACGAGGAGATAGATTTGTCTGTACAGTGTCGGGCATTAAATATCACAGAAGACCTTGGACAAATCCAATATATTTTTTCTGACAAAACTGGAACTCTGACAGAGAACAAAATGGTTTTTCGCAGGTGTACAATTGTGGGAAATGAATACTCTCATCAGGAAAATGGTAAGTCTCCTATTTACACATGCAAGCATTAACAAGGGATATTAATAAAAAATAGGAAGGTACTACAGAACGTTTGCACTTAATCCAGAATGTGTAACTGCATCTACAATTTATCAGTCATAAAAGCAAGAATATGTGTGTTCTTTACTTTTAAACATCCCAGCAACCAAGGGTCAAGCAACTGTGATAGATAGGGAAAGAGCTAGAACCTCTGTCTGGTTTTAATTGCTATTTGTATCCCTGTTGGAGATATTTCCTCTTGTCAGGGAAAGAAAGTATGAGAGCATGAAGAAATCTTAAAGAACATGAAAAAAAAACAAGGATTTGCTTCCTGCTGAACCTCTTATCTCACTCATAGACAGTCTGACTAAAGGCAATAGATTATCTGTGGTCTCTAATCTTTAATACTCCTGGTTATCTTTTATCTTGGCTTTATGACAGGGGTAGGCAACCTCTGCCCTCTAGCTGTTTTGAAAATACAAGTCCCATGAGACATTGCAAGACCCTGACAATCACACGCATGAATCCTTGAGGGATAGGCATGATGGGATTTGTAGTATTACCACAGCTGGAGGGCCAAGGCTGCCTACCCCTGCTTTAGACCTTAACCTCCTGGGCGGTGTTCCCGAGTCTGACTCGGGGTGAGATTTTTGGGCTAGGATCGGTAACCCCGAGTCAGACTCGGGCTCGCCTCGCTGGATGTACAGGGAGTTTTACTTACCTTGTCCCTGGATCCAGCGATGCCACCGCGCTGTGTGAGCGAGCTGGACCTCGCTCGATTCACACAGTGCCTCCGTGTGACGCCGATCTCCGTTCCCTGCGACGTTACGACGCACGGGGACGGAGAACGGCGCCAAATTCAAAAAAGTAAACAAACACTATACATACAGTATACTGTAATCTTATAGATTACAGTACTGTATGTAAAAAAAACACACCCCCCTTGTCCCTAGTGGTCTGTCCTGTGTCATGCATGTCATTTTATTTAAATAAAAACGTTTCTTTCTCCCTGCAAACTGTAGATTGTCCATAGCAACCAAAAGTGTCCCTTTATGTCAAAAATAGTTTTAGATCAGCTAAAAAACAGCGATAATAAATTATAATCACTTGCAGAATTGTGCGATAGCGATTTTGTTTTTAAAAAAATGTCATACCCGGGATGCCTATTAGAAGCTTGTTTGGTCAGATTTAAGTGAGTTATTTCTAAAAATGACAGACCTACAATATAAAACGCCAAATTTCCTTGCAAATAATGGTACCGCTTTCAGCATGTTTTTTCTGAAAGAATCATACCGCCAGGGAGGTTAAAAGGGTGCTCTGGAGCATATAAAATAGCAAAGTTATAATGTGTCCAGTTCATTCTTGTGATAGTAAGTATTTGATAGGTCCACTTTAAAAAAAAATTACAACTCATGTAAAGCTGACCATATACTTATCGAGCTACCCGCACCTCACTACCCAACATCTTTCAATCTGAGAATCACAGGAGCTGGGTGAATAATTCAAAGCCGAACAACGACTGCCGATAATGCAGTGTTCAGCATGGATAGTGGAATCTGTAAGCGCACAGGCTGAGCAATAAAAATCTATTAGCGTATAGCCAGCTCAGTTTACACTGACCCATTTGTGAGGGTACATGAATAAACATTCAGGGTTTATGAAGGTGATAGACTTGTGTTGTTTTTCAACATAATCATTTAATTTCATCAAGTAAGGGCTCTTTCACACATGTGGACCGTATGTCAGCTTTTTCATCTATCCATGTACGGATGAAAAAGGGACATACATTGATCCCTATGAGATTGTGGTTGCTGACACCCGATCTCATCCGGGTCCGCAATCCTCCGATTCTGCAGACGGAGGAAAACCCTATTTTCCATCTGTCTGCGGATCGGATCGGGTGAACACGGACAGACGGTCTGTGTTCATCCGATCCCCCCATAGGGGAGAGTGGAGATCTGACAGGGCGGTCCCTGCACAGTGTGCGGGGACTGCCCTGTCATCCGCCGGCTCAACGGGGATAAGCGGGGAAAGAGCCCTAAGACTTAATTGAGTCAAATAAAACTCCACCCAATACCAAAACCTTTTTTCATGAGTATTTTATTTATTAACCACTTTATCACTGGGCACGTTTAATAACAGACCAATTTTCAGCTTTTGGTGCTCTCACAATTTGAATGACAATTACTCAGTCATACAACACTGTACCAAAATGAAATTTTCGTCCTTTTTTTCACACAAATAGAGCTTTCTTTTGGTGGTATTTAATCACTGTTGGGTTTATTATTATTTTTTGTGCTATAAGAGAAAAAAGACTGAAAATTCTGTAAAAAAAATGAATTTTTCGTTGTTTCTGTTATAAAATTTAGCAAATTTTGTATTTTTTCTTCATTCTTTTGCATAAATGTGAAAGATGACGTTACGCCGAGTAAATAGATACCCAACATGTCACCCTTCAAAATTGCACACGCTTGTGGAATGGCGCCAAACTTTGCTTCTTAAAAATACCCATAGGCGACGTTGCAGGGTATTGTGGGGTATTGCAGAGTAGTGTGGGGTATTGCAGAGTAGTGTGGGGTATTGCAGAGTAGTGTGGGGTATTGCAGAGTAGTGTGGGGTATTGCAGAGTAGTGTGGGGTATTGCAGAGTATTGCACAGTATTGGTATTGTGTATTGCACAGTATGGGGCAGGGATGGCTGAGCAGGGATGGATGGCTGGCTGGATCTGTGACTGCAGTTGTCACAGATCCAGCCCACAGCACTCGTGCTGCATCTGCTCTCTCCCCCCCCTCCCCTCTCACACTGTACCATTCGGTACAGAGAGGGGAGGGAGGAACCGGCGTCATCACATGACGCCGGTTTGTTTACAAGTGATCGCTCTGTCATTGGACGGAGCGATCAGGTGGTAAACCGCTGCTATCAGCGGCGATTTACCATGATCCGTGATGCGCCAGGTCCTCACAGACATTCCCGTGTGCGTGCCCCAAAGGGGCAGACGTATTTCGACTGCAGGCAGTGATTAAGTGGTTAATTTGCAGTACATTGTTTACCTAAACTGTATAGTGTATATCAGTGGTCATCAACCCTGTCCTGCAGGGCCCACTAACAGGCCAGGTTTTATGTATTACCTTGGGGAGATGCAGTCTAGAATACAGCAATCACTGAGGAGCAAATGATATCAGCTGTGATGTATTTCAGTTATCTTGCAAACCTGGCCTGTTAGTGGGCCCTGCAGGGCAAGGTTGATGACCACTGGTGTATATGATGTATTCTCTATTAGAAGTTTTAGTACTTCTAGAACAAAAAGCATATGATGTTCAAATATTATGCATGCTCCAAATATTCCAAATTTAAATAGACAAAAGTATAATAGATGTTAAGCATTTATAAGTGTGAAAGACAGTTAAACAGAAGTTTCCCATAATTGCACTATGCCTCTTGCTATCAAACAAACTGAAGTAGCTAGAAACCACACTGTTATTTTTACTTTTTTTTTTTTTTTCATACGACAACCATACAGAAAAAGCTGTTCACATTTCAGCAATGAATTTAGTGATTTAATGTTAATTTCTTATTCACAGCCAAGCGTCTAGAAACTTACAAAGAAGAAGATTCAGATGACGAGGATATGGCAAAACTCAGGAACCTTACCTTGTTTGATCTTGAGGCTGGAAATCAGTCCACTGTGAGACATAAAGGGACACGGGCACTGAGACGGTGCCACAGTGCTCGTCCCAATATTCAAGGGCATTTTAGGAAAAAATCTGAAGGACGTTTTGATATTTCACAGGTGGCATTTAGCAGTCCCATTGTAAGTATTTTATTTACATGGATATTTTACTGTTCAGTTCAGCATTGCATGAAGAGTTATGCCTTTTACAGACTAGCCACACACACTCACTGTTAATCTAAAGTATTTTGCTAAAGTTTCTTTGTGTCCTAACCAGCCACTGTGTTCTGCATGGTACACCTCAGCATTTCTGAATCAAGAAAAAACATAATGTCGAGGATAGGTCGGCAACCAGCACATTGTTTTTTGGGGTATTGAGTGCTACATTGCATAGAACTTCTTTCTTCTTGCATGGAAAAGTAATAATAAGTGATACATGATTTCCATAGCTCCTATTCAAGTGATTCCTTGCTTTTCAGTTAGTCCACAGCTGTTTTTTAGCAAATGGGTATTTTAGCAGGAAAATATCTGTTCAACTTTGGGCCCCCGGGACAAATGTTGTTAGCTTGGGGCGCAATAGATAACATCCTTTGACAACATTGTCATTCCTTATATAAATGGTAATTAAAAGATTAATCCCGGATATGAAAAAAAAATTCAATCACTCCTTCTTGCAACAGGGCCCTTGGAGTCCTATAGAAATAACGTGTGAAGGTCCCTGATTTTTTCGCCTTTCTTTTATATCACACAAATGTATGGCACTGCTGTAAATGGTGGACTAGTAAAAAGCCTGACTAACCTCAGCAGCTGGATCTGTAGCAGCACTGGGGTCTATGAGACCTGCATCGCCTTAATCTTTAGTGGCCCAGAAGTAGAGTGAGAGCTGTATTATTTCTGACATGCAAACAAACTTGTTTTTAGACACACTGAAGAGAGCATGCATGATGAACGTTTGCACCTGAGACTAAAGCCTAGTACACGCCAGTACTTTTTTAAGTTCAACCCAGCAAGGGTGAACAAGGAAAAAATGACAGCTCAGGAAGGAGGAGCTGCTGTACTAACTATCCAATGTTAGTACAACCATCTCTCCTGTTGTGCTATTGTGTTTTGACAGGGGGACGCCCCCCCACCAGAACTCTCCGGGCAGCATACTCAGACGTTGGTTGAGGGCGATGATTGGGAGCCAATCAGCAGACTATTTTCGGTCATGCCCCTTCGGACCGACTCCAGTAAACATGGGCCGAATGTCATCTGGTTTCTTTTGAACCAGCCAATGCCACCTAACATTTGGCCTGTCTGTACTAAGTTTAACGCATGTTTAATTTTTTATTTTTAATTTTTCAAACCTGTTAGGGTTCTCTTGCATGCCGTTTGGACTTTAAAACTACATTCAGCTTCCTAGATTGTATTGACTCCTAGATTATATAGTGGCTTGTTCTTCATCACAATAAAACAAAGCGCTGGCAGTCAAGAGCATCTCACTGCTTCGCTGGGCCCTAATAAAGCAATAATGTCATTGTGCAAGTAGCTCAGTTACATAATCAATCTGCTGATAGTTGGTTTGCAAACAGGATTTGTCCAGTCTTGCTGTCCCTTTTGGCGGTTGCGTTTCCTGTTATTTATGTCCCTGTGTATGGTTTAGATAGAATTACAGGCACATGTGCAATAATTTTCAATGATAACCATTTTGCCTCAGGAATCATTGTTACACACAGAGAGAATAAATATATATTGATTAAGGACTACGTTGTTACGAGCGACAATGCCTGCATAGAACTGTGAAATAAGGAATGAAATACTGTAATTTGTAAGAATGAAATAAGACAGATTCACTACTCGACAAAGCCATTGCTTTCTTGAACAGCTGTTAACAACATCAGTATCCAGCATCATTAAACAGAATCAGTATCTCAGTAACTCTCCTGCAGGATACAAGCACTTTCTGATAGTAATTCTCTGCCCATTTCCAAAGCTAGTTAAGCCATCAAAATGAAAGTGTAAAATATAGTGTTTGAATTTAAACAAATGGCTGCTTAATTCCTTTCAAGAATTGTTTATTCATTCTACACAGTTCTACCTAATAAATGACTGTATTTTACACAGACTAAGAAACCTCTCTCAAATATAAGGTGAATATAAAACGCTGCATTATTACAACTATTTTATTATTGCTACAGTAATATCAATTATTAATTTTAATAGCTCATGTCACCTCAAATTTAACCCCCTGGAGCCGCCACCTCCCAACCCTTTAACCACTTGACCTCCATGCAGGGCTGGGACAAGGGGTGGGCAAAAGGGGAGGCTGTCCTGAGCGCAATGGTTTATTGCAGGGGTGGGGGCTCCCTGACCCTTACTCTAAGGGAAGTAGGGGGCACAGTTTGGCATCTTTGCCCTGGGCGCTGGATGACCTTGCCTCCAGGAAGGTTTACCCCCCTTCACGACCAGGCCTTTTTTTGCGATACGTCACTGTTATTTTAACTTGCACAGTCATGCAATCCTTTACCCAAACAAAATGTATGTCCCTTTCTTTCTCACAAATTTCTATCTTTTGGCAGTATTTCATCACCTCTGCGGTTTCTATTTTTTGTGTTTTAAACAAAATAAGATAGAACATTTTGAAAAGAAATAAAAAAATGTTTGCTTTCTGTCATAAAACATATACGATAAAAAAAGTTGACATTCTTCATCAATTTAGGCCAACATGTATTCTGCTACATATTTTTGGTAAAAAAAATCCCAATAAGCATATGTCGATTGGTTTGCGCAAAAGTTATAGCATCTACAAACTATGGGATATTTTATTTATTAATTTTTTCACTAGCAATTACTGACTTATAGTGAGACTCCAATCTGGTGGCTGACAGTCGGGACACTAACTGACACTATTGACTCTTTTGAGGACCAGTGACACTAATACAATACTAATCAGTGCTAAAAATATACACTTTCATTGTACTAATGACACTGGCTAGGAATTGGTTAACATCAGGGGCGATTAAAGGGTTAAATGTGTGCCTGACCAGGGCTTTACTACTGTGGGGAAGGGTCTTGTACTAGGAAAAGGGATAGATTGGTGCTCCTGCTTAGTGGACTGCTTCCTTGACTTCTGCAGTGACAGAACGATGATCTGCCTTGTTTAAAAAGACAGCCCACCATCCTGCTTGTGTACCAAAGCATCAGTTTGTGCCAGTGGACTTCAAGTCTGCCATATGTGCCGAATGCTATCATGTGACTGCTATGATTGGAAAGCTCTGATTGCATGTAGCAATAAGTTTTCCATTAGCCACATGCAGTTATGCATTACGTTACCTTACAATTGCTACATGCAATCAGAGCTTTCCAATCATAGCAGTCACATGATAGTAAACCTTGCCCCGCCTTCCAGCATCCTAAACCCCTTAACCACTTGCCGACCCTATACTGTATATATACGGTGGCAAGGTGGCACTCCTGTGCAGGATCACATACTTAGCACGTGATCCTGCACTTCCGGGTTTGGGGGCACGCGGCAGATTATACACCGAGCTGGTCGGCACGTATGGCAGACTTGAAGTCCACTGGCACAAACTGATGCTTTGGTATACAAGCAGGATGGTGGGCTGTCTTTTTAAACAAGGCAGATCATCGTTCTGTCACTGCAGAAGTCAAGGAAGCAGTGCTTTTCCATGCCCAAAATATAAAACTGGAAATGAGTGCAAGGAGCTTCCCTCAATGGCAATTTGCCAAAAGGTAGAGATGATTAGAAGAATAGATTTGAAAACAAAGGGTTTTGATTTTTTTGAGGACTTGAGGATCAACAGTTTCCCCTGTACTTCCTGAAGCTGTACTGCACTACTGGTCAGGTGTGACATCAGAAAATACAGAGTGTAAACTCTTGCCTTTCCCTTTTGGCACTAAATTATTCAATATCTGTAGGATTTAGAATTGCGGAAGTACCGTTATTTAGTGGACGTGACCTGCGGTGGAAGCTATTATATATATACCTAATTTAAGAATGTTTGTGCATATTGGTCAGTTTTCTTGCTGTCAGCACATCTGATATCTGCGTTTTCAAGTTATTCGTTATAAATATCACCCATACATGCAAGAATTCCTGCATAGTTTATTTTCCTGAATTCATTTTACTATGTTTACATCATTCTATAGGACACTCCCTACACTGAGGCCAAAAAATATAATTTTTATCATGTTGTTCTTGATACACTCAATGTGCTCTAGCAGTCTCCAGAGAATATTTACAATACGGCACCTAATCATAATATATCTTTTAATTAAACCAAGGCTATATTAGTGGGTATAGACTCTTTTCCTTTAAACCTCTAAGCACATGTCTGCGTTCACAAGAATCCTTTTATCTCCATTATGTAATTAAAAAGCTTTCTTTGAATGAATAGCACGTTGCTAAATTAAGTGCTTCTAAGTTAACAAGCCAAAGTCAGACATTTATACAGTGCACAATTGACTATACAAGTCATGTATGAGGAACTACAGCATTTTAACTTGATTAATTATGTATAATGTCATTGTACTGTAACCGTATTTACAAATTAGTTTTATCTTCCACATTGCAGTTCTTTTAATTGTTTGATGGATCGTCGCTAGCGTGTACATCTGGGGCAATATTCATCTTTTTTTGGGAAGTTAATAAATTGCTAATGATCTTTTCTTTACCCCTGTGAATGATATTTTAAACTCTTATACATCCACTATCCACGCTTATAAATCCACTATATATATATATATATATATATATATATATATATATATATATATATATATATATATATATATATATTCAATATAGATTCAATATAGAGGAATAATTTAGACTCTCTTCCTCTATATTATATATATATATATATATATATATATATATATATATATATATATATATATATATATATATATATATATAGATATATATATATAGATATAGATATAGATAAAGATAGATATCTATAGATAGATATTAGACATGTGCATTCGTTTTCATCCAAATGCATTTTCGTTCGAATTTCGGGGATTTTTGCATTTGTTTTAACAAACGATAACCAATGTGCAGAGTTATGTGCAATGTGCAAATCTGAAAGATCCTACATAAAAAAAGCTTTATTTTCGTTTGTTGCGACAACAGTTCGAAATAGATAGAAGATTCGACATGACGGTGACAATAGCGATCTGTGTCTAATAAACCTACGGTTGAATGTGCCTAATCTAACTTTATTAGTCCGAGATTATTCGACATAGAGAGAGAAGATTCAACATTATAGTGACATTAAGATTCGACGAAGCAGCTAAAAACATACGATCACCACGACATTTATGGTCAAATGCTCCGCCCATAGGCTATAGAAAAATTCTAATGTTGGTTGACTAGTAATAATAATTTATAAATATAATTATTACTAGTCATACAACATTAGAATTCTACTATAGCTTGTGGGCGGAGCATTTGACCGGAAATGTACGATTGCAGCATCGTACAGTATAGCTGCTTCGTTGAATCTTCTTGGAACATTCGATTGACACCATAAGCCTTTAATGACAGATTTAACCTTAATTAATTCGGATTTTTGGACAAATGCATTTTTTAACAAAACAAAATAAATAAAAAAAAAAAGAATTTTGAAAGTAACTACATAATTTTATTTTTCGAACGAAAACGAAATTATGAAACAAAATATTTTAGTGTACACATGTCTAAGATACAGTATGTGTGTGTATATATATACAGTGAGGAAAATAAGTATTTGAACACCCTGCTATTTTGCAAGTTCTCCCACTTGGAAATCATGGAGGGGTCTGAAATTGTCATCGTAGGTGCATGTCCACTGTGAGAGACATAATCAAAAAAAAAAATTCCAGAAATCACAATTTATGATTTTTTAACTATTTATTTGTATGATACAGCTGCAAATAAGTATTTGAACACCTGTCTATCAGCTAGAATTCTGACCCTCAAAGACCTGTTAGTCTGCCTTTAAAATGTCCACCTCCACTCCATTTATTATCCTAAATTAGATGCACCTGTTTGAGGTCATTAGCTGCATAAAGACACCTGTCCACCCCATACAATCAGTAAGAATCCAACTACTAACATGGCCAAGACCAAAGAGCTGTCCAAAGACACTAGAGACAAAATTGTACACCTCCACAAGGCTGGAAAGGGCTACGGGGAAATTGCCAAGCAGCTTGGTGAAAAAAGGTCCACTGTTGGAGCAATCATTAGAAAATGGAAGAAGCTAAACATGACTGTCAATCTCCCTCGGACTGGGGCTCCATGCAAAATCTCACCTCGTGGGGTCTCAATGATCCTAAGAAAGGTGAGAAATCAGCCCAGGACTACACGGGAGGAGCTGGTCAATGACCTGAAAAGAGCTGAGACCACCGTTTCCAAGGTTACTGTTGGTAATACACTAAGACGTCATGGTTTGAAATCATGCATGGCACGGAAGGTTCCCCTGCTTAAACCAGCACATGTCAAGGCCCGTCTTAAGTTTGCCAATGACCATTTGGATGATCCAGAGGAGTCATGGGAGCAAGTCATGTGGTCAGATGAGACCAAAATAGAACTTTTTGGTCATAATTCCACTAACCGAGTTTGGAGGAAGAAGAATGATGAGTACCATTCCAAGAACACTATCCCTACTGTGAAGCATGGGGGTGGTAGCATCATGCGTTGGGGGTGTTTTTCTGCACATGGGACAGGGCGACTGCACTGTATTAAGGAGAGGATGACCGGGGCCATGTATTGCGAGATTTTGGGCAACAACCTCCTTCCCTCAGTTAGAGCTTTGAAGATGGGTCGAGGCTGGGTCTTCCAACATGACAATGACCCGAAGCACACAGCCAGGATAACCAAGGAGTGGCTCTGTAAGAAGCATATCAAGGTTCTGGCGTGGCCTAGCCAGTCTCCAGACCTAAACCCAATAGAGAATCTTTGGAGGGAGCTCAAACTCCGTGTTTCTCAGCGACAGCCCAGAAACCTGACTGATCTAGAGAAGATCTGTGTGGAGGAGTGGGCCAAAATCCCTCCTCCAGTGTGTGCAAACCTGGTGAAAAACTACAAGAAACGTTTGACCTCTGTAATTGCAAACAAAGGCTACTGTACCAAATATTAACATTGATTTTCTCAGGTGTTCAAATACTTATTTGCAGCTGTATCATACAAATAAATAGTTAAAAAAATCATACATTGTGATTTCTGGATTTTTTTTTTTGATTATGTCTCTCACAGTGGACATGCACCTACGATAACAATTTCAGACCCCTCCATGATTTCCAAGTGGGAGAACTTGCAAAATAGCAGGGTGTTCAAATACTTATTTTCCTCACTGTGTATATATATATATATATATATATATATATATATATATATATATATATATATATATATATATATATATAGATAGATAGATAGATAGATAGATCTATATATATTGATATCTATTTATCTATCTATCTATCTATCTATCTATCTATCTATCTATCTATCTATCTATCTATCTATCTATCTATCTATCTATCTATCTTTAGATAGATATATATTATTTTTTGGCAAGGAGAACCCTGCCCTTATAGTGTTCACGCAGTTCTTAACCACACCCAGATTTTCAATCTTGATGATAGTTTTGCTTGCATACCCAATCTGAGCCCCTAAACGGGTGTATGCTTAAACCTCAGTACTGCACTCAAAGGTGTTGTAAAGGTTAGTTTTTATTTCCTAAATAGGTTCCTTTAAGCTAGTGCATAGTTGGTTCACTAACCTTTTCCTTCCATTTCCCTTCTGAATGTTTTTTTTCTTTGTTTTCTTTGTCTGAATTTCTCACTTCCTGTTCCTCCTCAGTAAGCTGACTAACCCCCAGCCAGAACGGCTCGGATGATGGGGGAAAGCTTACTGAGGAGGAACAGGAAGTGAGAAATTCAGTAAAAAAAAAAATACATTTAGAAGAGGAATCGAGGGAAAAGGTAAATGAACCAACAATGCACTAGCTTAAAGGAATCTATTTAGAAAATAAAAAACAAACCTTTACAACCCCTTTAATGCTACCAAGCCAGAATCTGCACACCGAATCCAAGTTATAGTGCAGGTTTATGAGACACACAGATGAATATCAATAATTTACATTATTGCATGGACTGGTATTCCATTTCTGCTTTCTTTGAAGACACATACAGAAAACGAAAACACCATGCTGATCCATTAAACATCTGCATTTATGTTTAGTATCTATAAACATTTTTCACAACACAGTACCATGAGGTTTAAATTTAAAATCCAAAAAAATAATTTCACATATTTCATTTATGCACCATAGGTCATTATGTTCATACACAATTCTGAGTAAAAAGGTAGTAGTATTGCATTTTGCAGAATAGTGTTGTAATCAAATCCATGAACCATAAAACTCACCTAATGCAGTCACACTTTTATCATTTTTTATAATCCCTTTTGTTTTGTGCCAATGGTGTTATGACAGAAGTTGGTTACATTTCCCAAATAGGAATGCAGACTACAATAATACTATAAGTATCCAAAAGCTTGAATAATTGCTTTGGTTGGAATTTCAGTTTACACAGATTGTTAACTATATATGACATTAAAAACCCCTATAATTACATCAAAACTGTAAAGGTGCAAAAAAAATTTAAATAAATAAATTGTAAATCCAATAATATTGTAATAGTCCACAAAGTCACCAGCTCAATGTTTGGTGTTGTATATATGTCATTAATAAGGGTTGTCAATTTCTATGTCTTTTTCCTTCTAATCAATTGTACAAATGCTCATCCTAAGTAGACCATCTTCATTAAAGTGGTTATAAACCACGGCTGGTTTAAAAAATTAAAAATAGAAATAACATCTGTAAGGCAATTGCATAATGTGTTAATATGTATCGGTGTGTGGAAGGAGTTTATTTATAAAATAATATATTTGCACTCTAGTACACTAAGGGCTGGTTTACACCACCATTTTTGCGTTCCGGATGTGTTTCTGCATGTATTTTTTTGGTGCGTTTCAGTGTGTTTTTCCCCTCCTTTTTGTTTTCTTCATCTCAATTGAGGACATGTACCTTCAGGTGCATTTTTCCACATTTCAGATGTGTTCCATACAGAAAAAATGCAACATATTCGACTTTTGTTGACTGCACTGGAATGCACTGTACTGGCGTGTACTAGGGCCATCAGAATCCATTTTAAACACCATCCATGCATTTTTGATGCAGAATAAAAATGCACTGGACTGCATCTGGTGTGAACTAGCCCTTAAGAAGATGAACTCAGAATGAACATGCCTTTTTTATTCTGGAAAACTTCTGCTACTACCAGCTTCTCCTATTTTCTGGCTTTTACTTCTCTTTATTATTGTTTTACAATGTATCACTGCAAATATCAGGGCCAAAGACAGACACATCTGTAAAGGTGTGTAAAAAGTGCTACACGTGCCTCCAACAAATGTGACTACCAGACGATCACCTTGAGAGAATGACCCCTGAATAAACAGTAGGGTCAAATGCTCTTGTCCCCTTCAGGGGTTAATTCTCAGATGGTACATGGCTCTCATCTGCCAACATCCCCAGAGCATGTAGATACATTCATAGAAAGAAAAAAGACAACCACTGTCAATATAGAATAACACTTACTAGATAATACTGACAGGAGCGCTCAATAATGCCAACTCGATATCACCAGTAAGATGGCCGTAGGATGATGTCATGAACATGGCTCTGCCCCCTATATGCATTACGTCCTAAGACAGAACTTCATCAGTAGGAGTGGAGCCATTATGTCTAACCGCTATTAAAATAACACACCCCGGCACCTCCATGGTAACCTGAATAAACAAATGAGTAACAGGTCCCGGAAGCCCCCAGGTGGAGAAAAAGGGGCCAAATGAGCATTATGAGCATCTGCATTATTGAGCGCTCCTGTCAGGATTATCTAGTAAGTGTTATTCTAATATCGAATAACACTTACTAGATAATACTGACAGGAGCGCTCATTAATGCCGACTCGATATCACCAGTAAGATGGCCATAGGATGATGTCATGAACTTGGCTCTGCCCCCTATATGCATTACGTCCTAAGACAGAACTTCATCAGTAGGAGTGGAGCCATTGGGGCAGATTCACATACAGTTGGACAGGCGCAGCGTATCAGAGATACGCTACACTGCCGTATCTTACCTGGCGTAAATTCAAATCCAGGAAGAATTTGTGCCGTAAGTTACGGCGGCGTAGTGTTTTTCTGGCGGCGTATTTGAAATTGGGCGGGTTGGGGGCGGGTTTCATTTAAATGAAGCGCGTCCCCGCGCCGAATGAAATGCGCATGCGTCGTTCCTAAATTTCCCGCCGTGCATTGCGCTAAATGACGTCGCAGCAACGTCATTTTTTTTACTTAGACGTGACTTACGTCCATCCCTATTCACGGAGGACTTATGCAAAAAAAAAAAATTCTAATTTTGACGCGGGAACGACGGCCATACTTTAACATGGCAAGTCTATCTATACGCCACAAAATACCAGCTTTAACTATACGCCGGAAAAAGCCAACTACAGACGACGTAAGAGAATGCGACAACCGCGCGTACGTTCGTGGATCGACGGAAAAAGCTCATTTTCATACCCGACGCGGAAAACGACGCAAACTCCACCCAGCGGACGCCGAAGTATTGCACCTGTGATCCGAAGGCGTACGAAGCCGTACGCCTGTCGGATCTTACCCAAATGCCGTCGTATCTTGGTTTGAGGATTCAAACTAAAGATACGACGCAGGAAATTTGAAAGTATGCCAGTGTATCAGTAGATACGCC
This sequence comes from Rana temporaria, assembly GCF_905171775.1. NCBI lineage: Eukaryota > Metazoa > Chordata > Amphibia > Anura > Ranidae > Rana > Rana temporaria. Next base: position 285,236,193 of record NC_053491.1, on the reverse strand, counting down.
GGCGTACTTGCTCTGTGAATCTGCCCCAATATGTCTAACCGCTATTAAAATAACACACCCCGACACCTCCATGGTAACCTGAATAAACAAATGAAGGGGCCAAATGAACCTAAACATGCATAAATATTGTTTATTTCTTTGGCATTTTGAATCTTTAAATATTGTTCAACAAGCCATTATTTCTGTATTATTATTTGTATTTCTTTTTTGCTTAATTACATGTTATAGAGCAATGATTTGTTTTATTCAAATTGCACACGTTATTTTTCATTATTTTATTTTCTGCTAAAAGGGCAATTTCTCACAGGGCTATCCCAGTGTTTCAGAGGTGTACAATAAAATGTCCAACAATAGCCTTTGCATAGCATAACTAATAATAGAAAGAATACTTTGTGCATTTTTCCACCTGAATTTACACGTTGGTAAAAAGAGACGCCTTATGTGATGCATAACAAATGCATGAATAATTATTTGGCTTAGAGACATCTCTAATTGGATGGGTAGGCAGAAAGATTTATATGGCAAGTGAAGCATTACAGAGCAGCAGAAATCATTGCTGCAAGTGTAAAAATAATAGCCACAACACAATAACTGGGAATCTGAAAAGCAAATTATATACCGTATATTTCCTGTTATAAATTCATAACATCTTGGGACCCTATCAGCACACACATTCTCTGAAGGTTTATTCAGAGAAAATAAAAGTATGTGAAAAATGAATAAGCAGGTAAGTAAGTTACATTTTTTTGTATTAGTGCAGAGCAACTGTGCTGTACAAGTGTAAAATATTTTCTGTAGTGTTGGTAAATGTATTTATTTATCAATTTATTTAGGTATGCTAAATGAGTGTTATAGGGTAGTCATTTGGGTAAAAAAAAAATTTGCAACAAATGCAAGATTTATTATTAAACTCCCATTAGGATAGAAAAAAACACTAATTCATTCAGGTATACATTTATTAAAGGCCAACGCTAGCTTGGGCACAAAATATAAAAATCCACTCCCACGCTCTTGCATAAATAAAACTCTGGTGATGTCCTCTACAGAATTGTCAATCCAGCAATGAGGCAGCAGTTCTTTTTCAGCTTTAATGATGACCAGTGTCATTCAATCCAGTTTCTGTGAACACAGGATGTCTCTTGCCCTGGGCACACGCTACTAAGAATGGTGCACATCATTACGTGGATGCTGTTCTTCTCACTTTTTGTTATGAATTCAGCCAGGAAGTGTGGGGAAATCTTCCCTTTGGTACACAGAAAGGCAACAATAAACCAGTAGGGCTGTTACCTATTCCATATTTTGTTGAAAATTTTAAATTAAAATTTTGGCTTTAGATGTACCTAAAATGAATATTTATTTCAACTAATTTAAGGACTTGATTCTGCCTTGTTATAATCCTCATGTAAACCTCTAAACAGCTGCACAACAAAAAAAGGTCTGACCGATGTAGAAACCAAAAAGATCAGAATGATGACTCATCTGTAAGGTGCTGCTCATTCATTGTCCAGTCAGGGGTTGTGTTCCAATATATACAAAGTTATTAATTCATAAGTAGTGACAAGGGCAGCAGATTCAGCCTGATGAGAAATCTGGCCCACCATGCTCAGAAAATACGTTTTTTTTCCCCCATAATTTAAAATCAATTTTTCAATTTTATCTCATGAGAATTAAACCCATGATTTGCTGTTTATTATTTGAAAAACACAAACCTGACTTGTAAAAATGTATGGTTTAATCCAGGGATGCCCAACCTTTTGAAGAGCAAGGGCCACTTAAGCGACTTGGTAACGGATCGTGGGCCACAGTGAGTGGAGTGGGTGGATAGCTGCCCACTCTACTCTCAGCACACCAAACTTGCAGGTAATAGAAATATATGGCTCAGTGCAGGTAACCTCTGTACCTGTGGATCAGTTTGAAAGCAGCCCAGTAACTGCTGCAGAACAGATATGCCCATATATACACACACTTTGATTTTAGCAATACATTTTCCTTTAATAACAATATTCTATTGTATTTTATTCCATCCCAGAGCAGGAGGTCATGGGCCACATCAGAGGGCTCTGTGGGCCACATGTGTATACTAACCAACTGTAAAAATACATATTTTCTGAATCTGATATATATGCCATGGAATCTCATCAGCAACAACAACAGAGAATGACTTGAGCATTGAAAAAGATTATTTTTCATCCAGTGCAAATTGGCTTCCTCTGGGTCAGCATTACCCATTTTAATATTGCAATACTAGATGGGATTGTGTCATTCCTTTAATTATCAAATATATAAAAATAACATCTGTTCTAAAAACAAACTGCAAAGCCTGGACAAGTTCCAGAAAAGAGTAATGAAATCTAGTGTAACCAGATGCCAGCTACAGGACAAATGCTACTAATTGGGATATAGTCAGAAAAGATGAACACGGAGTTCATGCAGGAAAAAATAAAAAAATGTAAATCGGATTTTGCACTCCTGAAATACAAATGTCCCTGCAATATGTTTTGTACTGTGTATCTCCGCACACTAGTTATTTTAACAGATCAAGAAGTCAATTTGTTTTCACTGGAAGAAGTTTTAAAAGCTCCATTGGGGAAATAAAAGGGCTTGTATTGTTTATATTTGTTCAACTATGTCTTTGAATGAGGGCAGTCTGAAAGGGATGAGAAAACAGGATTAATTAGTTTTCTTTTCTGTTTCAGGAAAAAGACGTGACCCCAGATCAGACGCTGTTAAAGAAGGTCAGAGAAGCATCAGTCCAAATTGAAACTCCCATTAAGGCACAGAGCAGCGCCAGACCTTCAGTTTCTCCCTACACCGATTTTTTCTTGGCGTTAGCCATTTGTAATACAGTAGTTGTCTCCACAGCAACGGAGCCAAGGCAGAGGGTAAGCCCGATGGGCATTTGCTTGTCTTAGGTTTTTGTTTCTGTGGTATCAATCTAGGCAGAGGACTGAAAATGTATTTGCTTTTATTTTTTAATAACACAAATGTAAGCATGGCAGTTAAGTGCCAGGTGCTTGGCTACATTTGTGCTTTATGCTTATTATATATCCTTCATACTTTTTTTTATTTAGGCTGCATTCACATCTGAGCATTCCATAAAAGCATGCAAAAGCACACAGTTTCATGTCAGTTCGTAGAACATGTGAAAAACATGCATCATGGTTGTGGTGCCATTCATAGTTAATGGCACCCCAAACACAACAAGTGAAAACATGAAGCACAGAAGCCAAAAAGGTACATGAGCTTTATCATGCATAGAGCATCCCATTGCATTGAATGGACCTCCTAATACTTGTAATGTGAAAAATGCACCAAAAAAGTGATAAACAAGAGAGCAAAAATTTGCATTTACGAGATACTAGGTGTGAACCTAGCCTGAAAGTGACACTAATGATTGTGTGTTTTTTAACTTTAATGTCTCTATATAGGGGAGATTTCCCCTTTCCTATCCCTGTGACATATCCTTGTCATCCAAGCTTGTTTCCAGTATCTGTAATTTATACCACTGGAGGACCCAGGGAGCCAGTAAATCTGTTACAAGCCCTTAGTGAATGTCTAAAATGAATATATGGATAGTACAGTTCAAGAAAAGGCATGGAACTTCAGCTAACACCAATGTCTTATGTGTCACAGGCAGCGTAAGCTGGGGCAACGGGACATCTGCTTCTTGGAACATTACAAATAATATATGTTTGTCTGGTGGCTCTACTCAAGTTTCTCATTTTAAGGAGGAACTGGTATAAATGACAGATTTGTTATTTGCCATTTTTTTTATTCATTTTTTAAGGCCCATTCCCACCCTTGTGCTACCGGTAATGCAAATTGCCATGTTGTGGGATCCAATCATTGTGAATTACAGCCCAACGCACCTTAAAACCACAAGTGTGGTGCAGTGCACCACAGCCCAGTACTGTGCAATGTGTGGTATACAGCAGAAATATGCAGCCTTAAGGCACTAATGGGCATTTAGTAATTTTCATCCAAATCCGTTTTACGCATCAGCAGTCATCCTGTTCAGCTAATAAATTAGTTGATCCTTGAAAATGTATCCTTTGCAAATAGCACATGTATGTGAAAACATGTATAAAAAACCTTCATATCCTTTAAGACAGTACCCATATTTAATTTAACCATGCCCAATAATCAAGGCCGCATCATGCTATGCTTTGGTTTATCCCCCAGACAAAAAGTCCCTCCTTTGGTCATGGGGTAGGAAGTGAGGGGGCACAGACAACTATTAAACACTTATCAGAGGATGTACTTTTTCACTTTAGCCTAAATTAAAACAGATAAGACTTGATTTCCTCTTTTTTTTAGGACACCGGTATTACTAAAAAGCATAGACTGCAATTGCTGAGCTCCTTTTGAAATGATTTTCCAAAAATTAGGCTGTTATGCTAATGCAAAATGTGCAATACTTTGAGTAAATGACCCAGAACAAATATATAAATTAGGAGTTGCAATAATACTCATCATTTACATTTGCATGCTTGCTGTAGGTCAATGATGCCAAACGTATTGAGGCCAAAGAGTACTGGACAGCTTACATTTCCACATGATTACTATAGCATACCCATTATTCTCTTGGCATGTTTACTTGAAGTATTTAGCTAGGGCCTACACAATCCCCCACTCTTCCCAGCCTCAGTCAGTAAGGCTTATGGTCACTATGGTCCATCTTTTTGTGAATTTAAAGATGGCGGAGGGTGTCTTTGACATAAAGTGGTAAATAAAGCTAGAACTGAGATGATCACTATTGACTATTACACATATAGTGCTGCCACCACAGAAGCCGCTGGTAATTTGGGCCTATTTCTCCCACTTGCAGCATACACAGCCAGGCATGTACATTTTTTGGCATACTTCTGGCTCAAAGATCAGTCTAGTGTTTTTTTTTAGGCTTTTTATTAGAACAATAACTTAGATAGGAATGAGGCACATGGAATACCCTGAAACTGTAGAACAACCTGAGGACTTCCTGGCTTCTGGATGCTCTGTACAAAAATGCAGGCTGTATCTCTTGGCTTTCTTGCACAACTCCTGGCTGTACTGGGCAAACTTCTAAGCATTATTGCATGCTTCTGGCTGCACTGCACTTGCTGTGGGGGGGGGGAGTTAGACCAACCCACTGCCCACTGATAACTCTCTTCTGATGCAAACAAAGCTTTCACAGCACACTTACCAGCTACAGTAGCCTGAAAAATAACCAAACTGACCCGGTCTTACAATTCATATTAAAAACATAGGCTTTTGTTTGCACACGTTTGCAAATATATGCGTAAACCGCAGTGCCCACGTCAAGGCTACTCTGTATACTGTGGTCCTCACTCTATAATGTTCAGAGTCTCCCAAGTTGGAGCGAACATTTAGCAGCGGTAAGGTTGAGGGAAGGTGTGCCTGGGGGGAGCTTACCCCTCCTTAAAGGCACAGGGATGCATGGGACACCCAGAAAAAGCACAATGGTGGCTGAAGGCATCCAGTGTGTCCCCTCATCCAATTCAACCAACTTCCTTCTGGCTCTGCTCAGTCTCTGGGCATAGCTCTTTCAGTAGGGCCCGCAGCTAAGCCTAGCTGAGACTTTAATGCCTTCAAAGGCTCTTCTGGCTTCCTCTCTGTTTTTTTCTTTCATGTGGCAGAGTCCCCTGAACATAGGAACTCTGCACAAGGCTGCCAGGCTTTAGAATAGTTATGGGCTCCCCTTCCACCTTCTGGGCACACCTCCTAATTTATTGTCTGGAGTTACATAAATATTCAGACTGTCTGTCTGTCTAGTAGTCTCTAGAAGATGAAGGGTAGTAGCAGAACAGAAGATTGTGAGACATTGAACAACCCCAAGTAATCAAGCCCTGTTTCACAGAGGAACAGACTAAATTTACCTAGCTGCCAACTCTAACCTTGAAGGGTGCTAGACTCTGATGTTCTAATTTTTATTTCCCTGTGTTGTATTTTTGCCCTGATAATATTTTGTAGATTCATATAGGTAAAATTATGTTTGCATGCTAACAAAGAAAGGATAAACTTTGCCGCAGTGAAACCTCAAATGTAGCTACTCTACCTTGTTATTTAAAAGACTGGATTTATGAAACAGCTATATGTAGAAATAGAGAATTACACCCAAACATGCTACTGAGCATAGATATCAGGTGATGATGCCAAATAACCTTCACTATACTGTAATTATTACAGTGCATTTACTGTACACAAAGAAATAACTTAAATAATTACCAATTGTGTTGTCTGCCCCTGACTTAAAATATAGACTTCTAGCATAGAAGAAAAACTCCTTTATCTTGGGAGCCAAACAAGGAGTCATAAATAGCAAAGTATTTAATTAGCAAGTCATAAACCTATGACATTGACAGAAACCAAGGAACTTTACACAGTAACAGCCATAAATGTGTTTGTTTATACTCCAATCCAGTCGTATTAAAATACATTCAAATCTAAAAGACCTTAAATTGACTGGGACACGGTTATTACTGGAATAAAAAACAAAACAAAAAAAAAACATTGAAACCAAGCTACCGCCAAAACATTTGTCCCATCTTTCTGGACAAGAAGTCATTAAAAATCTCCCCAATGGGGAACACAAACACAAACCTTACAAACTTCAACTCTTCTCCATATAGACATCAGAGTTATCCAAATGGCTGAAACAGTTTCTACCATTTAATTTGGGAACAGTATTTAAGTAAACCTTCTATGCAAAGTAATAGGTTCACTTTACAGGAGAGATCATAAGGAGTCTGTACTCTTTCTAACGGCCTCAAGCAACCACCAGAGAAATAAGCAGTACTTTTAAGCAGGGCTTTTTTTTCTCAAACGATAGGTGCTGGAACTCAACCACGACCCCACAAAACCCCTCCCCCACACACAGCCTCCAAATCACATCAAATAGTGGGTGTGGTCAGTCAAATTTCATGAACAGTAGGAGAGTCTTAAAAGGGGAATTAACCACTTGCTTACTGGGCACATATACCCCCTTCCTGCCCAGGCAAAATTTCCACTTTCGGCACTGTCACGCTTTGAATGAAAATTGCGCGGTTGTGCGACGTGGCTCCCAAACAAAATTGGTGTCCTTTTTTTTCCACAAATAGAGCTTTATTTTGGTGGTATTTGATCACCTCTGCGGTTTTTATTTTTTGCGCTATAAACAAAAAAAGTGCGACAATTTTGAAAAAAAAACACAATATTTTTTACTTTTTGCTATAATAAATATCCTAATTAAAAAAAAATCTCAGTTTAGGCCGATACGTATTTTTCTACATATTTGTGGTAAAAAAATCTTGCAATAAGCGTATAGTGATTGGTTTGCGCAAAAGTTATAGCGCCTACAAAATAGGGGATAGATTTATGACAAGGGTCTGAGCCAGAGGTGGTGGAACTGAGTTCCACCAAGTTCCCCCTGAAAAAAAAGCCCTGCTTTTAAGTAAAGGGAAATTAGAGACACACACAATGCTTTGCTTGGGGTTCCAGAGTAACCAGTTGCCAGGTCTAACTGCTGTCCAGTGGGAAGAAGTGTAAAGTCTGTGCATGTCTCTAATGCCTCAGCTAATTGGAATTTAAAGAAAGAATCTTGCATAGTCTGGCAGTGGATCAAAATGACAGGGGAATAATTTGAGGGTAAATACAGGTTACTGAGAGAGAGAGAGTATCTGGCCTCATACACACGACCGAGGAACTCGTCGTAAATGAAAAATCGTTTCCCTTGGCGAGTTCCTTGTTAGGCTTGTCGAGAATCTTGACAAGCTTTCTTTGCGTACACACTGTCAAAACAAAATCTTGTCGTTCTCAAACGCGGTGACGTACAACACGTACGACGGCACTATAAAGGGGAAGTTTGATTCCACTGGCGCCACCCTTGAGGCTGCTTTTGCTACATCTCGTGTTACTGCATGTTAAGTAAAAGTTTGGTGAGAGAAGATGTGCGCTTTTCAGTCTGTTACAGCGTGACGAATGTGCTATCTCCATTACAAACCCTACATTTACAGAAGGCACGCTCCCATCTCATACTTTATTCTGAGCATACGCGGGTTTCTAAGCATATTCGCAGATGTGTTTCTTGTCGTAAACCCGCCCGACGAGAAACACGACGAGGAAATTGAGACTCACGACGAGGAAAAAGAGCTCTGCCACCAAGTTTCTTGATGGATTCTGTCGAGGAAAACGGTCGTGTGTACGAGGCCTCTGAAGGTTACTTAGAGTTTTTGCATTACTAAATAGATCATGAAATGGGTTATTTATTACCGTATTTATAGGACAGGATAGATTGAAAGTCACCATTGATGGTTGATTATTTGAAACAACTTTACTAAAAAAAAAATTGAAGTATAGTTTTATCAAGACAAAAAAAATCATACACTTTAGTAATGCTGAATGTTATTTACATGGTGTAGAGAGAGTCTGTGTAAAAAAGGGCTCTCACTGTAGGTAGTTTGATTGGCAAAGGCACCCAACGTGGTTGTCCAAAGGATAGGCACAAGTCGTCTGCTTTAGTAAAACATCAAATTACTTTATTTCACCAAGCAAAACATGTTTTGTGGCTTTAAATTGACACTTTCTAAGTTTAAGGTGGTAAAATTAGTGTCTAGTATCAGCTGGTAGCGAGAACCACAGCTGCCTGCCCAAAAACATGTGATCCACCTAGATGACATCACTGCCGCAAACTCTACATTCCACCTGGTGGCCAATAAAGAATATTTCCCAAGTGGATCTCACTACCAGCTAATTTTTTTTTTACATTTTGAGACATATGAAACACTTGACATTTTGGCACACATTATGTGATTATTAAAATGTTTATTAGGCCTCATTCATATGTGCGCGTTAATGCATGCATTTTAGCCTCGTAGCAATGTGCAGTACATATATTCCTTCTTATGCCCTGTACACACAATCGGACTTTTGTCCGACCAAATTCACATTGGAATCCTGATGGAATTCTATCGGAGGAAAAGAGAACATGTTCTCTATGTAATCTCCGATGAAAGTCAGTCAGACTTTTTCCATCGGAAATTCCGATCATGTATTGTATAAACGTGCATACACGTCACATTGTTGTAAAACACACATGTATATGTGTAAAGCTATTGGATCTTTCATTGTTTGGCAGATACCATCTGTACATTTTAGATTACTTTACATTTATTTGATTAATTTACTATTCATTGTGTATTTTTCCAGGTTACAATGGCTCCATTGCTAAAGCCATCAGCTTCATCTTTAGAGAAGTTTCAGCATCTTTTTCAAAGGCTTAAATTACTAAGGCTCAGTCAGTCTTCTAACACTACTCCATCTAGTTCTGACCCTGCAACACCTTCAAGCTCTAAGAAAAATAAAGTTAGTCCTGACAACATGTCCCGTTCTAGCACTGGAGAAAATGAAAATCAAAGCAGTGGAAAAGATGACTCTTCATCAAGCAAAAACAGTGCTGAAAACTGTATCGAGGCGATGATGGCCTCCGTTGCTCCATTCCATATAGAAGATGAATTCTGTTATGAAGCAGAAAGTCCTGACGAGGCTGCATTGGTTCATGCTGCTAGAGCATATAGCTTTACCCTAATGTCTCGCACCCCAGACCAAGTCACAGTGCGACTCCCACAAGGGACACTACTCACATTTGAACTTTTATACACTTTGGGCTTTGACTCTGTCAGAAAAAGAATGTCAGTGATAGTTCGTCATCCAATAACAAGAGAAATTATTGTGTACACCAAAGGAGCAGATTCTGTCATCATGGATATACTGGAAAACCCTGCCAGAGGTATATAAATGTTCATTTTAAAATGTTACTTTGCTTTGGGAAATATTTCATTGCATATTATCTGTGATGAAGGAGGATTCCCATATTTTATATACAGTATTTGACCATAGATATTTTCACTTTCATTCAATCATTTCAAGGATCTTTCACTGCAGTTGTCTACTGTACAGAACTGTTCCATTTACATTTATCTTGTCTATACGCTCTTTTCATCGAACATATCTCCTTCCACAACCTTACGTCCCTAATTTGGTGATAAAGAATGAAGAAGACATGGCTGGTAACTTTACTCCTAATGAGATGTTCAATTTTCTGAGAACATCATGGAAGTAGAACTACTCCTCCTTCCAACCTAAAGGAACTACTGAGGTAGTTTGAATAACTTGTACATATTTTGCTTGGAGAATGTTGCTTTAGCCCTATATGGTAAAGCTAGAATAATGCCCTAAGGATGACCTAGAAAACTCTAGTAAATATATCCCTGTTAAAGCTGAACGTTGGGCAAATTATTAAATACACTATTGGAATTAATATACTATATGTGAACTTCTTTTATCTGCCAAAGGATTTGTAATTATGTTCAGCAGTTTTTAAGATGCATAACCAGGAGGGTCAACTACTCTGTTGGGGCCTTTTCACACAGAGCCAATCTACTATGTTCAGCAAGGGATCTGTGAACAGATCTAGAGATGAGTCAGAGCGTAGTGGTGCAGATATGAGTTTTTTTACATCCTTGCTTGTTCAGTTTGTGTCCGCATTTCAATAGCGGACACACGTGAACCCATTATAGTTTTATGGGTTGCCGGATGTAAACTGGCATGTGTCACTTATTTACATAAGGCTGCCTTCAATTCTTTGCATGTAGGTGTGGAAAAAAGGAAAAGGATGCAGTTTTTCCAGACCTCGAGTGACGCAGAGGTAGGCGCTTATAAATGAACACAAAGCCAATTACATAAAGCCTGCCCATAGAGCTGCATGGAACTTCCAATCAATTCCACCTGAAAAGCTGACAGGTGGACCTGATCAGAAAGCCTGAGTGAAAGGACCCTTAAAATGAATGTATACATGATTCATGAAATTTGACCTAGGCACATATATCTGTAGTGTTTTCGTATCTCTCCAAAGCACCGCATCCTCTTCTGTTCCATAGCTCTGTTATCAGCATTATAACTTCTGACAAGTTCTCCAAGATGGGAGATAAAAGCAGCCTGAGGTTTGTGTCCTGGGAGGTTGCTATAAATAGATTAGCAGAGATCTTGACTTCTCACAGCAGAGCTCTGCACATCCAATCAGCTGTCTTGGTTGTATGCCAATAATCCACTCCCAGTGCTGAACAGGAAGAGAAAATCTCTAACACGATGTGCACTTTCTAAAGGATATATAAAGCTGAAGACAGCAGATATACATGTAAAACTAATGTAAGGAGATTTGTTTCATCCCTGTGTATCATCTGAGGCTGGTCACTTTACTGGGTATATGTGAGGGTTTACATCCACTTTAAATGTAAGGAATGCAGCAGTGTCACACCCTGCCCTTCTCCTGAACAGAGAAAAAGCAGCAACACATTGAAATTCATCGACTTTGCTCACTCTGCACTCTTTTGCTGTTACCATGTTCCTTATCAGAAAATAGCAGGTAACAGGGCCTAATTTTCTCCTAACACTGCTCCTCCTTCAGTCTGTATTTTTACATACAACTAGCTTAATTACCTTAATCTGTCTTGATATCAGTCAGCAGTCATACCATTTATGATTTTTAAGGAAATCACAAATGAATTAATTTATGTTGTTACCACTGCATAGGGTTTAGCTTTAAAACAAATGCAGTGGTCTCTCTGCAGAGGTCCAGTATGCCATCTGCTGAATCAGATATATAACTGTACAGTTAGCAAAGCTCATAACCCCCTGCTTACTAAACAGCAGGTGTGTCTGACCTGTGCATTTAACCACTGATTACACAGATAGAAAGGGTCCTCTTCTGCAGCATGCTGGGTCTTCTGCTGTAGGCAAACACTGTATACATATATTAATAGGTTAACAACCACGATTTATTATTTTGTCATGGAATATCTTTCAGCTAACATAAACGATGAGAAAAAATTGCGGAGAATACAGTCAAGAACCCAGAGACACCTGGACTGGTATGCAAGGGATGGCCTTAGAACGCTGTGCATTGCTAAAAAGGCAAGTATTGCATGTATTCCTTTATTTACTTTAGAATAGGTTCACACCTGTGTGATGCACCAGAGCACATGTGCTGCTCCATGTTATTACATGCATTACTATGTGTAGTAGTTTGGCAGCCCATTCATTTGAAATGACATCAGTTGGCTGCTAATCTATCTAATTTGTGTTACCCCTTCACAACTCAATGTTAATCATACTGCAAAGGCTGCAGCAGTGTGCCATCAATGAGTATCTGTAAGATTGTGGTACGAGGACAGGATGGGGTTCTTTTTACTGTGTCAGTGGGTACATTTTTTGGGTGTGTGTACAAATTTGACAAGTCAGCCAAAATAGGGAGCTGCAAAAAGGTGGTTATTAGTGATACAATCCCTTTCATGTTCCTCCTGGAGTATGCCCAACATGGCCTAATAGACTAGGCACTGGTGGCACAGCAACAGGATTAAGAGGAAAACTTGCTGCAGTCTCAAGGCTAAAGGAAACTGTTGTCTACTGTCTTCATCCCTGTGAGGTAAAGGCAGCAGGAGGCTGAGGAAGAATAAGAGATAGATGGTTACAGTACTGCTGGCTAGGAGGAGGCTTCAAGAGGAACATTTCGCCCCTCCCCAGAGGTTATGTGTGGGTATGGTGAGATATTATTATTGAGGACAGTATTGTCCTTGGCAACAGTCTTTGGGTCTTCTGCTGTAGGCAATTTGTGGTGAATTGGGTCTTTTATGCTCAAATGCCTGTCCAAGGACCCCAAGATTCACGTCATCAAAGAGAGAGCTCACTATTTATTGACCATTCTATTAGATCCCTGATACACGGATGAAATGGTTGATCACCTGCCCCTCATTGCCGCATTTTTTGATGGTTATAGGATACTGCCTGATGTGCCTCCATTACTCCATATTAAGGAAAAGCAGCAATGATGGCGGCAGCTTTAGTGCCACTTTTCAGAGGTTTTTTTTAAACCACAGCAGTCTGGCCCAGCTTTTAGGCAGCATTCATAAAAAACACCTGAACCACATCAGTGCTGACTAAATTGGGTCCATGGCTGACGCAGATACTTTCAGAAGTGAGGACCTTATGAAGTGTTGGGTGCCCAGGGGGGAACACCTGAGAAAGTTTGGAAAATTAGCGCTGGAGCTTCTGGTTTGCCATAAAACCAATGTGTTGTCTGAAAGGGCCTTTAGTGCAGCAGGAATTTCAACACAAAGAAGTTATTGTCTCTCAAATAATACACCTTCATGTTATTTCTTAACATAAAACCTGCGTTGTTTTTTGTTTTTGATTGAAGGGTAAAAATTCTATTTGTTTTTGCTAAAAACATGTCTGTTTTTTCTTTCTGTATAGGTGTTAAGTGAGGAAGATTTTGAACGATGGTCAAACTTTCGGGAAGAAGCTGAAGCAGCAATAGATAATAGAGAAGAATTACTTATGGAAACTGCCCAACATTTGGAAACAAACCTCACCCTCCTAGGTTAGACATACGATAACTGGCTTATTTTCTAAGTTAAAGGAAAAAGCAATAATCTTGTTTAAAAAAAATTAGTAACCCAGAAAAGTCAACATTTTCTTTTTATAATTTTAAATCTATAATTACAGCAAAGGAAATTGCTTGTTGTGGGTTACTGTACTTCCCAATGTGTTCTTTGACTTAATAAATAGGTATTTATGAATTTCTATTATATCAATTAGTAACCAATATTATACCTAAAATTATTATATTCCTGTAAACAGGTGCAACTGGCATAGAGGATCGACTTCAGGAAGGGGTACCAGACACCATAGCTGCCTTGAGAGAAGCTGGTATAAATATCTGGGTGCTGACTGGTGACAAACAAGAAACTGCTGTTAACATTGCCTATTCCTGCCAGCTTTTGGACCAGAATGATATGGTTTTTACAATCAATACAGAGAGCAAGGTGTGTAAAATGTGTCATTTGTATATGTAACATAAAATTTCAGACTTTGAAACCATGACAATTTCCCTAGACCTGTGAGTGGACAATAAATAAAAAAAAAGGCAAGTTAAATTGGCCATGGGTATCTTATTTTAATATGTTATTAATACCTGAAGAAGACAGTTCTCCACTACTGCTCCTACTCCACTCTTTGTGATAGTACATTTATATTACACTAATTAGGGGTTTGCGGTTTAAACAGTTCTGTACTTTTTTCTGCAATCAGTTATTGCTGAGCATAGGACATCCTTGCCCCCAGGTATAAATAGGGCAGTAACTTAGAAAATATTGTTTGAATAAAAAATGTTTGCCAGGAATGTGTAACTTTAAATGTCAGTGCTAACAAAACCTGTTTTTTTTCATTCATTGCACTGTGACTCAAGGCTGTACCATTGGACGTCATACTGTTTCATCGTAACAGAAAACACTTGACATGTTGAATAGCTGAATGATGATTATGAACAATGTTTTGTCAGTAATTGTCACTTTGCTGAAATGTACCTACGTATAATGTTTTTTTTTTTTTTTAAATTGTTGAACTTGCTGAAATAGATCTGTTGTTTGTGTACTTGCCTCCTGAGCTAAAACTGAGGCCTCGTACACACGACTAAGGAACTCGTCGTAAATGAAACATCGTTTTCCTCGACGAGTTCCTTGTTAGGCTTGTCGAGAATCTTGTCAAGCTTTCTTTGCGTACACACTGTCAAGACAAAATCTTGTTGTTCTCAAACGCGGTGACGTTCAACACGTACAATGGCACTATAAAGGGGAAGTTCGATTCCACTGGCACAACCCTTGGGGCTGCTTTTGCTAATCTCATGTTACTGCGTGTTAAGTAAAAGTTTGGTATGAGGCGATTCGCGCTTTTCAGTCTGTTACACCGTGACGAATGTGCTATCTCCAGTACGAACGCAAATTTTACCGAAGGCGCGCTCCCGTCTCATACTTTATTCTGAGCATGCGCGGGTTTCTAAGCATACACACGAACGTGTTTCTCTTTATAAACCAGATTAAATGAAAATTCTGCAGGGTCCAAAAAACGTATGTGCCCAGTGGAAGGGCAGTGTGGATGGATGAGTTTTAAAGAAGGTTATCTATTGAAGTATGTTCCATATACATTACATTTGAAAAGCTTCCTGCAATCCTTCTACAATGTAATGAAGGTTTTTTGCTGATACTTCTGTACTATATAGCAGCAGATTTTGATCATAATCACAACAGGGCAGATTTGCAGGCCTCTCCCCACTATAAGTAAAATAGTTAGATAAAATAGTTAAAAAAAAAAGCACAAAATAATTTGCTCCTATAAGAAAGAACAATAGTCCTTGCCGTTAGAAAGAAGTACAGTGTCCTTGGTTGGAGACAGAAAAAATTCTGAGATGGGCTGAGCATATAGTTTAGTTAAAGAGGCAATTAAACAAAAGCTTGATTATCTTTAATTTAAATATAATCATGAATTTCCATTTGCTGATTTTCTTTTTGCCACAATGCACATTTAACAGTTACATTTTGTTATCATGAAAATTAAGGTGCTAAGTGAATGGATAAATTTTAATCTGAAGAAGAATGCTTTTGTAAGTTCTCATGGTACTTGTGGCTTTTTCAATGATCGGCTTTCTTGTACAAAATCCACATATGCATTGCATTTGTATAGGTAAATGTCAATGGGCCAAGCCCAAACCTCAAAGGTTTGACACATACATGTAACATATTTACTGTTGCCAGGGTGGGAAACTTTTTATAGATGTTGTAAGGCAAACAGTGATTTGGCAAGCCAGGCTTCTGGAGCCACAGCCTAAATAAATAGCAGTCCCTAGAAGGCACGTCAAGTACTTGGCAGTCTCTAATGTACTGTTACTTAATTGACAGTTCAGTAATGTTGAAAGCATTAAATACACTCTGCAAAGTTCCATTAAACTGACTTTTTTTAACTAAAACTCATGTATGGCTAGAGCTACATTTTTTAGTAGCTAAATCATGTTTTTAAAATTGCTAGCATTAATCACTAGGAGTAACGATCAATCACTAAAAAAATGGTACACATACCTCCCTCTCATGCAAGCCACAAAAGTAGCAAGTAGTAACGATTAACCATGCATGAGCTTTGTGTGTGGTTTATCACTACAACATGCTACTTGTGTAGCCCACACTACAGATAGTCTTCTTCTTATTATTTTTTTGCAAAATAATTGCTATACTTTTCTGTTACTCACAAATGACTAAAGTGTATCTATGGTCAAAGTGTAAAATCATATAATAATTTCCACATTGTATTTCAATTATCTCTTCGCTACCTACTCCTGTTACTTTGAATGAACTTAATTGTGAAGATTCCTGCACATTTACCTCCCTGAAATCTGTGACAGGTATTCAATATGCCCTGTAACTAGGGACTGCTGAGTCACGGAATTCACAGAGCCTGCCTTCTGGACTACAGAGGGACCGAGCGGGTTGTAAAAATTAACTATTGTTTGTATTGCTGTTTACAATGCAGATGGTATAAAATGAAATTGAATGGTGTGGACATAGAACTCCATTTTGTGGTGTGATTGAGCTTCTAAAAACTCCCCACTCATCGCTATCCGTACAATTTCCATATTTTTTTACTGAATATCTTATTGCTTTTTTTAAGGTCAATCCTAAAATGTTTTGACAACAGTGTAATTTGTGTGTCTTAACGTGGAATTAAACTCAACAAAAAAAAGGCAGGCAGAGGGGAAAGGACTAGTCACCAGTATTACCTGTTGTTTTCCTTAAGCTGACTTACTTTATATGTCTTGTTCTGCTCTATGTCTCTATGTGAGAGAGGGTATTATGATAGAAGCAGGGTTTTGCTTCCTCTTATCAGACCCCCAACCCCACAAATGAAAACAGTGAGCAGCTAAAACTAGTGATCAGCAGAAGGAGTGCCTTAGATCTCATACTGTACAAGGCTAGAGACACAGGAGTTCCCAGGAACATACATTGAGGCTACTGTTTAGACATAGTTAACATTTCCTAGATATTCCCTATACCCTTGGAAGTTTTCAAGTTTAGATCCACTAAAGAGCTAATTTGTTTTTTTGCATTGTAGGAAACCTGTGAGTCAATTATAGACTGTACCTTGGAGGAGATCAAAAATATTTCCCCTGAAAAGAAGAAGAGGAGTCTTTTTAAAAGGCAGAGGTCCCAAACTGCTCCTGAAACAGAAATGGCAAGGCCTGAAGTTGGGCTGGTGATTGACGGAAGGACATTAAGTGTGATCTTTCATGGTGGCTTAGAGGCAAAATTTTTGGAGCTGACAAAGCACTGTCGATCTGTTTTGTGCTGTCGTGCTACGCCTCTACAAAAAAGTATGGTTGTCAAACTAGTTCGGGACAAGTTAAATGTCATGACACTTTCCATAGGTAAGTCTTTAACATTTTTTCTTGAAGTAGACTGATAGAAATTCTGTCATTGGTTAGCCTGAGTTAGCAGTGGATAGTACAGGATTCCTTGAAGTGCACAATCTATTTAACATGGGTTCTTTCCTACAAAAATGTTTAGTGGCTTAACAATCTTAGGGCCAGGCCCTCAAGGTTGCTCCATTGGTGATAGCCAAGGTGCAAGCAGATAACTGAAGCAAAGTACCAAATTGTCAAATCATAGTACAGCTAAAAATTATGGAAAACACTTTTAAGAGTAGGCACTTTTAAGAGTAGAAAGGCACAGACAAAAGGGCAGAATTACACAGAAGCGTACATTAATATTGCAAGCAAAGACCAAAGGAAACATATTTATTTTGGCAGTTAGGCTGAATTACAACAAAAAAATAAGAATGCTCTTACAATACAATGTGTGAAGATTCACCTTAATTATCCCATTATGTGCAGATGGAATAAGTCAATAACATTGTGTGAATATTATGAAACTATTTAGTAAATCAGTCTCATTGTCAGTGCTTTGATATGTATTGGGTGGAGCCCAGTCCTATGCACACTTAAGCTTAAAGAGGAAGGCCATGCTAGAACGAAAATCCCTGTATCTATAGCCACCAACATTCTAACACTAACCTCTCTATCCCTGAAAATAAATAATCAGTATACATACCTTTTTTGGAAGCCACTCGGACCCAAGCTCCAGCGACGGAAGCTCTGACCCCACCCTGAGCTGTCAGCCACAGCTTCACTGTGTAGGCGGGTGCAGAGGATATGTGCGTCAACAAAAGCCCCATAGTAACTCTATGGGTGATATCACTTCCCACTAATTTCACAGCCGTTGTCAGCCGTGTCCTCTGCAGAGCTTCTTCCGCTAGGGGATCGGGTCAGAACGGCTTCAGAAAAGTTATGTATACTGTGTTTTTCTTTTCAGGGCTAGAGAGGTTAGTGTTAGAATATTGGTGGCTATAGATGCATGAATTTTAGTTTTAGCCTGGACTTCCACTTTAATTTAGATATATTCTAATATTAAGCTGGAGGTGGTATAGGCATGCTGCTAACACCAAACCACCGGAAACTGACCCAACCATATGCAAACAGGTCCTATGCCTACCAGTAGGAGGAGAACAGCATTGGTCATTTAGTTACATAGAGTTTGTCTCAAGATAATTCTAAACAAACATAATCCATTAAATTGCAGTCTCCACTACACAACATGAAATATAACTATGTTGCCCCTTGCGAAACAGTGATTGCGCTTAGATGAAATAGGGAAGCCAGCTGGTCTTTCATGTAGAACCTGACAAACATCTAAATTCTGAACATATTTCTATCTCTCTGCTATTTGAAGAGGCAGTGTATGATTGTAAAAGAGTTTGTATATATTTCGAAATGAACACTGCAGACCAATAAGCTAGGTGCATGGGCCTCCTGTCCTCATTATAGGGTCTAAAGACCATCCAACTTTTCCTTTATTCTATATGCAAGAGAAATTATTCTACTCACTATAGCTATGAACTTTTTCCACATATTAAGCCTCCTACACACGACCAGTTTTCCCATCAGGAAAACTGCCATGACAGCTTTTGGCCAGGAAAACTGTCTGTGTGTATGCTCCATGGCAGTTTTCCCGACAGAACAACCACCGGGAATCACGGCGGGAAAAATGAGAACATGTTTCCTTTTTTTCCCACCGGAATTCCTGGCGTTTTTTAACCAGGCAATTTTCCTATGGGGAAAGCTTGCGGGGGAGCATACACATGGCCGGGATTCCCGACCAAAGCTGTCATGGCAATTTTCCTGTCGGGTTGTTTAGGGGGAAAGACTAACCAAGCAGGTTCTCGGCTTTCCCCTCGGGTTTGCCAGCGTAAAAAGTCCGCCGGGAAACCCGTACGTGTGTATGAGGCTTAAGACTTGTAGCAATGATGAGTCATATGTGCTCATTGACTGCATTCCTGTTTGTATTATAAGCAACTTTTTATTATTTTGAGCATCTGTACAACAAAGTCTTTCATATCTGACCTATGACCCAAGTTGCACAACAGTGGTATGCAAGTACAGAGGAATTATTCATAGCTAGGAAACAAAGTGAACCTTGGCCTTATGGCACTATTGGAGGAGTAGAGTTTTCATTATTCTCTTCTAAGACTAGACAAAATAATCATGAAAACAAGGAAATCAATATAACATCAGGATACTAAAATGTACATGTTTTATTGATAATCATTGTTTTCTAAAAATGAACATTTTATGCGCCTGAGTACAGTGATATATTTCCATTATTGTAAGTATTAAGAATAAAAAAGTGAAAGCATAAAGCCGTTATATTTTCATGACCCATCTGATTGTTTTAAAACACGGTGTAATAAATGGCTTTAGTTAGGAAATCACAGTCCACAATGTGGGTTTTCATTGTTCTCAGCAAATTACTGAACAAATGCAACCAAAAGAATGGCAAGTATTAATACAAGAAATAGGTAATTATGCAACAGAATCTATCACTACTATTATTTTCATTTCTCCAAGGTGATGGTGCCAATGATGTCAGTATGATTCAGGCTGCAGATGTTGGTATCGGAATTTCTGGTCAAGAAGGCATGCAGGTATATATTAAAATCTTGATGTGGTCTTAATCATTTATTCTACCTGTTGTATCTTTCTTGATGTATTAGTGCATACAAGATGTACAGCGGTATTGTTTAGCCAGAAACTAGATTAACAGAAACAGTTTCAATGAACCGCCATTGCTCCCTTATTGACCATTAACTGCATATGTATATACTAATTTAATAGGAATTAAATGCCTTAATTATTTTTTACCAAAAGGGGTTCTCCATTTTATTTCCCTTGAAATCTTAGTAGTTAAATGATAAAGATTCTAAATGCTTGAGAATACAGACATTTGTGCTGTATTCATCGCCTGTTTGTTGTTGTTTTATTTATTTTTTAAGCTTTATTTTTTTTTTTATAAATGTATGTTTCAATAGAGACAGTTTGGTTGATTTACTAAGGACTGTTCACTTTACAAGGGGATTTTCACTTTGCAAGGGAATTATCCCCAGAGCTTAATGAATCTTAGATCTTAAAATATAGTTGTTTTTTTTCCTTGCATGTGATTGGGATTTTTTTTTGCAAAGGTGAAAGTGCACCTGATTCCCTAAGCTCTGGGAAAAATGTGCTTGCACAGTGCAGCTTCCCTTAACAAAGGGACCGCCTATTTTCCTTTTTAGTAAATCAACCCCGGTAAGTACATCAAGGTACAAAAACAACAGAACTATTACAACAAGTGTCCTTCCAATAAAAAGACTTACATATTTTTATATATGTGGAGTCCATGTCATTGATTTATCTTCTACGTTGATTCATATAGCATAAGCATAAAAAACATATAGCTATATTCTGGGATCTTCAAACAATATAAGGTCAGGTCACAAATACATCAGGTTGTTCGTATTCTCTTTTGTGAATGGGTGAGATGTCCATTAAGAGACGGCCAAGCAGCAGATACAAGTAAAAATACTGCTTGACCAGTGTCTAACACAATATTACAGAGTTAAGGATCAGACAGTTCTCACTGTAAGCTCAATCTTATCTTTATTAATTTAGCAAGACTAGCCTTTCCTCCTAACAGTTAATTGCTTTTAAAATGTGGCAAAAAGGAGAGTAGTTTATCCATCATAGAAAAAAAAACTGCACTATAGTATGCTGCTTTTCATAAATTGGCAGTGCAGCATCTCAACTGCCTTTGTTCCCAATTACTTTGTACTAAAGACACCTTACTCATCATGAAAACATATTGCACATCGCCTTCAGTCTTGATAGTTTCTATGTGACTTTATGGCTTTCTGTTTTAAATCGGATACTTTTTTTTTTATATATGCAAACAACATTAAGACAATACGGACACATTATACAAACAAAATCACATTAAACAAAACATAACCCAAGAAAATGGACAAAAAAGGGACCCCAAGCCACCCCACCCCTATCTCCCAACCCTCACCCTGCTCTTGGAGTATATATGGAAGGAAAAAAAGAGAAAAAGGGACAGAAAATAAACAGCATCCAATATTACAACGTTTATAGTACCTATTAGTTTACATGATATCTAGGTCATGAATTAAAGCCATCTTGACCAGGTAGTATCAAACTTACTCATGGAATTCCCTAGGGAGTATGTATGTTTTTCAAAAGGAATAATCCTATTGAGATCTAAAATCCACTCAGATACGGTCGGCGGGTAGGGAGAGGTCCACTTAAGAGCAATCTGTCTACAGGCAACATAAAGGACGCGTCTTATAGTGTTACCAATAGAGGAGGTATAAATAGACGTATCGCAGTATCCCAATAGACATATAAGTGGTTCAACCAGAATATTAGTATCCAATAGCCGATTTAGGGTACCAATCACCTCCACCCAGTATCTTTGAAGTTTCAGACACCGCCACAAAAGATGTATTAGCATACCTGTATTACCACATCTAGCACAGGCTGGCTCAGATTTCAATCCAATTGCATACAGAAATTGGGGAGTTCTATAGACTCTATAGAGAATAAAGATCTGTGTCAGTCTGTGTGATGGAGAAAGAGACACCTGGGGCGAGGACCGAATAATATCATCCCAGACCTCCCAGACCTCCTTTTTCCAACCAGCCCTAGAGCGGATGGGAAAGTTCAGTAGAAACCTATCTAACAATAACCTATTGTTACCCTATTTTGCTACATATAGGACTGTATAGCTTTCAAAGGGTTAACACCTGGGGGATGCTGTCAAGACACTACACAATAAAATTATAGTATTACTGTTTTTATTCACATTATTATTATGATTCAAAAAATAAACAAGATGCTTCAATGTTTTTGTATGAGATCATAGGGTCCTATTTTAAAGTATTCTGCATAGATTTGTTACCTATAGCTTGAAATCCACTTTAAATTCTGTTATTTAAAATACATATTTAATTACTTTTCTCTTGATTTCAGGCTGTGATGTCCAGCGATTATGCAATATCTCGATTCATGCATCTCAAGAAACTATTACTTGTCCATGGTCATTGGTGCTACACTCGGTTGGCAAAAATGGTTATCTATTTCTTCTACAAAAATGTGGTATGTTTTTTTTTGTCTGTTGTCTTTACTTTAATGGCAAAAAGGCATGGAATCAAATATTAACTGACCATACACCTAGGTTGTTTGACATTGACCAGTCAAATACTTGAAATGAGGGCTTATTTTGCACTAAAACACATGTTTAATCACATTGCATCGACATGTTTTTGATTAATTGCAGTTTTAAAGGCCCCCAATTCAACTGATTTGAATTGTTGAGTACAAGATGTTCTTCCCATTGCTGCGGCACATTTTCAGTAATTATCGCAGGGGACGCATAGAAAACTATACACAATTTTATAAACGTTTTGATCTCTTATGACACAGATTCCTAATGCAATCATTAAACCACCCTAAAATTAACAATGGACATCCATTATGCTGCGTTGCACAACAATTTTTAAATCCTAGATTATATTTTACATTTTGTCTCATTATGATTTATAGCAAATGCTCTGAAATGGTATATTAGCTGTTACAATCTAAATGGCAGAAACGGTAAATTAAATATTTGATCAGAATACAATGATTTGACATACCAATTAACAATACGTGTCTTTTTTAATGCACTTTAAAAAGGAGAAGAGAAAAACATACGATAGGACACTCGGAAATGCTGCAGTTGTATTTGATGTGTTTTAGTGTCACTGAAAGAAGGAAAAAAAATGAGTGCTGAATAGATTCAGCTTGTGGTTACATAAGTAGCTCTTAGCAGCCAACCAGGTATTCATTTTTAAATACAGTATCTGATGGAACTTGCCATGTAATTGGCTGTAATTGACTACTATGTAATTTTTGCTCTGCTGTATATAAAATATTTTAATAAAAAAGTTAAATGGCTTCACAACAAACAATTTAATTTGTTCTTAGTTTATGTGTGGCTAAGCAACATGGTCACTTTAATGCACACCTGTGCAAGTTCACACCAACGCTATCTGCAAGATCACATGTAATTCGCACCACACTGCAGTGCAAATCACATGTGATGTCTGTGCAATGCGATTTCAGCCATGGTTGATATTGCATTGCATTCGGAACAAACTTGCACAGGACCCTTTTTTCGGCCTGCACAAGAATCAAATTTCATGGGATGTAGTCCCAAGGGAGGGGGCGAGCAAGCTGACTAACCCCCAGCTAGAACGGCTCGGATGATGGGGGCAAGCTTACTGAGGAGGAACAGGAAGTGAGAAATTCAGACAAAGAAAAAAAACATTTAGAAAGGAAATCAAAGGAAAAGGTAAGTGAACCAACAATGCACTAGCTAAAAGAAACCTATTTAGAAAATAAAAAAATAACCTTTACAACCCCTTTAAATGGAAATGGTACAGGTTTGTTTTCAAATAGCTGTTCTACCTAGCCTGTAATGCATTTTCAGTGCACATATTAAGATATAAATCTAGTTCATATATTGATGTCCCAGAGCTCATTCCTTCTTTTTGTATGTGATACACTCCAAAACCTCCCCATATCTCTCCATCTCTCCATTAATCTGTTCTAATGTTGTATTATTGCCTGCAGTACGGGTGACAGGGGTAGAAACGTGTGTAAATCTTGTTTAAACCAGCAGTAATTAATAAAACACACATCGCTATGAAACTCTAATTTACTTGTAGGTGGATGTGTATCTAAACCCATGTGTGTAAAGTTATTTATATTTACATAACTTTATGCTTCTGTAGATTTTCCCAACTCAATGGTGCTTTTCCTCAGTTATGAATTCTGCCAGACAGAAAAGCAATGCAAAACAGGAGCAACGAGACCTATTGAGAGAAATTTACTATAAGGAGCATGTCATACAAGCCATCCTGTCGCTGGCAATGCATCACTCTATAGTCAGTGTATCTTGAATCACATACGCCTTCTTTAGCAGCTCAAAAGAAACACTGCCAATATATCACTGGCCCCTGGCCACTTCCTAAGAAAGGAGCAACAGGGTTGATTTACTAAAATTGAAGAGTGCAAAATCTGGTGCAGCTCATAGAAACCAATCAACTTCCAGGTTTTATTGTGAAAGCTTAATTGCTTGAAACTGAAGTTAGAAACTGATTGGCTGCCATGTGCAGTTGCACCAGATTTTGCACTCTACAGTTTTAGTAAATCAACCCCAATTTCAAGTTCATTAGAATATCTATTGCACATCTTTGGAAAACCATCCAGTTGGCTTGCAAATGTAGGGGGTCACAGATTCAATAGAGAAATGGCCCAGCTTTCGGCCTGTGGAGCCTTGTTTGCCTGTAAACAAAACGGCATCTGAAGATTGACAGCTCTGAAATATTTGAATTGGAGAGAAGCTTTATGAGAGACACCTGTAAGAAATTCCTTCATAATGATGTACACCTGTCTGAGACAACAAGATGAATTTCCTTATTCTTCATCTCTACAGTATGAGTAATCTCATAATATAGCTACTAATTGTTTATAGCATCCATCAAATTAAGTTAGTGCTAACAATTTGCATACATAACACATTATTTATGATGCTTACAGTCAACTCTCACAAACATTGTTAATATAGGAAAATGTATGAAGATGGAACATGAAATGATATTAGCTTATGTCTGTCTTGGCATCCTTTTTTTTTTTTTTTTCATTGATTTAACAGGGGTTTTTTGCTTAAAGTTTTAAAATGCAATGTAATGCAATGTCACTGTAATGAGAAGAAATTTTAAATAAAAAGAGATTAACGTTTAATTTAAAGATTGATTTAAAGTTTAATATATTTGTGTCTGTCTGCGACTAATACAATTGAAAAATATAATGAATCCTATAATTCATATAGTTATTTAATCCAGTAACTTGTGAATGACTTGTGTTCAAAAATTAAGTTCTTCCGTTTTATTTTTAATTGCATAATATTGGGGCTTGTATCTAAACCCTGAAGGAGAACAGGGTCAACATAAAAAAACAAGTTTTTAGATTAAGATTTAAAATGTATTATACTATGGTCAACACATCTTTTTTGAATATGGGTAGTGTACAGCGGGTTTGAAGCTCAGGCCAGCTGTATATGGGAAAAACGTGCATGGTGTGCATGAGCATTTCAAATGCTGTTTTCCCCTTTCTTGTTTTTTTGCTGCATTTTGGAACATTTTGTAGGACATAAGATTTGGTTATGAATCACAACAAAATTATGACATAATTTTCACTGTATCCTCTTAATATTGAAAAAGAAGGTTAAAGAATGCCAGAAATTCCATCATGGTGTTGTGTTGGTACCATGAGTGTCTTTGTATGACCGGTAGAAACATTAGGTTGTAGTCAATGTGCAGGGGGGAAGCTGCTTGCACAGTACAACAGGGAACGCAACTATCACTGTAGTCATGATGACTACTAAAGTGATTGTTCACTTTCCAAGCAGCCCATCAGATATGGGAAGTGCATACTTGGATTGTGCCAAGCTGGACCAATGTAAGTATGTAAAAAAGATCCTTCCTGGAGTTAAGTTTTAACAAAGTTAACGTTAGTTCCTGCAAAGTGATTGAAACCACTAAGACCAGAAATGACCAGCCAGCTTTCAAGGAGATCAGTAATGACAGCTGCAGTATTTCTGTTAGTATATTACATTCTTTTCATGTGTGCAAGTGTGCACATTCATGAGCTCAGGAACACAGTTTAACAAATGCAACCAGGGACAGCATAAGATATGCAACCACCACTTTTACTTCCCTTATTTCATGCTTCAGTTGACCTACAGCTTTCCCCTTTCAATGGCGCTGTACTTGTTATGTATCAGTGCTATAAACATCTCTGTGGTTAGAGACTGACATCTAATGAGAAGAGAAAAAACTGCATGTTATACTGCAGCCAGTTAATTCTCTCAAATGCTAGTTGCTTGTTGGCATGCTGAATGTCTTTAATTTAGCATTTTGAGTCACTAACCCAGAACAAGAATGCAGATATAGACTTATTTTCTGACCTTTCAAATCTGCAAACTGGTTTTGCCTGTAGGACTACAAAAGTGACAAAGTGGGTCAGTGTAACAGCCAGGCAATGGAGATTTCAGAAGGTAGTAATAAATAGCAGTTTTCATACTTTTCTTAATGAAAGGTTTACTTTAAATGTAAATAAATTAATGTGTTTGTGTTTTTCTTTCCAGGCTTATGTCAACCTACTGTTCTGGTTCCAGTTTTTCTGTGGCTTCTCAGGTGCTACCATGATTGATTACTGGCAGTTGATCTTTTTCAACCTCTTCTTCACTTCTGTACCCCCGCTTGTCTTTGGAGTAATGGACAAAGATGTTTCTGCAGAGACCCTTATGAGCTTGCCCGAACTTTATAAAAGTGGTCAACGTTCAGAGGTATTATTGAGCTGTTTTTTAGAATTCACTTTTGTTTTCCCATGTGTGCTCAGTGACAATGCCTTGAACCCATAGATACAGAGAGACTTTATCACATAAAAGTGTATGTGGTTATATTTATACCCTACAAAGTGTTAAATAGTAGAAACTATAGATTTTGGAAACAAAAATTGGAGCCACAGATCATCAGCTGATTGAAAAGAAAAAATGAACAGATTCCCCTATCCACACAAGCAAGGTGAATTGAGAAATCCTTCCTATTGTATTCTTACAGTGGGACTACACTGGCTGCAGGTGCAGATTGAATGAACATTTTTCAACAGCCCCATTCGAGAAGTTTTCGATCTGAAACATATTTGGATCAAAAATGTGGCCAGATTCTGTTAAACCAGCTAAATTATGATCCAAATAGGGCCAGCTTTAGTCAGGGGCTTAAGATGGTACTTAAAATGCTGCCTTGAAATGCACAAAACAATCAGTAAACTCTTTAGTGGAGAACCATTTTTCCTGATAAAATTTTACATCTGTAATAATAAATATTTGTTTGTATTACAGTCATACAAGATGTCGACATTTTGGATTGCTATATTAGACGCCTTCTACCAGAGTATTGTTTGCTTCTTTGTCCCTTATTTGGTAAGTCTTAAACCCAGTTAACATATTTCAGTGTTTTAGTAAATACATAATATATTTTGGATTGGATTTGATAATTTAATATTTACAGGCCATTGATCACTGAAAGCGTCTTAAGGTTACAGAAATTATCAAATAATTATCAGCAAACCTGGGAACTTCTAAATAAAGTGATCTCCTGCACTTCCAAATAAAATTTAAATATATAAAGCAGCTGTTGTAAGATGGCAGCTCAATTAAATAAATATTACATAGTGTAATTATAAAATACATAAAATCTAGTAAAAATGTATGTGCATTTCCAGAACAGAGTAGGAACTGGCCAGAGAGGAATTACTTTGCTACAGTTGGCCAGCTTAAACGTTAATTGCAGTGTATGAGTATGTGAACTAAAAATTTTTTTTGTGTAAAGTTTCCTAGAAAGGGCGTATAGCAGTTTGCAGCTGGTTCATTCTGAATTTTTACTACTTACCTGCAATGTCAGAAATTACAGATTCCAAAAGTTCCCAATCAGCTTCCAATCTACTTTTGAATGATAAAATAAAGTACATATTTGAAATAGTGGCATGTATCAAGAGTTAAAACCACTACTAGTACTATGGTAGTACAGCTAGCATATTGTATGGTCTATTGATTCAAAATTAACAAATACCGAACTCACTAAACCAGTTAAAATGGGCCTATCATTAAAATGCAGTCAACACAAATTGACAAGCCACATGTAAGCAATACCTAGACTCTATTGTCTTCAATCAGACAAAAAATGTGGTCAACTTGCAGTGAGGTCACATTAATAAAAATGGCTGCCCTGAAAATGACATAAGAGTTTTTTTTATTCGAAAAATGTAAGTCATTGAACGCTGCATAACCAATGTTTTTAGCACAATTACGTCTATTATTAAAACTATTTGCATTATTCATAAAACTATTTGCATTAATCTGAAAGCTTGGCTGGGTTGGTTATATCACAGCCTAACATCTGTAGGCTGGAATAAAATTCAGCTTTATACAGCAGCCCACATTTCTGTATATGAAGCAGGTTTGCTAAGCTTGGTGTACAGTTGTCTGACTCAGCAAGATGTACATCATTTTCATTATAACTTCAAAGCAGGACTGTCTCCCTTTATTTTGAAAAGTGCTGTGCAAATTGTTGGTGCTATATAAATTGTGTATAATAATAATTTAGCTCACAGCAGTCAAAAATGATTTTAAATCAACAATCCTCCTGGAAGATGCCAGGTTTGCCATCTGACCTTGGTAAAACAAACTTGGTGTCCGTTAGGTCCATTGGAACAGATTAAAAATTCACAGGGATGCCATGCATGCAATGCATTATCTGCTCATTTTCTGGCCACTTTCATTACAGTAAACACATTAGTGATCAGTACTGCTGACACATGGAACTGTTTGGCAGCTGTTTTCCTTTCTCCTAGAGAACTCCTTTAAATAGAGGTCAGAAAATCAGCAGTTTTTTTCCAACCTTCAGAAAATCTTCATGCTTTAATGGAAACTGCAGTTTTTTTTATCAAGGATGACATACAAGCAAGTCAGAAAGCAAAAATAATACCAGTTTATCTCTGTGCTATCAGTACTTAAGAGTGAGAATAACCTTTGCCTCTCTTGCCATATCTTTATTGTTTATAGCAATGCCAGGGTTCTCAGATCCTCTTTTGCTCCAAAATATTTAGTATTTTTTTTTTCTATATATGAGTATCTTGTGAGAAATTTGTATTTTGTGCTCCACTACTGTTTTTTTAATGTATTTATTTTAGAGCAGCCAAGGTTTCATTTTTACCCTGACTAATTCCTAAATAAAAAATGTTTTCATCATCTTTTTTCAGGCATTTTACAAATCTGATATAGACATTCTTTCATTTGGCATGCCTGTCAACACCATAGCCCTTCTTACAATTCTTTTACATCTTGCCATTGAAATTAAAAATTGGGTAAGTTTTTCACCCTTCAATTGTAACAATTGTAGATTGTAAGTTTTCTTTTCTGCCAGATATAAATATGTTCATGCTAAATGAGAGATGTCATGGTACCACAAACTTCATTAGAACAGTAGGAACGACCTTACTCCTATTTCATTTAACCCCCCCTGGCGGTGTTCCCGAGTCTGACTCTGGGTTACATTTTTTTGCTGCGATCGGTAACCCAGAGTCAGACTCGGGCTCGCCTCGCTGAATCCACAGGCATGGTTTACTTACCTTGTCCCTGGATCCAGCGATGCCACCGCGCTGTGTGAGCGAGCGGGTGCTCGCTCGATTCACACAGTGCCTCTGTGTGCCGCCGATCTCCGTTCCCTGCGATGTTACGACGCACGGGGGCGGAGAACTGCACCAAATTCAAAAAGGT
The DNA here is from genome assembly GCF_905171775.1 of Rana temporaria. Taxonomy (NCBI): domain Eukaryota; kingdom Metazoa; phylum Chordata; class Amphibia; order Anura; family Ranidae; genus Rana; species Rana temporaria. The sequence continues at coordinate 285,206,506 of NC_053491.1, read as the reverse complement.
AAACAAACACCTTACATACAGTATACTGTAATCTTATAGATTTATAGATGTATAAAATACACACCCCCCTTGTCCCTAGTGGTCTGCCCAGTGTCCTGCATGTTCTTTTATATAATAAAAACTGTTCTTTCTGCCTGCAAACTGTAGATTGCCCATAGCAACCAAAAGTGTCCCTTTATATCAAAAATGGTTTTAGAGCAGCTAGAAAACAGCGATAATAAATTATAATCACTTGCAGAATTGTGCGATAGCGATTTGTGGGGAAATTCGTCATAACATTTTTTTTTATGACAGCGACAATTCTGCAACTGAGCAAATTTCTGTGATTTTGAGTTGATTACATTATTGAATAATTTTTATTATAATTATATTATTATTTGTTATAATTATTTATAATTATTTCCTATATTATAATTTATGATTTTGTTTTTAAAAAAATTCATACCCAGTATGCCTACTAGACTCTTCCTACTAGACTCTTGTTTGGTCAGATTTAAGTGAGTTATTCCTAAAAATTACAGGCCTACAGTATAAAACGCCAAATTTCCTTGCAAATAATGGTACCGCTTTCATCACCCAAAATCTGAAATAATCATACCGCTAGGGAGGTTAAAAAATATGTGATCACAAAAAGTAGTAGTTTTTGGCATTTAACATTGCATTGTAACGAGGAAATTTACTTTCTGTAAGAGATATTGAAATGAAAGAAAGTTAGTTTATAAAGAGTGAACACTTTTCTTTTTTAAGTTTAGCATAAAGTTAGGTGGGGGTTAAAACCACTATCAGGTTATTTGACTTTGTGTCCTGGAAATGCAAGACGATATGAAAGGAAATCTCTCAAAAGTGATAAGATATTTGTCACCAGAACATAAATCCATTGGATAATTTAAACTCTTTTTGTGTTCTGATGACAACTCCCCTTTCCCCTGACAGCTATGTAAAACATAATGTAGGGAGGTGAAGGAAGGGGCAGAAGAGCTAGTCCAGCACTGACAGTTATTAGACATTCCAAGAAGAAGAAAGGATAATGGCATGCAAAGAACTACAAACCATGCGCAATATCAAATGGAACTTTTAGTATATTTATTCACAGATGGCTGTGAATGAATGTCATGGCTGTGCGAGAGGAGCCCCACACAGATGTTCTGATATTAAATGTGATAGCAGCTGCTGGGAGAGGGATCCTAATCCACTGTCAAAGGGAGTAGATGGGGTACTCAGGGTGAGGAGGGCTAGAACATGTTACACCATAAATATGGATCTAACATGTAACCTGTTCCAAAGGTGAACTTAGCCTTTAAAATACTCACTTTTCTTTGTATTTCTCTGTATTTCCCTGCAATTGTTTTAGGGTATACACTCCAGTCAAAATTGAAAATTAAACATTGAGATAATTTGAGGAAGCATACCTGCTGAGTAGTTTGGGTTTCCATACAGAAATTGCTGTAGTGCACCAGTGCGCTTACTTCCTTCTGTCCTTTTCTCCTTTGTGTAATGATTCTAAAAAGCATCTGATGCTGGAAGACTGTCCTTACTGTCCTTCACGCAAAGAATACTCAATGTAAAAAAGGAAAAACCACTACTAAATTTTCTCACAGCCACTAGTAAAATTCAAAACAGCCCTGGAAGTTTGAATGTACAAACATTCAGCACGTGTTTCAATAGAAGTACCACTGTCTTCCATGGCACAATGAGTTCTTAGTCTGCATGGGGTTACAAAGCACTTTGGTAAACAAAAATGTAAAGAACCGTTTTGACTTTAACACAGCTGTTGCTTATATTGGATAACACTGATTATTTTACTTGCTGCCTTGAATTATTCTTTAATTTAATTGAAACTTGTTCTGATGACTTTTTTTTTATATTACAGACCAATGTGCACTGGATCACAATTATTGGAAGTGTTGTTCTCTATTTTGTTGTTTCATTGGCCTATAGTGCCATTTGTGTTTCATGTGAGGTGCCAAGTCCGTACTGGGTCGTGGAAACACAAATGTCTGGAGCCCATTTCTACCTACTCTGCATTATTACACCAGTCATTGCTCTCTTACCAAAGTAAGAATTTGTATATTATTTCCAGTTCACCATTGGCTTTCATTTGCGATGCTACAAGTATGTAGTGCATGCATAATGTACAATGCATTAATAACACAAGTGTACCTGTCATGCCAAGGAGCATTTCTGAGCAGTAGCTGTATTGTTGGCAAATATATGCAATAAGGATTAGTAATGCCCCCATTATTTTCATTTTATTTTCATTTTAATAAGCTTCAGTAATGTAAATCACACCAGTGAGGGTGCGTATAACACCTGTTAAATAAATTAAAGTGTTTTACACTACTATATAAAACAGAATTGTAACCATGAGCAGCAAAAATATATACAATATTACCTTGGATTACGAGTTCCAAAAGCATGCTTGTAATCCAAAGCACTCGTATAGCAAAGCAAGTTTCCCCATAGAAATCAATGGAAACGCAGATAATTTGTTCCAGTGTAACTGCTAGTGTATGCAGTACTGCATGTGGCCAGAGGTGGTCGGTGCCCGAGACAGTCAGAGACCACTCGGAGACGCTTGGAGACACTTGGAAACCGAGTGTCTCTGAGCGTCTCCAAACGCCTCTGAGCGGTCTCCAAGTCTGTTTGGCGCCCCCCCCCCCACCGCTGGCCACAGGTGGTACTGCACACCCCAGAGGCTTGAATCCTGCTTGCAGATTGAGTCAGCATTTTAAAAAGAAAACAGCTTGTATTGCGAAACGCTCGTAAACCACGCTACTCGCAATCCAAGGTTTTACTGTTAATAAAGTGTAAGACCAAATAGTGGACTTGAATGGGATAGTTGAGGTGGCTCTGGTATATAAATAATTTATGAATATAGATCACACACACCACTTAGTTATGAACTTCCTGCCATCCCGCAATAATTAAAAAAAACACTGGTGGTTCAAGAGATTAACATTTATGAAGTAAAATAAATACTCTAAAAAAATGTGCTTTTCTGCTGCAATATACAGTATAAGAAACGATCCCCACTTTGACAAGCATGCTGGTGACTATTTTCAGTGACTGTATAAACAATACACTTTGTCCTGTATGTTTATATATGGTTTATCCCTCATCCCATCATTCCAATTGTTAGCTCTGTCCTGGCTTTAAGCCTGGATTCACACTATTGCAAACACATACATTGCATGTGATTTGCACCACATTGCTGTGCTGATCACATGCAATGTCTGTGTAATGCAAATTCAGCCATACAGTTGTATGGCTGAACTCACATTGGATTTATACGAAAAAGGTGTAGGAACCTTTTTCTCCCTGCATTGGAATTGGATCGCATGGGTGTTAACTTTGTATTGACACCCGCAACGGTTCACAGGGCACAGTGTGAACTGCCCATGAGAGAGATACGATGTGGGAACTGGCACTGGAATCGAGCTGGTTCTCACAATAGTGTGAACCCAGGCTCAAGGGGACATGCTCTGCATGACCTTTTGATACAAAGGTCTATATAAGAAGGTGGGCGTGTGCTCACTGGGGAAGGTGGAGGTCACAATTGTTTGACACCAGTGTATATTTATAGCTTCACATGTTGCATTAGGATATTATGTGAATTATGGAAATGTAATTTGTTTTTATACTAATGTGATACACAATTTGTTAATTTTTTTCATGCATGTGGTACATCTCATTATGTATTATTGTAATTGATTATATACTGTAGATGTATGGGTATCTATCATTTGAAGCACTAGCATAGTTTGAGTTATTTACATTTATCATGGCATATTTTATAAATGCACATTTTGTGGGGTGATTTTTTTTGTTTTTTACTTCAAATGCCTGTTATTTAGTCGAAGGTTGTAGCAAAAAAATTGCCTATAAGCAACATTGAAGGATGGCAAAATGTTCAATGCCATTAATTTACAGTAAAAGACCCACCTACCTGTGTCTAGCCTAAGGGCTTGTGTTAACGAGCTTTGGGGTTATGTGATTATTAGACATGTGCACACTGAAATATTTTGTTTCGGAATTTCGTTTTTGTCCGAAAAAAAATATGTATTAGTTACTCCCGAAATTAGTTTTTATTTATTTTGTTTTTCATAAAAAAAATGCATTCGTCTGAAAATCCAAATTAATTAAGGTCTAATCTGTCATTGGAGGCTTATGGTGTCTGTCGAATGTTCTAAGAAGATTCAACGGAATCTTAAAAAAAAAGAAGATTTGACGGAATCTTAAAAAAAAAAAAGGAGATTCGACAGAATCTTTAAAAAAAGATTTGACGGAGCAATGAAACTGTACGATGCCGCAATCGTACATTTCCGGTCAAATGTTCCGCCTACAAGCTATAGAAGAATTCTGATGTTCTATAACTAATAATAATTATATTTATTATTACAAGTCAACCAACATTACAATTCTTCTATAGCCTATGGGCAGAGCATTTCACCATAAATGTCAGCTTGCTGCGATTGTATGTTTTTAGCTACTTCGTCGAATCTTCATGTCTCTCTATGTCGAATCTTTTCTCTCAATGTCGAATCTTTTCTCTTTATGTAGAATAATATTGGACTAATAGAGTTAAGGTTAGGCACATTCGACCGCAACGAAAATGAAAATAAAGCATTTGTTTATGTCGGATCCTTCGGTTTTCATTTTCTGTGCGTTTGTTAAAACAATAACGAAAATAGCTGAAATTCGGACGAAAATGCATGCACATGTCTAGTGATTATTAGTTTGACATCATTTAGAGACGCTTCAGCAACTTCCAGTCAAATGCACCTGTCAAAGAATTCTGAACGATCATTCTGAATTAATTTACAGGCATATTTGATCTGAAGTTGATTTCCTCCTGACCTGTATTTGACCTTCTTCAAGTGGGTTTTGCATTGATCTTAATGGCAATGCAAAACCCATTTGAAGCCGATAAAAGGCAGCTGACACAGGTTTTTAGTAATTTTAACTGAAACATTTTTTCTTTACATTAACTATACTGCAACCATTGTATCTCCAAAACAGGTATTTTATCACAGCCCTGCGAGGTACTTGTAAAGTGGCTCCAACTACAGAAGCTCACAAGCTTGATAAATTAAGTAAAGAAGCAAGAGAACTAAAAATACAGGAGTGGAGGGAGAGAAGCCGAAATGTTGCAATGCCATCCAATGCTAGCAATATAACCCTGAATAGCAGTTTACCAGCAACTCCAGAAAGAGCGCTTCACAATGTATGCTCACCCAGACATGAGGACAGCCTGCACAATTCTCATAGAGGGAAGGACACTCCAAGGTCACATCGGCCAAAGCCTTTGCCCAGTGCTGCTACCCCATGTAAAGGTGTGGCAGATCTTTTGAGGGACACAGACGATTTTACTAGATCTAATCATCGCAGATCGGTTAGCACAGTGACTATTTGACACTGGACTTTATTGGAAAGTCGCACAATTTCCAATGTGCTTGTACATAATACTCGGCTGCTGGTTAACCCATATTGGGAAAGATAACAGAGGTAAATGCTGCCTTTGTCACTTCAACTGTGAAGTTATTTAGAGACAAATTGGATACAAAGAAGTGACTGCTGCAACATAAACTTTTTTAATCAAATGAAGGAAAACCTAAATCCATCAATCTGTGAACTTTTTTTTTATCTACATACATATGTTAACATTATAAGCTGCTGGCATTGTGCAATTAGTAGTAATGCTACATGGTTCAAAAGGTTAGCTGTGATCATATTTCAGCTTAGTTAGTTCTTTCCTTTGTAGTTCTTGATTTACATAATGCATTTGCAGGCACTTTCGCTGTTCCAGTACAATTTGTGCCAGTTTTGAGGCTGGTAGTGCTTTAATGGGTGTCTCAAAAGGTAGTGCAATAAACATATACTATAATACAATAAACACATTCTATAATACTGTATGGAGAACAAAGGTGGAACACAGGGTGCTTGGGTTCAAAACTTTTGCAAGTACAATGTGCAGGTACTATATACTGTACCTGTAGTAGCGTCCAAGGCCCTCCCTGAATACCAGCCATTTTGACAGTCAAATCTCCAGCTCTCCCAGACAGTGCCGAAACTTGTCTGACCCTTCTTGCCTCCTGCACAGTCCTATTGGCCCATGAGGTTGCTCATCACAGTGATGGACCAGTATAAATTAAGGATTGCAGGGCAGTACACTATGACACTACCTTAAATGGTTGGAGATTTTCCTTTCAGAAAAACCAAAGATTGTGGAATTATGTAAGCACCTCCAGACATTTGTAATTCTTAATATGATAACTAGGACCTGATACAAATGGACACCAGCTCAGAAAAAGCTTTTGAAAGTGATATCTCTGCAATAGAACCACCGTTTACATACACTTTCCCAGAGTAGTTTAGTGTCTAATTTAAAGCCTAGTTTAGACTACAGCTTTCCTAGAACCAAAACTATTAATCTTACCTAGCCAGCAGGGTAGTTGGTAAAGAATGCCTACTTTGCACAAATAATTGTACATTCATTTATAACTTGAATTCCATTTCTGTTAGTCATGTATTAGTGTTTTATTTTATTTGTTTTTACCTTTTGTACAAACAAAACTTTGCATGTATTACTGTGTTCCAGAGTTTACAATAGCTATGATTCTATTATTAATTAAACTGGTCTGGAAAAGTTTTTAGATACATTTATCAATTGGAACTAATCTTGAATCATACTGGAGCGCATAAGCAATATTAACCAGTCAGATTCTATTTATTGATATTTATCAAAGACTAATTAAAAGATTCCTAAAGAAGATTGTTAAAGGAAGCAGCACTTTCTATTCTTCTGTTGTTCCCATTTGTTCCAAACCAAAAGACACAAAGTGCCAATAGTGGGAACTATTCCATTTTTTTTCTCTGCAAGCAACACATGCCAAATAACCTTTTAGTGCGTCTTTTATTATGAAATAATTGTATCACTCTGAGCCAACAGAAACAATCGCCAGATGTAGGGTATATTTATTTTCACTTTTCAATGGCTAATTATATCTATAAAATCCAATACATTTGTATAGTTCTTGGTTCCACGTTTACGGTTTTGTAAAATGTATTATTTTTAATATACAAAAATGCTGTTGATTAGCAAAAGAAAAGTTGTATGACAAAAACATTTAGATACCAGTTAGGTAGCAATATCAGAGCTAAGTTTGTTTAGAAAATGTAAAGGTGGCAATGCATATTTTGGCCAGTTCAGCAGGGACTGTAAAGTCTAGCTGGTTGTACACAAGTCAGTCTATCAATTGACTTGTATAACAAACAGCATCCTGGCTTATTTAAAACGATCAGCGGGAGTGATGTCCCCCATCAACATTGAATGTGTGGATAGGGAAATTGGTTCATTAAGTTTTTTACATTTCACCCACTGGTCGATGTATGGCCAGCCTAAAGCTTTTACTGTTAATTGTCTTGAATATATTGTGTTTAGCCCCATGAGCTGTGCAAGAAAAATCATTTTATTATCTCTAGAATATGCAATGCTGGCTATTGTATTCTGACAGCAGGGTACCCATGGCTGTCAGAATACCTAAAAATTCAGCAGAGCAGAGGGACCACTGCTTCTACACAGCATGCTGGCAAGGGACAGGATTTGCTTCTCAGGTTCTAGCTGCTCTCTTAAGAAAATGAACTGTAGCTTTGCACAATTCTTCTTTTGATATGCTTTAAAAAAGTTTAGCTAATTGAAACTAAATGTTCAAAAGGACTTTTATTTTTTATTTTTTGTAATATTCCTTGTCTGCCTTGCTCTCCTATTTACTGGCTATTGAAAATAAGAACTGAGTAGTTCTCGTACAATGCTCAATTTCTGAATGCAGAGTAACCATTTACAGTTTGTGAATACAACTTCAGATCTAAGTTAAAACTTCCAAAGCAGATCAGCAAATCTGTCTAATGCCTGACCTCTCAACGTCTGCATCTGAATATTAATTTAGAAGTTGTATGCATTATAGTCACCTTGATCACTGTGTCTTTACATGCAAGTTAAATTGACTGCCCTTTGTTAATCAACATTGATGGATGTAAGAAAGGTAATTAATTGGAATTCTGAGTTTACCACTCAGCATATTTTCTTCATCGAGAAAGACAGAGATTGGAGGAACTGTGATATTTCTTATTTATTGTGTTATGTAGTTTCTTAGCATCATGTTGTCAGGTAAACATATCTCATGTTATCATAGAATGTACTGTATATCTCATGTTATTCTAGCTCCTTCATGTTTTCTAACAATTTGTAATAGCCAACTGCCCAGTTGTACGATTACAGCTTTCTAAATCTAAGATTTAATATTTTTCATTTACGGTGGCAATTTAGGCCATTCTCTTCATTATTTTCTTAAAATGTCAGCGGTCTTTTTGGAAATGATAGTTAAAGTGATAGGAGAGTTGAAATGTTTATCTTTTCTAGAGAATATGATCAAATGAACTCTGGTTAAAAGTAGAAATAGACTAACCTCCAATCTTCCCCTTCACCGGAGATCATGTGACCAATGCCTAGGCTTTTGACATGTGAACAACAATGGAAAGACACTGAAGCAACATTTTTACTTACATTTTAATCCTTCTATTACACTTTTTCTATCTAGTCCTGCAAAACTTTTAACATATGCTATGTTCCGAATCTGCGAAGTTTCTGTAGTGATCTTCTTTCCAACTTTCTGTTCTTTCTATTTAACTAATCAACTCAAATTGTAATGGCCATCAGCATTGTACTTTGAAAGATGGAGATTGCCAAAGGAATTTAACAGAGGTAGCCTCCTTACATTCTTTATAGAAAACATTCTTCTTTAAGTAAAGTCCAATTCCGGCATCGAGCATTCTCTTTACAGATCAATGTCAGAATGCTATTGATTGTGGTGGTGTGCTTTAAAACCTTTGCCACCACTTTAGTTTTAATAACAGATGGTGCTTCCACATTGAGTTTAGTGATATGTTTTATTAACATTTTTAAATTTTTAGAAAGTTATGTAAAGCACACAAGTAACAGAAAAAAAGTGTAGTGTACTCTCATTCAAGTGAGAGTTTAGATATTCAACTAGTATATTTATGGATGCTGTGGAGTTCTATAGATATTTTATCCTCACTAGTCTCAACAACTTTGTTTGCAGACTGTCGAAACCTGTAACTAAGGGTCAGTTAAGTCCAAATTGATATTTCATTTGTTAACCTGCTGGCAGGTTAAATTAATTAGTGATTCTTTACAGACTCTGAAAGGAAAATATCCTTTGCATATATGGATGAGTCTTCTTGATGAGAGGGCAAAGATGGTAAATTTGCAAAGGAGATATTTATTCTAAAGCTCCTTAGGTATATTAGAACCAAGTGTATTATCCCATCCTTGTAAGGTGGGATCAGCTTTTAGAAAAGGTACTTGTTGGCTTCAAGAATTTCTCTGGTGAATACTGATATTTAAAAAACAATACATTTCACAAACCCTTTCTGATGTAAAGTGTTTACATTTTTGGTGTAACTGTGATGTGCAGCAGGCATTTTCATAATCCTGAAATCAGGAGATTGAATAAAGTTTAGCATGTAGGTCTTTATTTAATAACATAGTGTGAGTATTACAGGGCTGATAATCTATAATCAACAGTTCATAGTATGACTACTTGTATCTTTTGAAAACAGATGTACAGTCACTAAAAGTTAGTATCCATAGTTGTTCTTTACACTATGGTAATTGTTATAATGGCCTTTGTGAGCAATGGTGCTCCTTTCAATACCTTTTGATCTTCATACTACAAAATCCACTTCAAATTGTATGCTTGGTTTACAGAATTTAGGTTTTACCTTTTCTGTATCTTTTTTTTTATCTTAACTGTGTTAATCAGAAACTCAGGGATATGTGTTAATCATAGTTATGTATTTATTTTATTACGTCAGAAAATGTTTCTAATGCATTTTTGTATTGTAATCCTTTCTCACATTACATGTGATCGTTATTACATGTTCAACATTTATTTAACTTAGAATAACATTAAACTTTTAATTTATGTTTTAAACGGTCGTCATTCTTGTAATTGTATAATCTACATTTTTTTTATTGAAAAATCAGATGAAAGGGTTAGACTACCCAATACTAATGGAATCTTATTTTTCCAAGGGTGAGACTAGTGGAGGTCTTGTCTCTGTATCCTAATGTAATCAATGTGAACCCAAGCACATGCTTCATTACTCAATACAAAAAATAAAACCATGCATAGAGCTTGTGGGTTGAGCTCTGAACTTAAGTTCAGAGATCTTGATACTTGAAGTATTAAAGAGGTAAACAAAATGTGGGTAGTTTTACATGCAAGCATCAGCCTACAATGAAATGAGTGGAAAACCTATTGGTGATTTGGGGATTGCATTACCTTACACTGTGCTTTCCAAAACCTGCACTGCAGCAGACTATCAGTTTATTTTTTGGGAATACCCATAGTACATTAATCACTTCAGCCATGTAAGTTTTACCCCCTTAACGACCAGGTAATTTTTTGCGATACAGCACTGCGTCGCTTTACCTGACAATTGCGCGGTTATGCGACTCTGTACCCAAACAAAATGTCTTACTTTTTGCTATAATAATAATAAAAAAAAAAAAAGTCTTCATCAGTTTAGGCCAATATGTATTCTTCTACATATTTTTGGTATTTTTTTTTTTAAATAAGCGTATATTGATTGGTTTGCGCAAAAGTTATAGCATCTACAAAATAGAGGATCACACTATAAGGCATTTGTATCATTCAATTTATTTTTTATTAGTAATCAGCGATTTTTAGTGGAACTGCAACATTGCTGCAGACAGATCGTCATTTTTGACACTTTTTTGAGACCAGTAACATTTATACAACGATCAGTGCTAAAAAAATGCACTGATTACTGTATAAATTACACTGGCAGGGATGGGGTTAACACTAGGGGGTGATCAAGGGTTTAAGTGTTTCCTAGGGAGGTGTTTCTAACTGTGGGGGGAGTGGACTGACGGGTAGTAAAGAGATATTAGCACTTTAAGCCGGCGATTCCCGACACCATAAGAACAATGGTGGCTGTTCCACCACTTGATCATTCTTACGGGAGGCGAGAGGGGACGCTCCCACCGCCCTCCTTTGCTTCTACCGACTCACTGATGCGATCGTTGAGTCGGAGAACGTATCCGCTGGCCCCCAGATGTTGACGATAGAGATTTCTGATGGACCAGATGGTCGCCGGAGTCTCCATGATCGTCAGGGGCCAGGCGCGATGTTATGGCGTCACGCCCAGCCTTTGCCTTAAAAAAAAACGGCGCCGCCTCGGCTGTGAAGCTGAGGTTGTTTTTTTTTTTGTTTTTTTCTGGCTTCCCAGCCTAGAGGTGAGATGTGGGGTCTTATTGACCCCATATCTCACTGTAGAGAGGACCTGTCATGTTTATTCCAATTACAAGGGATGTTTACTATTTACAATTGTAATAGGAATAAAAGTGACAATTTTTTTTATTTATTTTTTAAAATTGTCAAAGTAAAGTATAATTAATGATAAAAAAAATTCTAAAGTGCCCCTGTCCCTGTGTGCTTGCACGCAGAAGTGAACGCATACGAAAACGGTGTTCAAACCACAAATGTGAGGTGTCGCCGCGAATGTTAGAACGAGAGCAATAATTATGGCCCTAGACCTCCTCTGTAACTCAAAACATGTAACCAGTAAATTTTTAAGTAGCGAAGTTTGGCGCCTTTCCACGATCGTGTGCAATTTTGAAGTGTGACATGTTAGGTATCTATTTACTCGGCATAACTTCATCTTTCACATAATGCAAAACAATTGGGCTAACTTTACTGTTTATTTTTTTTAAAGAACACGTTTGAAAAATTGCTGCGCAAATACCGTGCAAGATAAAAAGTTGAAATGACCACCGTTGTATTCTCTAGGGTCTCTGCTAAAAAAACATATATAATGTTTAGGGTTATATGTAATTTTCTAGCAAAACAAGATGATTTTTACATGTAGGAGCGATGTGTCAGAATTGGCCTGGATGCAAAGTGGTTAATGGCAGCAATCAGCGACCTATAATGGGACTACGATAATGTGGCGGACAACCTGACACTGAGGCTCAGGGGAACTGACTAACTGCCATCATCAGTGATATGATAAACATCAAAGTGAAATTGCTTGCAAAAGCATTTAAACAAGAAAATATAAATAGGTAGAAAAAGTGTCCATAAAGGAGAACATCCATGTAAAACAATTGAATTATTTTCCCTAAAAGATCTCTCTTTGGAAAAGTCAGACCTTAAAGTTGTGTATAAAATATTTCTCCTCCACCGTGCAAAAGGTTTCACCACCAAGTGATAAGGTCAAAGTTGCATCTTACCAGATCTGTGGGACCATTATATTATAAATTATATTATAAATTCTCATGTGCGCATTCCCTCGTGAAGTATGTAAAATCGTTGGCACCTTTATTTATTCCGCAGCTTCAAATGATAAAGAAAGAGGACCTTCCATAAAAAAGTATCACGCTAGAATTTGCGCTGCTTTGTATGTGTATTATTTAGCGGACTGGTATCAATGTTATAAAGTCAATGCTTTTTCTTATTAATTTTGTAACCTAGCGCAAATATTATTTACTCTTATATTAATACAATGATCAGTTATTATACACTGTCACTGTACTATGGACACTGGCTGGGAAGGGGTTAGCATCTAGGGTGATCAAGGTGTTAAATGTGTGCCTAACTATGTGTAATGTGTGTAAGCAATGCTGCGTTTTACTAAAAATCTTTCAGTTTCTCCCTCCCAATGTACAGAGCTCTGTGTTGTTTACCAACACAGAGATCTGGGCTGTGATTGCACACAGCTGATCAACAGGTCACTATCCTGAATCATTGGTAGGGATTTGCTGACAGGCTCCCGCTGTATACAATCAATTAGGAATTTGGAAGTAGGCAGTGACGTACAGGTACATCGCTTTGCCTACAGCGGCCACTCACCCGTAGTACATTGCAGGCAGGCAGTCTCCAGTGGTTAATAGCATTACTGAGCCACTGATTACTTCACCTATGCACATGTGAGGATATCTGCAAGACATAAATTGTTGGTAGAACTTAAAATGTATGCAACCCCCAAATACATTTTTCAGTGTGTTTAGCATTAAGTAGCACTGCATGCATTTTTCTTAAAGAGACCCTATTGCCAGATGATTTTAACAACAAAGTTATATACACTGATCAGCCATAATATTAAGATCTCTGACAGGTAAAGTGAATAACATTGATTATCTTGTAATAATGGTACCTGAAAGTGGGTGGGATATATTGGGCAACAAGTGAACATGTTATTCTTGAAGTTGATATGTTGAAAGCAGAAAAATTGGGCATTGCGGTTTGTTGATTATGGGACTGTGTAGCCACACGCCACTCAAGGTGCTCAAATTTACAGCCAAAATGCCTACAATGGGCATATGAGCACCAGAACTGGACCACAGAACAATGGAAGAGGGTGGCCTGGTCTGATAAAGGATTTTTTTATATATTACGTGGATGGCCAAGTGTGTGTGCATCGCGTATCTGGGGAAGGGATGCAGTATGGGAAGAAGGCAGAGGCAGAGTGATGCTTTGGGCAATGTTCTTCTGGGAAACCTTGGGTCATGCCATTCATGTGGATTTTACTTTGGCATGTACCACGACCTAAACATTGTTGCAAAGCACACACCTTCATTGAAATGTTATTTCCTAATAGCAGTGGCCTCTTTCAGCAAGATAATGCAGCCTGTAAAAATGATTTAGGGCCCTTTCACATGGAGCGGATCAGTAATGATCCGCTCCGTGTGTCCGCTTTGCTCAGCGGGGTTCCTCCGTAAAATCCCCGCTGAGCTGGCAGCTGACAGGGCGGTCCCCGCACACAATCTCAATCCAATCGAGCATCTGTGGAAAGTGCTGGAAAAAAACACTTTGGTCCAAGTAGGCCCCATCTCGCAAATTACAGGACCTAAAGCGATTGTAAAGCTTAAATTTTATAAAAAAAATTAAATAACAAATATGTCATACTTACCTCCACTGGGCAGTTAGTTTTGCACAAACACTGACTTCTTGGGTTCATCGGTGGCTCTCGCAGTTCCTCCCCTCATCAGATAACCCTCTAGGATTCTCCTGGGGGGTTACCTTGTGGGCGTGCATCCATAGCCACCGACTGAATGACTCAGCCCCGCCCCGGATGCCCATGTCAGTGGATTTGATTGACAGCAGCAAAAGCCAATGGCTGTGCTGCTATCAATCTATCCAATCAAGAGCCGGGACCCCATGGATAGAGGGAAGGGGCATCCCCGCCAAGGGAAATTTGGGGCTTAGGTTAGTAAAACGGGGGGCTGGGGGGCCGATGACTGCCAGGTGTTTTTTTTACCTTAATGCATAGGGGTTTACAACCCCTTTAAAGTTTCTGCTACTGATCTCTTGGTGCCAAAAACCACAGCATACCCTCAGAGGAATTCATACCTTGAGTCATAGCAGTTTTAGTGGCAAAAGGGGGACCTACTCCATATTAGGTGGGAGCTCATAAAGTTATGGCTGATTGATGTATGTACATTTAACATATTTTAGGTATGTTATTTACCTGCAAAAGCCTTCCTTGTGTAGACATACAAAGGTCTTGTCATTGCTACCGAGTTATGCAATCAGGGGCGTAACTAGAAATCACAGGGCCCCATAGCAAAATGTTGTATGCCCCCCCCCCCCCCCTGGATTTTCTTCCTTTGCCGCCCCAAGGCCGGGTCCTTCAATGACGCCCCCCCCGCCCAAAAAAAAATAAAAGTCCCCCAACCCTGAAAGCGCACATATACTAACGGAAAAATCATACAGGTGCACCTACATATAAAATTTATAAGGATTGAGGGGTGAGCTGTATATGGGGGAATTTATGGGTGATCTGTGTACGGTGTGCAGGATTTAGGGGTGATCTGTGCACATGCAAGTACCCTCCTTCCCAAGTGCAGAGCTCTCCTCTCCCCAGATTAGTTTGGAGCCCACCCTCCATCAATACACATTCCTCTGGCATCAACCCCCCTTCTTCCCCCCTTCAGTAGTGAGCATTCCGGTCACCCAACTAACATCAGAGATGGGCTGCAGAAGAGAAGCTGTAACTCACTGCATGTCCGTGGAGCATAGGGTGACCACGTGTCCCGGATTGCCCGGGACAGTCCCTCATTTTGCAGGTCTGTCCCGGGCACCTTCTTTCCAGGACAATACAGTGTCCCGCAATGAAATTGAAACTGATGACCCCAAAAAAGGCCGCCACGTCACCGCTTTACTCACTGATGGTACTTGCCCTGGCCGGGAATGCCTGGAAGAGCACAGTCCCCACCCCCTTCTTGTGATTGGAGAAATCATAAATCCCACCTGATTTTTGGGAGGGGGGGTGTTCCTGAATGGTAGTTTGGAAATGTGGTCACCCTAGTGGAGCAGCTCCTGTCTGTGTACACCCCCCACCCCTTCCCCCCTCCCCTCTCTGCTTTCACATAGAGATAGATAGACAATGTGTTTTGTAGAGCAGAGAGGGTTCTAAACGGCTGTCGGGAGGAGAGCGATGTCACTTGTAAATACAGCAGCGCTTCTGTATTGACAAGTGACAGTAGAGAGGATTTTTTCACCCCTGTGTTGCCGCGGCGCCCAGGGCTGCTGTTAGAAATCAAGGGGCCCCGTACAGCCTACCTGACAGGGCCCCCCTAAAAAAATATCAAAACAAATATTTTTGCTAACAATACACCACAAAAATCATTTTTAGCATACACAAGCACACAAAAAAACATATAAACTTACAGGGGAACTGGGCTAAATATACAACAGGAAAGACAATTTCCCTCTTCCTTCCCCATCAGAGTTTCTGTTTCTCTTCTGGTGCTTTGCAGGGGTTGAAGAAGGATCCCGAGGTGGAGCATCTTACTACTGCTGCTTGTGCGGGTGGGATGTGTACTGCGCCAATCACATGGGATGAATAGGAGAAGAGGGTCAGCAGGAACTGGCGCAGTACACAGTACACAACTCACCCGCACAAGCAGCAGTAGTAAGATGCTCCACCTCGGGGTTCTTCCTTAAGCCCTAAAATAAAATGGGGTGGGAATGAGAACCATGGGGTAGGGGAGAAAAAGGGGGGGTAAAAGTGGGGGAGGGTATGAGATGGGGTATGGGTAGAGAAGAACTCGAATGAGACTGGGGAAATCCTGGTCTGTATAGGGATTAAAAAGGAGGAGGATTTGTGCTGGTAGGGGGGGGGGGCAGATAGATCGCTGTCAAGGAGACTGGAGAGGGATAATCAGAGATGGGCATGGGGCATACTCTCAGCTGGTAATAAATAGCCATAGTATAAAAAGTAAATGGGCTGTCTGGCAGGAAGGGGAGAGGGAGTAAAGAAACAGTGTTGGGGGTGTGCAAGGTGGGGGTGGGGGGGTTCCAGACATTTGTAATGTTTGTAGATCCTGAGACATACACACACATGTGTGAAGGTAAAGTGTCTGCAGGGGAAAAGTCAGGGAAGGGAGGGGGGAGGGGGAGAGATAACAAGCATCTGAGAGGAGCAGTGTGACAGGCAAAGATGAATGGATCTGTGTGAGGACGACAGGTAGCAGGACGGCCAGATAGTGGCTGAGGAGGGGAGGAAGATGCCAGGGAGGGAGAGAGAGAATTGCAGACACAGCCAGATAACAGAACTGACCTGTACACTGTAGCAGAAGAGAGCCAACGTGAGGAGACCTGTTACCACTGCTGCCCGAACCTGCTGGGAGGAAACTTCAAAGGCCCCCCATGCACCTAGGGCAGTTCACAGAAGTGCCTGTGCATTAAGACAGGCAAGCCCTCCCCCGCTCTCACAGTGTCCTGACGAATCCCCAAGCTTTCAGGGAGAGGAAAGCAGGCAGCGCTGGGGGGAGACCAGGCAACTATAGGAGGATCACATATGGCTAGAACAGGGAGGCAGATCGGTGCGCTGTGACAGTTACAGAAATGATGCCGACAGGAGGGAGAGAATCACAGCATCGGCTCTGTAACTGTCAAAGCGCACTGATCTGCCTCCCCATCAGCGGGCCCCACTCGGCTGCGGGCCCCATAGCGCCCGCGTGGGTCGCTATGGCGGTAGTTCCGCCACTGTATGCAATCTTGTATTGTGTTGTTAGCAGCTCTAGCAGACTCTCCTCCACCACTTAACTAAAAGTTTATGTATGGAGGAGAAGAACGGGTTAGAGGAGCTGGGTCTGTAGAGAGAAATTATACACTCCCAGAAAAGAAGGCGGCTATGACAGGATGGAGAAACTATGCTAGATAATTTACTCTTTTTGAAATAATGAAATTTGCAGGTTCAGAGACGCATTTAACCACAATAAAATTTGGTTATTGTAAAGAAATAATGCTTGAAGTAAGCATGTAACCTGCTTGTTTTTGTGTTTTTACCTGACATTTCTAGGCTGGTAAGCACTGATCTATAAGAAACCAAAGTAAGGGTTTGGCAAATCTATACAAGCTTGACCTGACCATCTTGCCGCACTAAAGTTTTAGGTGATTTTAAAAGCACATAAATAGTTGGCTATCCTCAAGAAATTGCTTATTTGTTATACCACTGGCAATATGAGTCTAGGGGGCTCATGTTCAGACAGGGCCATCTGTGTTCAGCACATGCTGAGCTCTGGACCTCACATTCAGAGATAATAGGACTAATGCTTTAGAAGAGGATATTTTAAAATGAGAAGAAAGCACATATTTAACTGAAATTGCATTTGGAATGGGTCCTATTGCTATTTTATATAGTGATTAATTTGGTAATGGGTATGGATATGGGTGTCATATCAGGTGAAATAGTGGAATACAAAATTGCTGTAGTTTTTAATGCCTGTTATGTTTATCCTTGTAAAACACACATATATATATTTGTCATGAGTTTAAATTCACGTGTTATTTTTTTATTTTTTTAGGCAGTTGCTGGACTTTCCTTTTAGTTCTCTGACTGTTTCAGCAAGACTGTTGAATCTTGTATGATTTTGTTACATGTGCCTAGAACATTCTGCATACAGTGTGAACAGGCTAAGGAAAAGGTGTTAGTAGGTTCCAATAAAATCTGGGACCATTGGGCACCCAGTGGAGAATTGTAAAGCGTGGTTTTAAGGGTTAGGATTATTCACCAACAGGAACACACCTAACACTATTCTAGTATGTTCTAGAAGACCTATGGTTATATCTGTTTAAAAAGACCCGATCTTTCCAGAAATTAAGTGAGCTCTGAAGATTTGTCAAACATTGTTAATAATCCTGTCTAGATCAACTATGTGAAATATAGGACATGCCCCTGTGCCCTCTGCTTGACTGCTCCAGGTTGGGTTTCATTGTGGGTGGGTCTAATGTAATGATATGATAATGATGCAGAGGCCGAATCTGGATGTTTTGGTAGCTTTTCTTTCTAACAGGTAATTCAATACATTTTGGGCTTCATAGATATAAATGTATGGCATTTAACATAGCAGCATAGTAACACATTGCAGAATACAGAGACAATCTAGACAGGAAAGGTGTAAAATTCTGGTGGGTAGTGATACAGCATCAAAGTAGTAACTATATCATGGCTTAATTGTATATTGTAGAAAAATACTGCTAAAAAAAATAAAGGAACACTTAGGAAATATATCAGATCTCAACGGACAAAAATCTCATGCTGGATATCTATACTGATATGGACTGGGTAATGTGTTAGGAATGAAAGGATGGCACATCATTTGATGGAAATTAAAATTATCCACCTACAGAGGGCTGAATTCAAAGACACCCTGAAAATCAAAGTGAAAAAATGATGCCGAAAGCTAGTCCATTTTGCTGAAATTTCATTGTAACAACTCAAAATGGTCCTCAGTAGTTTGTATGACCCCCAAGTGCTTGTATGCATGCCTGACAACATCAGGGCATGCTCCTAATGAGATAACGTATGGTGTCCTGGGGTATTTCCTCCCATATCTGGACCACAGCATCCCTGAGCTCCTGAACAGACTGAGGTGGAACCTGGCGGCACCGGATGAACCAAAACATAATGTCCCAGAGGTGGATTTAGGTCAGGTGAGCGTGGGGGCCATTCGATGGTATCAATTTCTTCATTCTCCAGGAACTGGCTGCATGCTCTCGCCACATGAGGCCAGGCATTGTCGTGCACCAGGAGGAACTCAGGACCCACTGCACCAGCGTAGGGTCTGACCATGGATCCAAGGATTTTTTATCCCGATACCTAATGGCAGTCAGGGTGCCATTGTGTAGCCATTGTGTAGCCTGCAGAGGTCTGTGCATCCCTCCATGGATATGCCTCCCAGACCATCACTGACCCACCACCAAACTGGTGGCTTCTCCAGACCCTTTCAGGTCTGCCACATATGCTCAGGGTGAACCTGCTCTCATATGTGAAAAGCATGGGGCACCAGTGGCGGACCTGCCAATTCTTATGTTCAATGAAAAATACCCATCGAGCTCCACAGTGTCCGGTAGTGAGCACAGAGCACACTAGAGGACGTCGGGACCTCAGGCCACCCCCATGAAGTCTGTTTCTGATTGTTTGGTCAGAGACATTCACACCAGTGGCCTGCTTGAGGTCATTTTGTAGGGCTCTGGCAGTGCTCATCCTGTTCATCCTTGCACAAAGGAGCAGATACCAGTCCTGCTCATGGGTTAGGGACCTTCTACAGCTCTGTCAAGCTCTCCCAGAGTAACTGACTGTCTCCTGCAATCTCCTCCATGCTCTTGAGATTGTGCTGGGAGACACGGCAAACCTTCTGGCAATGACACGTATTGATGTGCCATCCTGGAGGAGTTGGACTGCCTGTGCAACCTTATAGGGTCCAAGTATCGCCTTGTGCTACCAGTAGTGACACTGACCCTAGCCAAATGCAAAACTAGTGAAAAACAGTCAGAAAAGATGAGTAAGGAAAAAAGTCAGACACCTCTACCTGAAAAAACATTCCTGTTTTTGAGGTTGTCTCATTGTTGCCCATCTAGTGCACCTGTTGCTAATTTCAATTAACAGCAAAGCAGCTGAAACTGATTAACAACCCCCTCTGTATACACCCCTCCCCCTCTGCTACTTAACTGACCAGATCAATATCCCAGGAGTTCTGATTCAAAAGTGTTCCTTTAATTTTTTTGAACAGTGTATAATGGTTAGTATAGAGGTTCTTCTGCGCTAGCCAAATGAATTCAAAGGAAATCCACAATAGGGGAGGAAGTAGTTAAAAGTATGTGAAATTGCTGCTCAATCTACAAGTGTACAAATCACTATAAGTGCAAAATATGTGTCAAATGCGCCTGCTCCAAACCAATTAAAGTGCAAATGCAAGATAAGAGCCAAAACAAATGCTCCAAATAATAAATAATGCTAAATATCAAAAGAGACCAATGAAAATATGAAAACTGTGCACAGTCCAAACTAGTGAAAAATCAATAAGACTCTTCTATTGCTTCAATCCTTAAATCTCAGTGCTTCAACTGTAGATCTTCCTGCTATGTGGGCTCACAGAGCGCTTACCTCAATACATAGGTATTGTAGCTTTAAATGTAGATACAGCAGCTTCCTAAACAGACAGTGACATCCATACGAAACTCCAGATATTAACAAATGATTCTGAGGTCTTCAGGAAAATGGAGGCTCTCAGTGGGGACAGATATTCATATAGCCAAAAGAAGAAAAGACTCCCATGTGAAGTAAGCAAAAACTGGATATTTAATAAAAATAAATCTGCTTACATTACATAAAACGCCAAACAGGCATATGAAACGGCTTGCACAGATGGACAGACTCTTATGTCACCTCTGGTCACGTGTGTATTCCTAACGCGTGTCGTCACGTCACGTGACTTCATGAGAGGATGAAGTCACGTGACGTGACGACGCGCGTTAGGAATACACATGTGTTAGGAATACACATACAAATACACATACAATTTCAGTTTTTTGACAAGAAAACTGCCCAGAATCTAGACGAGAAAAATAGAGAACATGTTTTCTATTTTTCTTGTCGTGAGATTCTTGGTAGTTTTCCTGACGAGAAACCCGAGAGTGTGTATACTTACCTGTCACCATGGAAACCGGCGCATGCTTGAAATGACTTTGACGCATGCGCGGTAGCTTCCTAGGCATAGGTAGGGTGCAGCGAGATGGCGGCGAAGGCATTAAATGTGACGAGTGCATGCTCATTGTACGCGATGGCGTCACCGCGCTCTTGCCTTTCAAGAGAACCGCGGTTCTTTTGTAAGGAGAGTCTGTACACTCGGGCGGCAAGAGATTCTTGCCAAGAATCTCGTCGGGAAAAACAACGTTTTTTACCTGACGAGATTCTTGCCCGTGTGTACAGGGCTTCAGACTGTAAAAGTGACCAATGCAATGTTACCAGCATGGCAGCCCAGTAATGCAATTAAAAGTTTAGTAGTGCCAGTAGGAAAGTTGAAGTAGGGATTTGAAAGTCTTGCTGTGTGGCCAACCTATTTAAAGGAGGATAGAATGGGGTAGATTTAGAGAACAATTACGCCGGCGTATCCATAGATACGCGCGTAATTGCTAAGCTGCGCCTAGTTTCTGTATTCAGAAAGCTAGATACGCCGACATTAGCCTAAGATACGACTGGCATAAGTCTCTTACGCTGTCGTATCTTAGGGTGCATTCTCACGCTGGCCGCTAGGTGGCGCTCCTGTAGTTTTCAGCGTAGAGTATACAAATTACCTACTTACGCCGATTCACAAACGTACGTGCACCCGGCGGTAGTTTTTTACGTCGTTTGCGTAAGTCGTTTTCGTCGTAACATTGCTCCTGCTATTAGGAGGCGCAGCCAATGTTAAGTATGGACGTCGTTCCCGCATTGAAATTTGAAATTTTTACGTCGTTTGCGTAACTCGTCCGTGAATGGGGCTGGACGCCATTTACGTTCACGTCGAAACCAATGACGTCCTTGCGACGTCATTTAGCGCAATGCACGTTGGAAAATTTTAGGGACGGCGCATGCGCAGTATGTTCGGCGCGGGAACGCGCCTAATTTAAATGATCCACGCCCCCTACCCGGATCATTTGAATTAGGCGGGCTTGCGCCGGGGGATTTACGCTACGCCGCCGCAACTTTACAGGCAAGTGCTTTGTGAATCAAGCACTTGCCCGTAAAACTTGCGGCGGCGTAACGTAAATGTCATACATTACGCCGCCGAAGATTTGCCCGATTCTATGTGAATCTGGGCCACTGTCATTAATTTTGCAATGGTTTTAGGAAGATATACAGGACAATGTCTGAACATATAGGTGAATTTAGGGGGGAAGAAGATCCCTTTAAAGTTGTGAAAAGGTTCAAGGTTTTTTACCTTCATTCATGAAGGTAAAAAACCTTGTGTGCTGCAAAGTAGATATTTGCCAGTACACCAAGGGGTCGACACAAAGGTAGCATGATCACAACACAAGGAAGGTGCAACGTTTCAGAGTCATGCAGGACCCCTTTGTCAGGTATGTGCAGCCCCCCCCCCCATCCTTTCTCCATCGATGTGCATGAAAGCCTCAACTCTCCGGGGATGGCCAGTAAGCCAATGAGGAAAGAGAGAGGGGCGAGCCATGCTCTGTGTGTGAATGGACACGCAGAGCCGCTTTTTTTTTTTTAAGTGTATTTTGTGTGTGTACTCGAGAGAGGAGCCGGACTGCAGGAGCTGGGAGTAGGCAGGCCTCCCCCAGAGGCAATCTGCCACCTTTCTTCATGCCCCAGGTGGCAATGGTGGGTGTGTGAGGGGGTCCTCCCACACAGCCCGCCCTACCTGCTCCGCTTTGAAGCCCAACGGGGCAGAGGGACTCCCTATAAGGGAGTGAGAGGATTAGCCCGCTCAACCAGCCCTGTTAGTCCTTTGCCTCTCTTTTTTTAGAGACCGTGTGGTGAAAGTGCATGCATGTTAACCCAATTTTGAGTGCGTGTGTGTAAGTGTGGTGTTTTTTTTGTGGGAGGGGGGTGGGCGTACTAAGTGCAGGCTTACCTTGCATAGCACACCCACCGGGAGCCGGGCTGAGACCACCAAACTCAATTCACATGTAGCCGAGACTGGGATCCGAACCCCTAGCTGCAGAGGTGAATGGCTTGTCAGCGCAGTGCCAATCGCGTTAAGCCACCGCAGCTCCAGAGAGCCGCTTTTGAACCAGCCTGCTTGGGTGCCCCCATTGCAAGCTATTTGCTTTGGGGGAACTCGGCAGTAGGGAGGGGCCAAGAGTGCCAGCAATGGACCGAGAAGTGGATCAGGGCTGGTAAGTATAACATGTTTGTTATCTTTTTTTTTTTTAAGAAAACTTTTAAGATCACTTTAAGTTGATTCCGCCTACAGGTTACATTAAATTGGTGGACCCGTTGGAGGGGAATATCCGGGACAGTAGCAAGTGGAAAAAAAATATTACCCTGATATATAGTGAATAAATGAATGAAAACTGAATTTTCACCTTAATGCATAGAATGCATTAAGGTGAAAAACCTTAAAGCTTTACAACCACTTTAAGCTGTAAGGTTGCTGCTTAGGTACAATTAACATATTTGAGTTTTCCTATAAGATTTTGCATCTTCACTTATTGAGTTTAGATCCACTTGAAGTTTTTTTCACACCAGCAGCATGCACAGCCCCTGGTGTGCGAGGTGAAGGCAGGGGTACTGATGCACTTGTTACCAAAAACAATTCTCAATCTTCATTGAGTAGAGAGCCGGTGTGTAAGTAACTGTAAATCCCTGACTCTCTGCTCTGCCCCTCCAGTGCTCACTAGAGCACATGGCTGTGGAGGGGGTGCTAGCAGCTGGTTTTCAGAAGCTACTGGTCAGCCATCTGAGTGGATCCCACTCAGAGTCTGGATCGTCAGAGTGACATCAGCCGACAGTGAGCTTTAGCCTGCAGTCAGCTGAACACAGGTCACAGGAGTGCAGAACATAGTGTACTCCTGTGACCCACAGTAGAAGTTGGGGGAAAAGAGCTTTGGTCCACTTCCCCTTTCACAATGTGTTGAAAAAACTACACTACTTTTTTTTCAGCACACAGGGTGAGGATGTTAACTGCCATGTCTTTGAGTTGATAAGACAGCCAATACATTTCATTTTTTTTTCCGTTAAACCAGCAGGTTGAATGAAAACCTGATTCCCCCATCCACACATTCAACATGAATAAGGGAATCACTCCTGATGAGGTATTGTATTCTGACAGCGGGGAGACTTCCCTGCTGTCAGAATAAAATAATCAGTGCTGCTGAACCGGCTGAATTTCAATCCATGTATGGCTGGCTTTAGGTTGCCTAGCACAGCCTAGTGCATCTGGTGTGAATGGGCCCTAAAGAAGAAATGTTGATAGATAACTAGAATGTTCCAAAAGACAGATCAGCACAAGCAGTCTTCATGTTTCTTTTATATCAAGTTATACGTGGTTAAACTCACTTGTTTCTAGTTTAAAAAGAAAATTCATGGAGTATCCTGTTTTTCACTTTCTGCCTATTATGTTGAATCTATGTATAATTTATGTGTAATATGTTCCCCTGTTAATCAGTCATATGTAGTTTGTGGCTGTTTTTAATTTATTTTTTTGGTGCAATTCAGTTTCACTACTCCATATTCCGTACTCTTTTTTATAAACATGCTATAATTTAGTGCTCGGTAGCACTCAGGCCACAGTTGTGCATGATGGGCTGAGCAGCACTTGCTTTGAGGCCCTTAGACTTCTTGTTACATCTTCCCTTACATCTCATCCCATTTTGATTTTCTTGTCTTTGCTTTTCTAGGATTAATATGATTGAAAGTTTAGAGATAATTTTCTTTACAAGGTGTTCTGCTACCACCCAGTGTTCAAAGCTAATAAATTGTCATCATTAAGGAAAACTACAATTCTGAGAGTAAAGTGGCATGCAATACATCAAAGGAAAATACTCCATATTATGGTAATCACTAATCTGTGGACAGTCATTAAAAAAGCTAAAATAATTTCATTTAAATCCAGAAGAGCTGGAAGACTTTCTATGAATGATATATTTTGATTTATTAACTTTTTTTTCCATACTCTGAAACTCAGTTTTGATGCACAGGACTTGAAGTATATATTAATATAATGAGAATTGGTAAAGTTTGTTGATCTATGCAGTTTCCTTAAATTAAGCTACTTACTTTTAAACTGAGGACATTCACAAGACCTGAAAAGAACAGCCCTTACTGTCAGAAATTTACACTGACAGAAGTATTATTGGCAAGGCTAATAAATATCGATTAGAATTTAATAATTATAAATAGCCTGTAGTATAAGTTATTACACTCAAATAATGTAAAACAAATTGTTCAGTAAGAATCAATAAGGCTATAACTTCAATCGTGAGGGATAATTCATTAGTTCTATTTTGGCATTGAATCGAAAAGGTATTTGATGGTTTTCATGAAGAATGTTACTCCAATTCTGTATCACTTGTATAGTCAATTTTTCAATAGTTCAAGCCTGGCATTCATTTCCAATAATGGCTCTTCCAATTACATCCCTATTGTGTTAGACTGGGGATAAATCCAGTGGTTTGACAGGGTCTCACTTCTGCCTCTCCCCAGTTGCATAGATTAAAAGAAAGAAGTAAATGTATTGTAAATCAGTACAAATTAAAGAAGCAGAATGAATAGGGAAGATTAAACTATGATGCATTAAAAAATACCAATTTCAGCTGTGAATC
The DNA here is from genome assembly GCF_905171775.1 of Rana temporaria. Taxonomy (NCBI): domain Eukaryota; kingdom Metazoa; phylum Chordata; class Amphibia; order Anura; family Ranidae; genus Rana; species Rana temporaria. The sequence goes on along the minus strand of NC_053491.1, from coordinate 285,180,845 downwards.
AATTGTTTAAAAAATATTTATTCCAATATTTTTCTTATACTTAACAGACCTTTATCAAAGCTAATAATGTGGTTTTTAAAATTTCTACTCTGAATGATCTGTGTTTATTAGTCCTTTAACCACATACAATTCCCAAATGATTGCAGAATGACATTACTTAAATTCAAGGACTCATTTTTAAAGAATAGAACATCAATCATTTTCTTACAAGATCAAACCAATGACCTTACATCCACGCTTCCTTCATATACCCACTGCCAGGTTATTTAACTGACAATTAGGCAATAGGCATACATGATTTATGTCATTAGTCATCCATAGCTGCCTACCATGCTACTCTGGTAATGGTATCTGTGTCAGTTCAGAATATGATGACCATAGGTCATGAACCTGCCTGCCTTTGTTCTATAATGTAACGTTTGCATTAATAGCATAAATAAGAGTTTTTTTTTTTTTTGCAGAAGCCAGGAATAAAAATAGTCGAGGTTCTGGGGACAAGCAATATTTACCTTTGCATTGTGTCCCACTCCCCACTGCAAGGGTTTACTGCTTGTTTTGCTTAGGGAATGAGGAATAAGGTGATACGCTTACCCTATTTCTTGCTCCCGCAGGCTTCCTCCTCTTTGTGCAACCAGTTGCAACTTTCTGACACCATCTTGTACAATACAGGACTAGTAGTCCTGCATTGTATGGGAGGAACCCAGGGGAAAATGCACATCGCAGGATAGTGAAGGAGAGTGAAAGCTGCCGAGGGCATGAGGGATAAGGTAAGTATAACATCTTATGCATTATTCGCGAAGCAAAATAAGCATTTAACCCTTGCAGTTGGGAGGAGGACTCACTTTCAGGGTGATTTTTTTTCCCTCAAAGTTTCATTGGAGCTTTATTATTATTAAAAAAAAAAAGCTTTAATATTTTTAAATACAACACTAAAATTTTTATCCCAAAAAATGAAAAAGGCAGTTCATTAGAATATTCATCTCATTAGCAGCCTTTCTCAGCTAGGGTTCTTCCAGCTAGGGGTTTCTAGAAACAGTATGTAATGGTGGATTGTATTAGAAATTCTGGCTAAACTCATGGCAATCTGAGAAAAAACAAGCATGAACACCTTTAAGACAGTCCCATGAATCTAAAATGCAGTCCATAATGCATAGAGAAACTGTAAAAATAAGGGTAATACCTCCGGGGAAGGGGGGGCATCCAAAAAAAAACACACAAAGAAAAACAGTGTCTCTATCCATCCCCCTCAATTCCTTCAGTCTCTCTTCCAAGTCTCCCCTCAGAAATAATAATGGCTCCAATTTTCCTGGTTATGATAACATAGTCTCTTTATGTTCTGGGTAATTGTGGTAATAACTGCAATCAATCCGAAACCGCAAATGGCTCAATGCCCAGGAATGAAAAAAGATCTGATAAATCAGATCTAGATCGTAACCAAAATGAGGAAGTGCATTTTTTTATCAAAACTGAAATTGGATATCTCCAACGGTATGTTCCGCCCCAATCTCATACCCTTTCTAGAACTGGGCGCAGCAGGGCTCTGTGCTGCAGTGTAGCTCGTGACAAGTCAGGTAGAATTTTCAGTTGCACCCCATTAAAGTCTATTGTTCCTGCCTCCCAAACTTTCCGCAATATGGCCTCCCTTTGTGCAAAATAATGTAGATGACAAATCACATCACAGGGAAGTTTAATATCCTTGGACTTAGGACCCAATGCTCTATGGACTCTATCAAGCTCTAAATTTAAAGTGATAGTGTCTTGTAATATTTTTTGAAAAATAGACATTACCATATCCTAAAGATTCTCCTGGTCCAGTGCCTCTGGAATACCTCATAGTTGCAAGTTGTTATGGTGGATTTGGTCCTCGAGGTCCTCCAACTGTAGCTGTAAAGCCACGAGGTCTCTATTTGGGTGCGCTTATCTCTCTCCAACCCGCTCACCCGCTGTTCCAGGCTTTGGGATACAGCCTCACTGTCCGTCATGCGGTCTGATAATGTTTGCAATTCCACCCGGACCAGCTCCTTATGATGTGCATCTTCTACTTTAGCAATAAGGTCTTCTATGTCTGCCCGCGTAGGGAGTGCCTGTATAAGTATCTTTAGGTCTTCTATTTTCAGCCCCCCTGCTTTCATGTGTGTGGGGAGGGGTGCGTGGTTAGGAGAGGTTGGTATAGAGCAGGGGATATTGATATTGATGTCTTGGCTGCCCTGGTTGACAGCCTCGGCTGATGGCCCTGCTCTCCATTTTCCCCCTCTTATTTTTCTCTTTTTTTTTGTGGGGGGGGGGGGGGATGGGAAGATATAGGATAGAAAATAAGGCTAAAAGAAATAATAACAGATGATTTTGGCTAGGTGGTCAGTAGAAGTCATTACAAGGAGAGTGCCCTAAATATTAAGTTGTAAAAATCCCGGTCGTCTCTCCCACTCCCCCTGTGGGATATATACACACGCATGATACACATTTTTTTTAAGAGGAAGAGCTGAGGGGGGTTACCCCCTTTTTTTCTCCCCCTTTTGGGTATGAGAGGTTGTTTTTGATACAGGGTTAAGAGGTATTTGGAATACACAGGAGGAGGAGGGGATTTTGGACTTTTTCTCCTCTCCTCTCCCCTTCCCCCCCTCTTTTTTTAGGGAGTAAAGATGGAGGTAGTAACACAAGGAAGATTTTTTAGACTAGCACAAAATAGATTAGGACACAACAAGGGTCGCAATTACACAATGATATTTATACAATATCCTTTTTTTTTGAATAATAGAATGAATAATAGAATAACATAATATTTTACACTCACATACTTATACACTTTGACACTCATACACAAGATGGAATCAGTGGGGATCCAGCAGGGAGAGAGGGATAGGAGGGTCAAGAGGGTGGAAAGTGGCGATAACAGGAGCAAAAGAGGGGGTCCGGAATTGTTACTACAGATCACTAGAGATAGGACGGAAGATATATAATGAGGGGGAGGTTAGGGTTTTCCCCCCTTTTTTTGTGTGGGTTTCTGGGGGGATTGAGGGTAATCTTGTTCTCCGCCTGCACTCTCTAAGCGAAATATATTTGGTTTTAGAGATATAGATGGATATATAAGGATACAGACATTTTGTATGAGAGGTATTGCACCTCAGTATACCTCATAATATATATATTTTTGGGGGGTTTATTATTTGTGTGAGGAATATATGTTCTGTAGCCATGGATAAGTAATAGATAAGCGCCACTGGGAAATATATATGATTATATTATATATGATTATATATGATTTTGAGTGGATATATGTACATACTAAGGTGTGATAGGAGGAGCTGGAGGAGGGATCGGGAACTCTCCTCTTTTGAGCATGCACAACCACTTCCCCCCATTAGGCTAGCACTCATATAGGGAAGGGAGAGTAGGGGTGCTTAAAGCTAATTATTATTATTATTTTATTCCACATAACCAATTGCATGCGGTAAAGGAAGTGGGAATTGGAAAGATTACTTGGTCAGACCATGCACCAGTTTTCTTGAAATTCAATCTGTCAGATATCCAACCCAATGGTGTGGCGACCTGGAAACTTAAGGAAAGTCTTCTAGAGGACATTTCGGTCTTGAAATATGTCCGTAGAGAAGCAATGTGGTACTTTCAGACTAATGACACGCCAGACTACGATCCTGGTGTGATCTGGGAGGCCCATAAAGTGGTGATATGGGGAGTATTGTTAAAACATGGAAAAAGAAAGAATACCCCCGGATGGGACTTTAGACTCCCGATTTGGTTAAAAAAATGTTTATTTAGTGGATCAGACAAAATTGGATTGACACTTGTTCACAGAATAAACCTTGATGTCAAGGTATATAATTGCTCTGGAGAAGATAGAAGACATAGAAGATAAAAACACTCTTCAGGGGATGGTAGGAATTGTTAAAACATGGGGCAAGGATTAAAAAGGAAATAGAAGAAAAATTAACATCCCTACGGGCAGATATCTCTCGTTTAGAAAACTTGCATAAACCTAATCCTGTTTTGGAAAGGGATGCTTTTACAGCACGTAGACAGATCACAGACTTACTCCTGTATAAAGCTAAGAGGGCAATCCACACAGGAAGGAAACAGAACAATCAATATGGTAATAAGTGTGGGAAACAACTTCCTACCTCTCTGAGGGAACAACAAGTGAAGACGTATGTCCCAATGATTATGGGAGCCGAAGGTGAAAAACTCACACTACGTAGGGAGTGTGAAGTGCCCCGTACACACGATCAGGCTTTTGCCCGGCCAAACTCACATCGAAATTTTGACGGAATTCCATCAGAGTAAAAGAGAACATGTTCTCTATCTAAAATCCGATTACTATATCCAATGGAAAAATGCGATGGAGTAAAGGAGAACATGTTCTCTATCTAAACTCCGATTACTATATCCGATGGAATATCCGATGGAAAAACTCAGATGGGGCATACACACAGTCGGAATTTCCGATGGAAAAAGTCTGTCTGACTTTTTCAATCGGAAATTCCGAATGTGTGTATGGGTCATAACCCAGCAAAATCTATTTCAAGACTTTGCTTTTTTGTACTAAAGCCCTAATTAGTTATTTGGTTCAGGTCAGTGCTGCAGAAAAAAAATGAAGCCAGGACACTAGCAAATTCATTATCAGCTGAGCAAACTAGAGTATGCTGTCCAGTTTTGGGCACCAGTCCTCAGGAAGGATGTACTGGAAAAGGAGCGAGTACAGAGTAGGGCAACAAAGCTAAAGGGTCTGGAAGATATTTGTTATGATGAAAGGTTGTAAGCACTGAACTTATTCTCTCTGGAGAAGAGAAGCTTGAGAGGGGATACAACTTCAATTTACAAATACCATGCTGGTGACCCCGCACTAGGGATAAAACGTTTTTGCGGAAGGAAGTTTAACAAGACACGTGGCAACTCATTAAAATTAGAATAAAAGAGGTTTAACATTAAACTACGTAGAGGGTTCTTTACTGTAAAAGCAGCAAGGATTTGGAATTCCCTTTTCACAGGCATGGGTCTCAGTGGGGGCATCAGTAGTTTCAAGAAACTATTAGAAAAGCACCTGAACGACCACAACATACAGGGATATACAAGGTAATAATCACACACATAGGTTAGACGTTTTCAAAAGCAGACATCAGCAATGACATCCTCCATATTTGGACAGTTCAGTTTTCTTTCGACTGAAAAAAAAAAGTGTTTTCTAAATACATCACGTAAGTTCCAACTATCAGTTTTTCTAGTAAACATTTGCGAATGATAGCGAGCATTGTTGTCCTGGACAATTTTTCCGTTCTTCTCTCCCTCAAGGTTTCATAAATCAGCCCTACCTATGGGAACACAACCTGGAGATTGACAGCTCTCACAAATATTTGGAGTGGTGAGAAAACCCTGGGGACAAAAGTGTATGAAATTCTTTCATAATGATGTACAGCTGTCTGATGTAGCCAATTTCTTTGTTCCTGCAAGCTTTCTTACGAGTAATCTATATCTAGCCTCTAATTGATTATAGCATCCATTAAATTAGTGTTAACAATTTACATACACAGCACATTATTTATGATGCTCATATTCAACTTTCTCTAACGTTGTTAATGTAGAAAAATGCGTGAAGATGGAACATGAAATTATATGAGCCCATGGTTGTCTTGGAAACCATTTTCAGAATCTTTTTTTTTTCTTTTTTTTTAGGACATTGACCAGGTTTAAATTAAGCATTTTTATTGTTCAAAGTTTAATAATGCAAATGGTGTGATTACTGCAAATGAACCTAATTTAAATAAATGAGCAGTACAGACGTAGACGTTCAACAGTTTTGAAATTCAAAGTGAAAAGAAAGATAAAAAATACTTTAGCTGCAGACAAAGCTGCAATTCGATGTGTCATATTTAATAAGAAATCAAGACTTAAAGCAAAGACAAAAAGTAAAATATTTTGTATCTGTCCACTGATGTGACTGTTTAATAGAAGGAAAACTGCTTCATTAATTTCAAAATACTCCCAGCAACATAAAAAGCTCTGGGATCATAACCATTAACTTGTGAATAACTTTGTCATGTTAATGAATTAGTATTGCAGCTGAAATGGACCAACAAAACTGTCTAAAATCTGGATTTTTCGAAGCTAGTAATTAAAGCTGAAGTGTAGCTGAATAAAATAATTCCTACAGGTTTAGTCACATCACATACCTGTAATGAAGTATGTCTAATGTTGCATAGGCAGCTGGCTCCTGGATAAATGATCACTGCAGGGATGCCTGTCCTCTTCCTGTCTCTGAACTTCTGGAGCTCAATAAATTCATAAGAAGCACAGTTTGCTAATTCAGGCACCACATCCTAATTCAGAGAATAAAACACAATTTTTTATTACATTATTATGTTAAACTATCATAAAAACACAGTATATAAACTCATACAAAATAAATCTCCATCTCCAAGTATGGCACTAATCCCGCCTGGCCCACAATATCATATAATTATAAATCATAACACTATAGATGTAAAATTGTAGAAAAACAAGGCCAGTAGTGCAGGAAGAGGTGCAGTGGTCTCAACACGTTTCACAACTTGATTGCTACTTCAGGAGAACCATGCTAAGACATCCATTAGCCCAGAAAGAAGGTTTGAATATTAACTTTCCTTGTCAAAATATCTTTATTAGACAACATTAATGACAAATGTACATTCAAGTATCAAATAAAAAAAAATGGCATCAAACAGAAAGGAATTCCAAATCTTGTTGATGTACAAACAAATAAGTAATTAAATAAATAAAGGTGGCACTGTAGTCAAGCCCAGTGCACCTCTCTTAGTACAAAAGTTGAACAACATATTGATCAAGAGTAAAGAGATGTTGAACAAAACAATACTTTAACTTATAATGTTCCAGGTTTCGCGGCCATGTGCCACTAGCCCTATATTCTTAGTATTGTTGCTATTCCAGGAATTCCTGGTTAGCTCAAAGCTACAAGTTAACCAAGTTACTTCGTGGCTATCATTATATTTCTAGTTGTTGGATAAAGGTGGATGCTAGGGAAAAAATATTGAACTTGGGGGAAAAAAATAGAAAAAGATTAGGAAATAAAAAAAAAGGGGGGAGGGAGGGGAGAAGGGGTCTGCAGGATCAGGGCCGGCCTTTGCGTTGTGCGGGCTGTGCGGCTGCACAGAGCGCCATAGCCACCAGGGGCGCTGTGCGGCCGTCACAGCTCGCAGTCAGTAGTTGAATCAATTATCCGGCCGGCCAAGGCACTTCTCAGCAGCACGACACCCCAGCGCTGCAGAGGAGGGGGGGAGGTGCCGTCGCAACGAAGTGCTGGACACTGGTCCCCTCCCCCCTCTCCTTCTGCTTGTCTCAACCCAGTGGATAGTGCCGACGCCGTTGCGTAAAGCGTGCATGCGTCGTGCGTAATGCAGCTTTGAAATCTAAAGGCGCCAGGAGCAGAGGGCACTCGGACTCGCACTGAAATCGGGACAGGACTGCCAGACTGCCAGTTATGGTAAGGCCGCCCGTCCCCTCCCCCTTATCTAGCAGGCTCAGGCTGACAGTCTTCACACCTGCCAGTGTCTATCTTCACACCTGTCTTCCCTCCTCCCCCCTCCCCCCTCGCCTGTACTCCAATGATGAGGGTGGGGCGGGCACCATAACAGATGTGAGCCTGGCACTTTGAATTTATTAAAAAACGTTAAAAATTGGATGTATATAGGAAAATGTAAAATTATTATTTTTATTCAAAATTGGTCTTTTGTTAAAAAAATAAAATCAATATACCACCGCACAGTTGTCATTTTAAGTTAAGCAGTGCATATATCAAAAAATGACCTGTCATGAAAGGGGGGGGTGATAAATCTTCGAGGTCGCATTGTTAATCAGTGAATTTTTTTTCCCAGAGTTTATTTATACTTCAGGCAGTCTGTGATTGGCCTGTACTGGTACCATGTACCCCCGGCTATGTCTGCACCTCTGTCATATGGAAAACTCCTACAGATGATCGCTCTGTCTGTACCATAGCCTGCTGATCATCTCCCATCTGATCCCTCCCTACACTTGTCTGCATGGAGTTTGTATGTCCCTTTCATGTTTGCCTGAAGTATAAATAAACTCTGGGCAAAGAAATTTCACTGATTAACCACGTGACCTCTGGAAGATTCCCCCCCTTCATGACAGGCCATTTTTTTGCGATGTGCACTGCCGTAACTTAAGCTGACAACTCCGCAGCAATGCGACGCTGTACACAAATACAATTGGTATTTTTTTTTCGGTGGTATTTGACCACCTCTGCGTTATTTTATTTTTGTTTTTTTAATAAAAGACCAAATTTGAAAAAATAAAATAAAACATTTTACTTTCTGCCATATAACATATCCATTGTTTTTTACGTTATTTTCATAAATTTAGGCCCATGTTTTTGGTACAAACTATCCCAATAAGCGTCTTCAAACTATGGGATATATTTATGGAATTTTTTTTTTTTTTCTAGTAATGGCGGTGATCAGCGACTTATAGAGAGGCTGCGATATTGCGACTGACAATCTGACACTTTGTGGGAACCAGTGACGCGGATACAGTGATCAGTGCTTAAAATATGCACTGTCACTGTACTAATGACACTGGCTGGCAAGGGGTTAATCATCTAGGGCAGGGGTCTCCAAACTTTCTAAACAAAGGGCCAGTTTACTGTTCTTCAGACTTTAGGGGGGCCGGACTGTGGCCACTGGAAATAGAAAAATGTTCCGGTATCAGCAAGAGTAAACAATGCCCCATTTTTTGGTGTCAGTAAGAGGAGTAATGACCCATCGTTGGTGTCATTAGGAGGAATTGTGCCTCTTTGTTGGTGTCATTAGGAGGAATTGTGCCCCTTTGTTGGTGTCATTGGGAGGAATTGTGCCTCTTTGTTGGTGTCATTGGGAGGAATTGTGCCCCTTTGTTGGTGTCATTGGGAGGAATTGTGCCTCTTTGTTGGTGTCATTGGGAGGAATTGTGCCTCTTTGTTGGTGTCATTGGGAGGAATTGTGCCTCTTTGTTGGTGTCACTGGGAGGAATTGTGCCCCTTTGTTGGTGTCATTGGGAGGAATTGTGCCCCTTTGTTGGTGTCATTGGGAGGAATTGTGCCTCTTTGTTGGTGTCATTGGGAGGAATTGTGCCTCTTTGTTGGTGTCACTGGGAGGAATTGTGCCAATTTGTTGGTGTCATTAGGAGGAATTGTGCCTCTTTGTTGGTGTCATTGGGAGGAATTGTGCCCCTTTGTTGGTGTCATTGGGAGGAATTGTGCCTCTTTGTTGGTGTCATTGGGAGGAATTGTGCCTCTTTGTTGGTGTCACTGGGAGGAATTGTGCCAATTTGTTGGTGTCATTAGGAGGAATTGTGCCCCTTTGTTGGTGTCATTGGGAGGAATTGTGCCTCTTTGTTGGTGTCATTGGGAGGAATTGTGCCCCTTTGTTGGTGTCATTGGGAGGAAGTGTGCCCCTTTGTTGGTGTCATTAGGAGGAATTGTGCCTCTTTGTTGGTGTCATTATGAGGAATTGTGCCTCTTTGTTGGTGTCATTAGGAGGAATTGTGCCTCTTTGTTGGTGTAATTGGAAGCAATTGTGCCTCTTTGTTGGTGTCATTGGGAGGAATTGTGCCTCTTTGTTGGTATCACTGGGAGGAATTGTGCCAATTTGTTGGTGTCATTAGGAGGAATTGTGCCTCTTTGTTGGTGTCATTGGGAGGAATTGTGCCCCTTTGTTGGTGTCATTGGGAGGAATTGTGCCTCTTTGTTGGTGTCATTGGGAGCAATTGTGCCTCTTTGTTGGTGTCATTGGGAGGAATTGTGCCTCTTTGTTGGTGTCACTGGGAGGAATTGTGCCTCTTTGTTGGTGTCTTGGGAGCAATTGTGCCTCTTTGTTGGTGTCATTGGGAGGAATTGTGCCTCTTTGTTGGTGTCACTGGGAGGAATTGTGCCAATTTGTTGGTGTCATTAGGAGGAATTGTGCCTCTTTGTTGGTGTCATTGGGAGGAATTGTGCCCCTTTGTTGGTGTCATTGGGAGGAATTGTGCCTCTTTGTTGGTGTCATTGGGAGGAATTGTGCCTCTTTGTTGGTGTCACTGGGAGGAATTGTGCCAATTTGTTGGTGTCATTAGGAGGAATTGTGCCCCTTTGTTGGTGTCATTGGGAGGAATTGTGCCTCTTTGTTGGTGTCATTGGGAGGAATTGTGCCCCTTTGTTGGTGTCATTGGGAGGAATTGTGCCCCTTTGTTGGTGTCATTAGGAGGAATTGTGCCTCTTTGTTGGTGTCATTAGGAGGAATTGTGCCTCTTTGTTGGTGTCATTAGGAGGAATTGTGCCTCTTTGTTGGTGTAATTGGAAGCAATTGTGCCTCTTTGTTGGTGTCATTGGGAGGAATTGTGCCTCTTTGTTGGTGTCACTGGGAGGAATTGTGCCAATTTGTTGGTGTCATTAGGAGGAATTGTGCCTCTTTGTTGGTGTCATTGGGAGGAATTGTGCCCCTTTGTTGGTGTCATTGGGAGGAATTGTGCCTCTTTGTTGGTGTCATTGGGAGGAATTGTGCCTCTTTGTTGGTGTCATTGGGAGGAATTGTGCCTCTTTGTTGGTGTCACTGGGAGGAATTGTGCCAATTTGTTGGTGTCATTAGGAGGAATTGTGCCTCTTTGTTGGTGTCATTGGGAGGAATTGTGCCCCTTTGTTGGTGTCATTGGGAGGAATTGTGCCTCTTTGTTGGTGTCATTGGGAGGAATTGTGCCTCTTTGTTGGTGTCACTGGGAGGAATTGTGCCAATTTGTTGGTGTCATTAGGAGGAATTGTGCCCCTTTGTTGGTGTCATTGGGAGGAATTGTGCCTCTTTGTTGGTGTCATTGGGAGGAATTGTGCCCCTTTGTTGGTGTCATTGGGAGGAATTGTGCCCCTTTGTTGGTGTCATTAGGAGGAATTGTGCCTCTTTGTTGGTGTAATTGGAAGCAATTGTGCCTCTTTGTTGGTGTCATTGGGAGGAATTGTGCCTCTTTGTTGGTATCACTGGGAGGAATTGTGCCAATTTGTTGGTGTCATTAGGAGGAATTGTGCCTCTTTGTTGGTGTCATTGGGAGGAATTGTGCCCCTTTGTTGGTGTCATTGGGAGGAATTGTGCCTCTTTGTTGGTGTCACTGGGAGGAATTGTGCCTCTTTGTTGGTGTCATTGGGAGCAATTGTGCCTCTTTGTTGGTGTCATTGGGAGGAATTGTGCCTCTTTGTTGGTGTCACTGGGAGGAATTGTGCCAATTTGTTGGTGTCATTAGGAGGAATTGTGCCTCTTTGTTGGTGTCATTGGGAGGAATTGTGCCCCTTTGTTGGTGTCATTGGGAGGAATTGTGCCTCTTTGTTGGTGTCATTGGGAGGAATTGTGCCTCTTTGTTGGTGTCACTGGGAGGAATTGTGCCAATTTGTTGGTGTCATTAGGAGGAATTGTGCCCCTTTGTTGGTGTCATTGGGAGGAATTGTGCCTCTTTGTTGGTGTCATTGGGAGGAATTGTGCCCCTTTGTTGGTGTCATTGGGAGGAATTGTGCCCCTTTGTTGGTGTCATTAGGAGGAATTGTGCCCCTTTGTTGGTGTCATTGGGAGGAATTGTGCCTCTTTGTTGGTGTCATTAGGAGGAATTGTGCCCCTTTGTTGGTGTCATTAGGAGGAATTGTGCCTCTTTGTTGGTGTCATTAGGAGGAATTGTGCCTCTTTGTTGGTGTCATTAGGAGGAATTGTGCCTCTTTGTTGGTGTAATTGGAAGCAATTGTGCCTCTTTGTTGGTGTCATTGGGAGGAATTGTGCCTCTTTGTTGGTGTCACTGGGAGGAATTGTGCCAATTTGTTGGTGTCATTAGGAGGAATTGTGCCTCTTTGTTGGTGTCATTGGGAGGAATTGTGCCCCTTTGTTGGTGTCATTGGGAGGAATTGTGCCTCTTTGTTGGTGTCATTGGGAGGAATTGTGCCTCTTTGTTGGTGTCACTGGGAGGAATTGTGCCAATTTGTTGGTGTCATTAGGAGGAATTGTGCCCCTTTGTTGGTGTCATTGGGAGGAATTGTGCCTCTTTGTTGGTGTCATTGGGAGGAATTGTGCCCCTTTGTTGGTGTCATTGGGAGGAATTGTGCCCCTTTGTTGGTGTCATTGGGAGGAATTGTGCCCCTTTGTTGGTGTCATTGGGAGGAATTGTGCCCCTTTGTTGGTGTCATTGGGAGGAATTGTGCCCCTTTGTTGGTGTCATTAGGAGGAATTGTGCCTCTTTGTTGGTGTCATTAGGAGGAATTGTGCCTCTTTGTTGGTGTAATTGGAAGCAATTGTGCCTCTTTGTTGGTGTCTCTGGGAGGAATTGTGCCCCTTTGTTGGTGTCAGAAGATGAAATATTGCCCCAAGGGCCAGATAAAAGCAAGTAAAGGGCCACCTCTGGCCCCCGGGCCGCAGTTTGGAGACCCCTGATCTAGGGCAATTAAAGGCTTAACTGTGTTGCCTAACCAGTGTTTTATGTGTACTGTATGTGCTGCTTTTATTAGGGGAAGAGATTAGAGTGAAGCCTCATCTGCAATCCCAATGTGCTGGTAAAGCACCGCTAAGACCCCTAACGTTTGAGGGCGTTTTTGCAGTGCCTCAGTGTGAAAGGGTAAGGTGTTTTTTTTTTTTTTTTTCCTCAAAAAAGGGTAAGGTGTTTTTACAGTGCTTTCAATTCATTTCAATGGAGAGGGGCGTTGTTGGAGCGTTTTTTTCAGCGCCCAAAAGCTGCTCCAAAGATGCTGCTTGCAGGACTCAGTGTGAAAGGGTCCATTGAGATGCATGGATTGTTTGCACATGCACTAAATTGTCTGTTTATTAAAACAAATTATTTGTTACAAATATTTTTTGTCCTTGGTGACCAGGGGGTGAGGGGTGAAGATGGGGGGGGGGGGGGCGCCACAGGATTAGCTCGCACAGGGCGCCTGAACACCTAAGGCCGGCCCTGTGCAGGATCAGATCGGGAATCTACCGGTATTGCGTTTATCAATGGGTAGGATACCGACAAGATGACTGGGCTACCATGGCATCAGAACTTCTCCATTAAATGTGTTTTGTGTAACATAATCCAACCAGGGCATCCATATGCCTTCAAACCTGGTGATTGTGTCAGCTTCTATAGCAGACATCTTGGCGTACATCATAGCAGTGTTCATTCTGCTAATAGCTTCATTTAAGTTTAAATTAGGAGATTTCCAGGCTTTCGCAATAGTTTGTTTAGCTGCTGTTAGGAGCTGTTTTGTTAAGGTGAAATGAGCGTGCGGGATATTGTCTGGCTTCAAGTTAAGTAAAGCTGTTTTAGGGTCCATAGGGACTGTTTTATTCGTGAGTACTGTAATTATTTTGAATACTTCCGACCAAAATTTCTGTACTTTTGGGCACAACCACCAGGTATGAAAGTAGGTCCCCCTGTCTGCACAATCTCTAAAACATAATTCGGAGTGGCTTCTTGAGAACTTGGCCACCCTAGTAGGATTTTGGATTATCCTTAGGTAGTGAGCTGGAACTGGTATAGGGAGTACTCTAAAAAGGTACAGGAGCTTGGATAATAAGGACATTTTTATAGCTGAGATTCTTCCAAACCAAGAGAGAGGGAGTTGGGTCCAGGATTTTAATAAATGTGTCAATTGTTTCAGGAGGGCTGGATAATTACATGCGTAAAGATCTGAGTTGTCTGCGGTTAAGTGTATTCCCAGGTACGGGATGCTCTTGACTGGCCATTCGAATGGGAGGCCCACTTTTGCTGCCGTCAGTTCCGTGTGGGAAAGGGAGATATTGAGTGCTAGGCATTTCCTGGGATTTATTGCCAAACCAGAGATTGATGCAAATTGGTGTAGGATTGGGAGTAAGTTGGGCCCCGATACTTGGGGAGATGAGAGAAACAACAAAATATCATCAGCATAAAGGCATAACTTGTGCTTTACACCACCTAACTCAACGCCAAGTACTTTGGGGTCCAGTCTTATCTTTTGGGCTAGGGGCTCTATCAGGAGGGCAAATAATAATGGGGATAGTGGGCAACCCTGTCTGGTCCCCCTTTGGATATCAAACGTTTCAGATTTGTAACCTGCATATTTCACATATGCTTTCGGGTTTTGGTAAAGTTGCAGGACCCACTTTATAAAGTTAGGGCCGAAGCACCATTTCAACAGTGCAAATTCCATATATGACCATGAGACTGAATCAAATGCCTGTCTGATATCCAAAGAGAGAAAGCAGACGGGGATTTTCCTCTTTTTTGCGATACATGCCAGTAGGCTTGCTCTCCTTATGTTATCTCCTGCTTGCCTGTTGGGCATAAAGCCCACTTGGTCCCGGTGTATCAAAGATCCTATTGTCTTGTTTAGTCTATTGGCCAATATTTTACCGAGTAACTTTACGTCTGTGTTTAACATGGATATCGGACGATAGTTGTCACATAGGGTTGAGTCGGAATGCGGTTTGGGTATCATGCAAATAGTAGCTGTGAGAGACTCCTGCCTAAAGGATTTCTGGTTTAATAAATCATTGAAGGCCACCACCATCATGGGGGAGAGTAGGTCTCCGAACGTTCTGTAGTATCGCGCGGTGAATCCATCAGGGCCCGGCCTTTTATTTAATTTTAGCTCTTTAATGGCACTCAGGACATCTTCTTGTGTGATTGGTTCATCCAACAGCATCCTGTGAGATTCATTTAATTGAGGCAATTGCAAATTGGTAAAGAAGGCATCCCCATCCTGTTCACTAAAAGTGTTTGATTCTGTATATAATTTTTTAAGGTGTGCGCTAAATTTTTGCACAATTTTGACTGGGTTACTAGAGATGTTACCATTAGTTGTTTTAAGGTGTATCGGCTTATAGTTTTTATTAATGGAGTTGAGCGATCTCGCAAGAAGAGTGCCTGATTTATTTGCTTTATTGTAGAAAGAGTGTTTGTTTCTGAGTATCTTCTTTTCGGCCGAGTCCGTGAGGAATAGGTCAAATTCCGTTCGTGCCTTGTCCAGACGGGCTTTTGTCGCGGGTGAATGATTATGTTGGAAGGCCGCAAAGGCCAAATCGTGTTCTTTCTCTAATTTATTAAATAATTGTTTTCGCTCCCTTTTAAGGATCCCCAATTGTCTCTGTATTTTCCCCCGTAGCACTGGCTTGTGCGCCTCCCAAAGTGTAAGCGGGGAGATGTCTGGGGTTGTGTTGAGTGCTATATATTCGTCTAAATCTTGTTCTATTATTGTCCTGTAGGAGGGGTGTTTAAGGATAATGCCAGGTAGATACCATGTTGGGTCTTGTTTTTTGGGGATCATAGAGAATAGGGTGGTGAGAACTGCATTGTGGTCGGACCATGGAATAGGGATGATGCTTGAGTCGAGAACTTCTGCAGCATTCCTATTGTCAGGAATATATGATCTATACGGCTAGACGATTTATGGGGGTTCGAGTAGTAGGTATAACTACGTTTAGTGGGATTTGTTTCCCTCCATGAGTCCACTAAATTGTATTTTGCCAGTAAGCTGGAGAGGTTCCATTTATTCTGATATGTTGGGGAAAAGGGCGATTTGTCAAGAAAAGGGAGGAGAACTTGATTAGAGTCTCCACAAATGAGGAGGGACCCAAATTTATGCGCGTTTACAACTTGCAGAAGATGCGACATGAACGGTAGGGGATTTAAATTAGGTGCGTAGTACGATACCACTGTTATTGCATTGTCCAATATATGACCAGTTAAGATGATATATCGGCCTTCCGGGTCTATGATTTCTGATTTAATAGTGAATGGCGTAGATCTATGGAAGGCTATAAGGGTACCTCTTTTTTTGGATTGGGCTAATGCAGTGTAAACCTGTGGGTAGGAGGCATGGAAGAACTTAGGGGTCGTACTAGGGGTGAAATGCGTCTCCTGCAGACATAGAATGTGTGCTTTCTTGGTTTGGAAGTATCTAAATGCCTTAACTCGTTTTTGCGGTATGTTTAAGCCCTGCACGTTCAGAGTTAATACGTTTAGGGGAGCCATGGTAGCCAAACCATCGTGTGTTTCTTACCTTGGTGTCCTGAGCATCGAAATCCCGAACTAAACCTCGCAGACTGGGAAGGAGGAGGGGAGGGGGGGTTCCTGAAAACGATAGCCTTCAAAAAAAAAGACAAAACATTACTAATAGGCAAACAAATGCACAATATAACATACAACAAGTTTACAAAACTAGCCCGTGATCGGGGGGGAGGTACCCGTTCAGGGGAAAGGGGGCCAGGGTCTGATCCTCGCGAGTGATTGCGGAGACCAGAGGGGAGCCAATGGTGGTGCATGTGGGTTCCGTGCCCTGGAGACCCGCGGCCTAAATAATTCCTATAAGTATCCCGAGTGGATACTGTGTACAAATAACTATAGATATTTTCATGTAATAAGCTAGGTGAGATGATCTACCTGGAGAAGATGTTCTGTGGTTTGGAAGGGGGGAGAGTGGATGTTGTGATATTCCTCACTATGGGCATTGAGAGCTGGGGGGATCCCACCTCCAAGCTTAATACTTAGGGTTATGGTGGGATGTTTTGGACCAAAAAAAATGCATAGTAAAGATGACCAAGATAATAGTTTTCTGGATGGTGGTTGATGTAAAAAGCACAGAAGGAATTCAGAAAAATAAAAGGTAAGAAAGGGGACAAATAAGATGGGAGTCATCCTGTTAACTGTGCCAACTTGCCCTCTGAAGGGGAGAGGCGGTGAGATAGACATACAGTGAAGGGATTGGGAGCATCTAGTGAATTTAGTGATGAAATGTATCAGGCCATAGGGTATTTAGGTAGACTGTGGAAAGAGAAGAGAAAAAAGACGTTTAAACGAAAGAGTTCAGAGCTGCTGCTCTTTTAGAACGGTGCATCTGCGGTTTGGATTCAAGTCGGTGTGCCAAAAGGTAAGTAGAGTGCGTGAACTTGTAGGTATCAGTCCATCGTATCTTCTTGTTCCTGCGATTGTTCCACGAATCTGCCATGCTTATGCAGTTGTTGGATACCGTTGTCCTGGTTTTGCTGTGGCGAGCTATTGCGAGGGGAGTTTGATGCCGATCTTCTACGTGCAGCTGTCATCGTCGGTGAACTTTCTATTATTTTAAAGTCAATTAGTGCTTGGTGAAGCTGTTCTGGGGTTCTGCATACAATCTTAGTGCCTTGATAAGTGAAACGCAGGGAGATGGGGAAGCCCCACTGGTACCTAATGTGGCGTTGCTGCAGCTCATGTAAAAGAGGACTCATTGCTCTTTTCTTGTTGATTGTGAGCTGCGAAATATCCACGAAGATTTGATAGTCGTACCCCTGAAAGGAAAGCTTATTTTTCTCCCTGGTGTTCTGCAGGATCAGCTCTTTCGTCTTATAAAAGTGAAATTTTGCTATGATGTCCCTCGGGGGTCCATCAGCTTTCCTCGGAGTTAGTGCTCGGTGGACTCTGTCCATTTCCAGTCTGTCAGCTGGTATCCCGGGCAATATTTCCTGGCACAGTGCCAACATTGTGCCATTCAGATCAATGACAGATTCAGGTATTCCTCTAAACCTCAAATTAGACCACCTGGCTCGGTTTTCAAATTCCTCCAGCTTATTCTGCAGTGTCAAATTCTCTTCCTTAAGGTTTTCAATTTCTGATAAGCATTCCTGAGTGAAAATTTCTATGTCATCCATTTTAGACTCAAGAGCATCTGTGCGGCAGCCAAGCTCTCTGATTTCCTTAGTGAGCTTAGATGTAATCTGGTCAGAGGTGTTCTGCAATGCCTTGTGAAGCATTTTCTCAAATTGCTTCATGAGACTTGTAGGGACCGCTGTGCTGTGGCTAATTAATGAGGAGCCATCCTGTGCTACATCCTCCTCTTCACTGTCATAGACAGTGTTCCTTAGGGAAGCCATCTGCTTTGATGCTTTGGCTGAAGCTGTTTTAAGTTTCCCTGAGGCGAGAGCTTCTGAGGGGACTGGCGCCTTTTTCAGAGCGGCACTCTTAGTATGCTGAGCGCCGCTGCTGTTGTGTGATTTCCCACTTCCTTTTGTTCCGTTCAGCACCATTTTGGTATCAAAATACTCTCTCACCCTTCAGCTAGCTGTGCCTGATGTTTTCCCAGCTCTCACCCGCTTCGCTTTTCCGTTATTAGCGGGTCTGTTTCAGTCACGGAGCGGAGCACTAGCCAGGCATTACCGACCCGCTAGGCTCCGCGCATGCGCCCCCTGAATATTAACTTTCAGTACTTCTCGTGACGAAGCAATTTAATATTGCGAAACTAGTAGAGAGACCTCCCGTACTGTGACCCCAACACTTACCTGTATTCCCCTTCGGGGGGGGGGACTGTAATTTCGGTGAATTGATCGGCTGTCATGATATGTGCATTGTTTTAATTGTCCTTAATGTTTAATGTTTTTATTATTTTTCTGATACTGTATTAATAAATGTATATATTTTTTGATATATCCGCTCTTCCCTGAGTCTACCTACTCACTCTGTACCGCAATAGTCCTCCTTGCCTGCTTTTTCCCCCTTTTCTTGGGGTTTTTAGGGTTCTTTTGGGTCCTTTGGTGTCCCCGGAGTCCCTCCGCTATCTTACTAGATTTTGGGCGATGGAACTGTTTTAAAATGTAATATAACATAGTTCATTGAAGAGGGTAAAAAAAAAAATGTATTTCATGGGTAAGAACTTTGACATATGACACATCCATCAGGTGGTGCAGGACAGCCAATTGAGACATTTCAGCACATGGACATACCCCCTACCTTATAAATAGACCTGATCTGGCGGCCATCTTACATTCTGCTTTTTGTCAGTACAGGGAGAGGGTGCAGTTTGGAGCAGGGACAGGCTGAATTCAATCAAATAGCTATCTAAAAGGTCCACAAAAGTCCTTTTAGCCCTGGTTCACACTGGGTACGATTTGGAACGATTTGAGATGCGATTTGACATGTCAAATCGCATCTCAAATCGGCGGCAATTGTCGGCAATGGCACTGTCCTAATCAGTGCGACGCCGCATCTGCGATTTCAAAAAGTAGTTTCTGTACTACTTTTTGCGATTTCGGGCCGCGATTTACATTAAATTGTGGCTGAAATCGCGGCAAAATCGCGGCAAAATCGCAGCCGCAAAATCGCGGTAAAATCGCGCATTTTACCGCAATTTTGAATTCGCAGCAGTGTGAACCTAGGCTAAAGGACTGGTATAGGTGTGCTACTTGCTCTGCAGTATATAGGTGTCTAATACATTCATATACTTTTGTCAGTGTAGGGAGAGGTTGACGTTTCCAGCAGGGACAGGCTGTACTCAATTAAATAGCTATCTAAAAGGTCTACAAAAGTCATTTTAAGGACTGGTATAGGTGTGCTACTTGCTGTGCAGTATATAGGTGTCTAATACATTCATTCATTAACTTTTTGTCAGTGTAGGGAGAGGTTGGCATTTCCAGCAGGGACAGACTTTGGCGACACAAATCGCTACCTAACAGGTCCACAAAAGTCCTTTCAAGCACTGGTATATGTGTGCTACTTGCTCTGCAGTACATGATAGTGTGTAATACATTCATATACTTTTTGTCAGTGTAGGGAGAGGTTGGCGTTTCCAGCAGGGACAGACTTTGGCGACACAAATCGCTACCTAACAGGTCCACAAAAGTCCTTTCAAGCACTGGTATATGTGCGCTACTTGCTCTGCAGTACATGATAGTGTGTAATACATTCATATACTTTTTGTCAGTGTAGGGAGAGGTTGGCGTTTCCAGCAGGGACAGACTTTAGCGACACAAATCGCTACCTAACAGGTCCACAAAAGTCCTTTCAAGCACTGGTATAGGTGTGCTACTTGCTCTAAAGTATATAGGTGGATTATACACTTATAATATACTTTTGAATATAGAAAGCATATTATAGTGGATTTGTATTGTGCAGCATTGTGACTGGCGGTGTATTTGGTTACTGCTGAATGTTTGCCTCTTTCACTGCATTACCTCTGCTACACACATTAAAAAAAATTCCTGAAAAAAAAAGTTTCATAACTGGTGCGATAAACCAGTGGCCCCCCAAAACGACAGATTTTGTTATATACCTTCTTCCACATATACTGCGCTTCTCTAGAGACTTTTGTTGTCACAGGGTCATTTAAAAAATGACAGGCAGAGGAAGAGGCAGGCCCTTCTGCAGGGGTGGTAGGGGTAGGGCAGGAGCACCAGGCCGGAGCCAAAGTGGGAAGTGGCACAATGCTTGTTCGATTACGTCAAAGGACGCACCAGACTTGGTTGAGTGGCTCGCCACCAACACCACCACCACCACCATATACCCTCCACTTGAGTCACAGGAATTATTTTACGATCCATCAGAAGACATTTCAGATGTGCAGCCATTCTTGGCATTGGATCAGGAAGAGGAGGTAGCAACAGCCGGCACTCAGCAGTCTAACGACAGTACTCAGATCAGCCCAAGGAGGTTGATGCCCCTGTTGCTGCCTACTCTGAGATCTCTACTGTTAATGATTGGGAAGGTGACGTCGATGAGGATGTGTCTACAGATGTCACGTGGGTGCCCACAAGAGAGGAGTACAGAGGGAGAGATGGACCAGCAGATAGGAAGGAGAAGCAGGCCAAACGTACATTGCACAGGAGGGACAAACCAGACTCCTAATGTATCAGGAGCGAGCCATCAACCATGTACGGTCACATCTGGCGCTCCCAGGACCCCGGCCCATGGCTCTGCAGTGTTGGCTTTTTTTAACGTGTCCACTGCAGACAATAGTGTTGCCATATGCAGCCTTTGCAGTCAATGCATAAGTCGCAGTAAGCCCAACACTCACCTAGGGACGACCGCCTTAAGAAGGCACCTTGCCTTCCATCACCGAGCCCAGTGGGAGCAACGCCATCAGAACCCACAAAGCCAGGCTCTAACCGTCCAGCCTCTCGTGGGCCAAATGTTCGATCATAAAAAACGATGAAGCCGGATAACCCTCTTGCCCAACGGTTGACCGCTGGCTTTTCGGCTTGTCGGACCTGATAGCCCACCAACTACTGCCATATAAACTGGTGGACTCGGAGGCCTTTCGAAAATTTGTGGCCATTGGAACACCACAATGGAAGGTCCCAGGAAGAAAATTTTTTCCACAGAAGGGCATCCCAGAGCTATTTTGCCTTGTTCAGTGGCAAGTGAATGTATCTCTGGCACACAGTATCGGTGCCAAGATACATCTGACCACAGACAAGTGGTCTAGCAATCACGGGCAGGGAAGGTATATAACTTTTGCTGCCCACTGGGTGAACCTTCTGACGGCCGTCAAGCATGTAACCCGTGGCACCCATGTAGATTTGGTTTTACCGCCACGGTTACATGCAGGCCTGCCCCTTCTTCTCCTCCTACTCCATCCTCCCTCTCCTCCTCAGCTGACTCCTCATTTTCCGATGCTACCGTCTCTTCCGCTGCGCCGCCCAAGATCCCCAGAACCTATTTGACATGCCAGGTGAGACGTTGCCATGCTGTGCTGCGTCTGTTGTGCCTGGAAGACAAGAGCCACACTAGTCCTGCACTCCTTTCAGCTTTGCGTTCACAGGCAGATCAGTGGCTAACACCGCTCAATTTCACAGTTGGTAAAGTGGTGTGTGACAACGGTGCCAATCTGCTGAGCGCGCCGAAACAGGGCAATATTATACACGTGCCATGCATGGCACACGTCCTGAACTTGGTCGTGCAGCGATTCGTTGCTAAATACCCTGGGCTCCAGGACGTCTTGCGGCAGGCCAGGAAAATCTCGGCCCATTTCAGAAGATCTTACACGGCCATGGCTTGCCTTGCTGACATTCAGCGGCGACACAACCTGCCCGTCAGACGTCTTATTTGTGACTGCCCGACGCGATGGAACTCAACATTGTATATGCTTGATAGGCTGCTCCAGCAGAAACGTGCAGTTAACGACTACCTGTACAAACTCTGCGACAGGACAGGTTCTGGGGTGCTTTGTTTTTTGCACCGCACCAGTGGCTGCTCATGCGCGTCTCATGCAGACTTCTGCGGCCATTTTTTTTTTTTATTATCAAAATTTTTATTAGTTTTTCAACATTTACATTTAACAATATATTACATTATATCACACCCTTATACAATAAACATCCTTATCTGCATCCCATATCCCCCCCGGGGGAAATAAAGAAAAAAAAAAAAAAAAGAAGAAAAAGAAAAAAAAAAATAAAGAAAATAAAAAGGGGAGAAAAATTATCCCCCCCACCCTCACTTATTCCCTGCGGCTCTCTCCCCCCCTCCAAACACCAAATAAAATAAATAAAAATATAAAAAGTGATCCCTTAGATATGAGGCTTCTAAAAAGCCATTCTATAGCTTATCGCTCATTATTCCTTGTCACCCCTCCCCTAAAAACACTTTTACCAAGTGTTTGAAATCTGAGGCCTCTATCATGCCATAAAGCCACTAATGACTTACCCCCCCCCCCCCCCGTTTTTTTTTTTTTATCTCACCCTTTCTCCCTTCCCTATTCCACACACCAACCCCAAAAGAAAATAAGTAAATGTATATAATAACAAAAAAAAAAAAAGACCCTTTATTATGTAGTATATCCCAATCCCACCCTCTGTGCCCACCCTCTCTTAAACCTGTACATGTGGGGGTTAGGAGCAGTGCTGCACGGGATTTCATATTGAGAGCTAAAAATAAATAAATAAAAAAAAAGAAAAAAAAAAGAAAAAAAAGAAAAAGAAAAAAAGAAAAAAAAGACAAACAAGTTACTCTCCACCCCCCCCCCCCCCCACAGGCTATCCACTTACGTTTTCCTACAGCTCCTTAAATTATTCAATCTCTAGCGAGCATTTTTCCCATTCTGACCATATTACTCTAAACTTTTCCTTTCTATCTTTAACCCTGGAAATCCATCTTTCTGCCTCCATAATTAAATTCACTTCTCTCTTCCATTCAAGAATAGTTGGCCTTTTATCCTGTTTCCATTATCTAGGTATTAATAATTTTGCCGCATTTAATAAATGAGTCGTAATACTCTCCTTATATGATCCCATGGACCTCGCTGACCCGTGGAATAGGAAGTTTAAAGGTGTCAGTTCTATTTCCTCGGGAGATAGCCTTTCAACCCAAGGGGCAATCTCTTGCCAAAATCCTCTGATCTTTGGGCATGACCACCACAGGTGGAGTAGGGTACCCTCCTGTCCACATCCCCTCCAACACCTATTGTCCGCAAGCCTATACATCTGTGCCAATCTTACTGGGGTTCTATACCACCTAGATAGAAATTTATAAGACATCTCCTGAATCTGTGAGCTTACAGATGTATAGTGTGTGGAGTCAATAAGTTTTTTAATTTGTTGCGTGGTAAACCTGTGATTTAGCTCTCCTTCCCAGTCTTTAATATAGTAAGGTGTTGTTTTTCTCCGTGTCCCTAGGATTAATCTATACATTTGAGACAGTAAGTGTTTGGCCCTCCCAATCTTTACACATCTGGTTTCAAATATAGTAAGCAAATTAAGAGGCCTTATCCTGGTTTTCCACTTTTGAAAGAAGCACCCTAATTTATGATACCTCCACTCCACCATTGGGACTGTTCCCAAGCTCCGTCTCAATTCAGGTAAGGGGGTCAGGGTTCCACATGGGGCAAATTTGCCGCATGTGGTGTCCCTCCCCTAGGCCTTCATTGATCCTACTTCCTCGCCTGGGGGGAACCACGGGAATCCCTCCAGGGGAGCCAGGGGGGATATCCCAGGGGCATAATCTTCTGATTGATTTATTTTATCCCATATCCTTAGTGTATTATTAGTTAATGGTGATATCCATTTTGAGAGCCCTCTTTCTGTCTTCGGTATCCAAGGAGCTCCTGCTAGGTTCCTTCCTGCCATTGTTTGCTCTAATTTTACCCATGTTTTAGTTGAGTGATCGTGATTCCAATTTAGTATACGTACTAGTGCCATTGCCCTATAATATGATGTTACATCTGGCAGCCCCACTCCGCCCTCTGACTTTTCTCTACACAAAATTTCATAGGCTAATCTAGGGCGTTTGTCGTTCCATACAAAGGATACAAAAGCCTTCCGTATGCCCTTAAAAAAACTATGTGGGAGGTGAATTGGCACTGTGACATAAATTATTTTAGGTAGTATGTTCATTTTTATTGCGTTCACCCTTACAAACCAAGTTAAAAACTGCCCCTTCCATTTCTGAAGATCCTCTCTTACCCCTTCCATTAAGGTACCATAATTCTGGTTGTATAAAAGTTTAGGGTCAGGGGTTATATGCGTCCCTAAGTACACAAGTGATTTTTTATTCCATATGAAGCGATATGCTTCTTGTAGAGTGTTTGCCATACTTAAAGATACATGGCTAGGAAATAATATAGACTTCTCAAAATTAATTTTAAAATTGGATAGGGCCCCAAACCTAGATACTTCTTCCATCAAGGCAGGTAATGAAGTCTGTGGTGTGGATAGATAGAACAACAAGTCATCGGCATATGCCGAGACCTTATGTTCATCCGACCCAATACACGTTCCCTGTATTCCGTTATTTCTTCTTATTTTGCAGAGAAAGGGTTCCAATATCATTGCAAATAATAAGGGAGACAAGGGACACCCTTGTCTCGTACCATTGTATATTTGGAAATAGTCTGACAAAGTGCCATTCACCTTTACTCTTGCTCTCGGGGACGCGTACAACGCCAGCACCCAACCCATCACACGCTCTCCCACTTTCATCCACCTCAGAACCTCAGTCATAAACATCCAGCTAACCCTGTCGAAAGCTTTTTCGGCATCCATAGATAATATTATTCTGGGTGCTTTGTCCGGACCGTGTTGCATCCAATGGAGGACATTTAATGCTCTTATGGTGTTGTCTCTAGCTTCACGGCCCTTCATAAAGCCTGTTTGATCAGGGTGAACTAGCTTCACTAAATGATCCTGTAGTCTAAGTGCCACAATTTTTGATAATAACTTTGTATCAGAGTTTAACAGAGAAATTGGTCTATAATTAGCACAATGTTGGGGATCTTTTTCTGGTTTTTGGAGGACTGTAATGTGTGCCAATAGTGCTTCTGGAGGAAGTGGATTCAGAATGTTAATCGAATTGAAGTAATCACATATTGGGGCACCCATGTTTTCAGAATTTTTTTTATAATATAAATTCGTAAAGCCATCTGGCCCTGGGCTTTTTCCTATTGTCAAATTTGCTATTACTCCATGCACTTCTTCTACTGTGATCGACCTGTTTATCATCTCCGTAGCTTCAGATGGCAGTGAAGGTAACTCTGAGTCCGCAATATATTCCCTAATCTCCCCCACTCGGAATTCATTAGTGGTGCTTGCCGATTCCTGTTGAATGGAATTTTGCCGCAATTGCCTGTGTTTCTACAATTTTTTTATTTTGTATAGTTAAATTATGAACATGTCTGGAATCTTGTTGTTTTTTAAGTTGTCTAGCTAAAAGGCGACCACATTTATTTCCCTGTTCATAGAAACGGTGTGCGTAGTATCTATATTTATTTCTGGTTTTCTGATCTAGACACTGTGCCAGTTTACTTCGTGCCTCTTCCAACCTCTTAGCGTCTGCTGGGTCCATGGAGGATTTATGTTTTATCTCTGTCTTATTTATTTCTTCCAGCAGATCTGTTATTTCTTTTTGTTTTTCTTTTTTTTTCCTTGCCCCCCATGCTATCAATTCCCCCCTGATCACTGACTTATGGGCCTCCCAAATAGCCTGTTCAGAAGTTTCCCCAGACACGTTCCTTTCAAAATATGTTTTGATTTTAATGGTTAAATCTTCCACAACGCGGCTGTCGTCTAACAGTGTCTCATTTAACCGCCAAGTTCGTTCCAAGTGGCCCAATGATACTGGATGTAAGGTCATAATGACAGGTGCATGATCTGAAATTGTTATTGATTCTATCGTACAAGATCTGATCCTTTCTAGGTAGAACTGGTCCACGAAGAAAAGATCAAGACGAGAGTACATATTGTGTATTTTTGAATAATAGCTATAGTCTTTTATCCCCTCATGCGTTGCTCGCCATCCATCTACCAAGTGGGCATTCCGTAAAAGCTGTTTTATGTGTTTTAGAGCCTTGAATGATATGGGTGTTTTGCCTGTTGATGTGTCTATACTTGGATTTAATACTAAATTAATGTCACCCCCTAAAATCAGAAATACTTCTCTATACTTCTCTAGTAATTTCATATTTGGTGTAGCCCCTTATAGAAAATGAGTTTCCTGCAGAAAGGCCACATCTATAGCATAATGACTTAACTCCTGCCACAAACGCCCTCTCTTCTGGGGTGAGTTTAGGCCTCTAACGTTATATGTTATTACCTTTAATGGGCCTGCCATCCCTTATTTATATGAAGAAAAAAAAAAGGAAAAACGCTTCAGCTATTCGCTGCTGTATACCTTTTTTTCTGTTTCCCTGCCTGTCCAATAGAGGGGAGAGGAGGTGGAGAACATAGACAAACAACCACAGAAAACAAAAAAAAAATACAATAAAACAAAACAAAAAAGAAAGAGGAAAAAAAAGGAAGAAAACCAAATTCCCCCAGAAGGAACAAAGACAAAAAAATACCCTCAACCCCCTCCCTCCCTTCCCTAAACCCAATACTCTCCTTTGGGTTACCCCCTAATCGGAAGAGTTGTCCGCAGAGGGGTACACCCCCCCCCCGCTGACCTCTCCACCTTCCTGCATTCTTGCAGGATTTCATAACCCATATATCGGGCCTGGCCTACTGGGTAAAACACCCCTTTACCCCCCCATTCCTCCCTATCCCTCCCCCGAGCCATTTCTTTTTATTCCCCCTCTTTTTATCCCATACCCACTTCGTGGTGGGGCCCTTATGTCTTCTTCCCCTTGGTTTACATTCGATGTGGGTATTGGGTTGGTAATCTTCCCCCCTCAATACTTCAAATGGTACTTCCCCCCCCCCTCTCCAGTCTATCATTATACCTTCATTTATATAATATTTTTCCCGATTAGGGGATCCTGAAGAACATTTCCTTATACCATTCTAGACAATTGTATCGATACATTAATAATTAATTACAACCTCCAATAAAAAAAAAAAAAAAAAAAAAGTGGGTGTCATCAGTGCCTTAAGTGACCCTGTGCCCCTTTCTTGCATATTCTTTCATTCACTTCTACCAAAAATGTATTATATATACCAAAAAAAAAATAAGAAAAAAAAAAAAAAGAGGAAAAGAAGGTTTAAAAATATCTTCCTTCCCTTTTTCCCTCCCTTACCAAAAAAGGAAGAAAAAAAAGTGGGTGTCATCAGTGCCTTAAGTGACCCTGTGCCCTTTTCTTGCATATTCTTTCATTCACTTCTACCAAAAATGTATTATATTTACCAAAAAAAAAATAATAAAAAAAAGGAGGAAAAGAAGGTTTAAAAATATCTTCCTTCCCTTTTTCCCTCCCTTACCAAAAAAGGAAGAGAGAGAAAAAAAAAAAAGTGAGTGTCATCAGTGCCTTGAGTGACCATGTGCCCTTTTCTTGCATGTTATTCCATTCACTTCTACCAAAAATGTATTATATATAGAAAAAAAAGGTTTCAAAACATCTCCCTCCCTACCCTTCTTTTCTCCCTTACCAAAAAAAAAAAAAGGGGGGGAGGTGTCATCAGTGCATTGAGTGACCATGTGCACTTTTCTTTGCATGTTATTTCATTCACTTCTACCAAAAATGTATTATATATACCAAAAATAAAATAAAAAATAAAAAAAGGAGGTTTAAAAATATCCTTCTTCCCCTTTCTTAAAAAAAAAAAAAAAAAAAAAATTGAGAGATCACAGCCCTTTTACCAGCCCACCCTACCAACCCTCTCCAAGAGTATTCCAACAACAACCAAGGCCCCCTTTCCCACTATCCATGAGTCTCTCCTTTTCCTTTCCTTCCCGCTATACTCTTATTTCTGTGTGTTTTTTTTTCCCGGGGGGCACTCGTTTCCATGGTTCTGGGCGTTTTATATAATTTCCGATGTTATTCCTTCTCCAGTCCACAAAATCTGTTGGGGGTAATTCTAATATTTCTGTGAATGACTGCAGGTCATCCTTTGTGCGAAGAGTTGCTGTCTTGCCGTTTCGCGAAGCCGTAAGACTGAATGGAAAACCCCATTGGTATTTTACTTCTACAGCACGTAAGGCTTCCAAGACTGGCCTGACACTCCTTCTTTGCATTAAAGTTCGATATGATAAGTCAGGATACAGTGAAATATGTGTTCCGTCATGGACAATTTCCTTTTTGGTGCGAGCAGCTTTCATTATAGATTCTTTCACCGTAAATTTATGTAATTTACATATTATGTCTCTTGGTCTTTCTGTATTGGGGATAACATATGATGGGATACGATGTATTCTATCCACCTCTATGGTTTCCAGTGCCTCCTCTCCCATTATTCTGCGAAATATCTCCTGCACTGTTGGGAGAAATTCCGGGCCCAAAAAAGTTTCTGGTAGTCCTTTTATACGAATGTTTTGCCTGTGGTCCCTATTTTCTTGATCGTCTAATTGGTCCCTGAGGGAACTTAAGAGCTCTTCTTGATGTTTCACTGTCTCCTGTATATCTGCGACTGCCTGTGTCATTGCATCCTGTTCAACCTCAACTGATTCTACCCTGTGTCCTAGCTCACATATCTCCTCTCTTAAGCCCTCCACTGCTTGCTGGCATGACTGCTCTACCGCTGTTATCAATTGCAAAATATCAGTCTTAGTAGGGAGTGTTTTTAGAAGTTCTCTTATAGCTCTCATATCTTTTTCTAGGTTACAGGGCTGACCTTCCAACCTCGATTGCAAGTCCCCTCCGTTTTCCACCACATTAATACATTGCGTAGTCTCCCCCTGCATTGTTTGATTTCTCTCCTGCGAGTCTGTTTCCAATCTTTGTACGTCTGTTTCTGACTCCTCATTATTCTCCAGGGTTGCAGTATAGCTTTTTTGTGGGGTTTCATCCCCAAAGTCCATTACCACCCCTCCTACAGCTTTTGGGGGGGTCCGTAAAATAGTCAAGGTAGTTGGATAATCTGGGCTAACTTGGCCTTTAGCCTTGGGGTCTTCTTTATGTCCTGTTTCCCTCGAATCTTGTAACTGCTTTTGTCCCTTTGCCGACAGGTGGTCCTCCTGTCCTACCCCTATCATAATAGGCCTCAGTGGGGATTGGTTACGAACCGGGTTGTCTCCACTAGTGATTGTCCGTCCTCTACCCACTACTGGGGAGCCCTTCTCTTTAATCTGCATTTCACGGCCCGTCGAGTGGCGATCCTGTCCATCTGTTTTGGCTGTACTACGACCATTGCCTACGGGGTGTTTATTAGATTCCATCAGTCCTCTCTTCCCTTCTGGTCGTTTCTCAGCTTGAGGTCCGTCCGTCCCTGTGCGTGGAGAGAGATAAGCCCATATTGCTCCTGCTTTTTTTTGTGCTGTCTGTCTGCGGGTTGACATCTCCGTACTAATCCAAATGTTTAACAGTGAATAGATTATCCGCACCAGTCCGCAGCTCTACCAATTTTAAGGGTGCCCCAAGATCATTTATATTCGCAGCTGAGTATACCATCCAACTGGTGTGTAATTAAGCAGAGTTGATGTTGCGGATAGCTCTAGTGACCCCGTTGTATTATATTTACTGTATCTTACTGTTTGTTGCAATTCCTTGTGTGCTCTATTGATTGCTCCTTTTGTCAGTAATTCAGCAATATTTTAACAGTAGTCACAGGCCGACCTGCCGACTTGCTAATGGCGAATCTAGGCTTTCACGTCTGTGTGGGCTGACCCCAATACACAGACTAAGGCCTTTTATACGAGAAAAAAAAAAAAAAAGGGAAGTAGGTGTAAAAAGGAGGTTGAGGATCTAAAAAAAAAGAAGAGGGAGACTATCTCGCCAACTGGTGACAGTATAACCCTTCTTCTTATGGGGCCAACGGGCACACAAAATATCCACAGCTCTACCAGCTTTTGAGTGCGCACCTAGATCATCTGTATTTGCTAGTTGGTAAGCAGTCTAGCTAGGGCTTAATTTAGCAGATTGAATATATACACATAAGTCTTTCCATGAGCTTCTCCACAAGTGAGCATGCATATATAAAAGCACTTTATCTGCATTTTACATGGTTCCGTTCAGTTTGCTTCCCTTTTACAGTCCCCTCAATTTTGCAATTGCTATAACTGCAAACGAATCTCTGTGGCCAGAGGGGTTGAAATACCGTCTCAGTATGGGTTTTAAACTGAGTCCTTGCAAAGAACTAAATTAGCAATTAAACACAGATGTAGCAGATTAGATGAAAATATCCTTGCGCTGTGCCTTTAAATTAACCCCTTACAGAGTCCTGCTTAGTTGCTGGGTACAGACAGGGAAAAAAAAAAAAAAAAAGGGAAAAATTGATTCTGGGCTCAGTTCTTCCAACAATTGTTATACAGTAGTACCTCCCTTTTCTGCTCCTCTGATGTCCCTTTGAACTTGGGGGTACTCCAGGAGATTCTCTGCCTGTCTTTATCACAGCTCCTGTTTCCTCTCACTCTGCGGCCATTTGATGAGATCACCAAACTGGTCAGTCGCAGCCAGGGCGCCATCAGTGACATCGTACCTTACGCCTTCTTTCTGGAGCATGCATTGCATCGTGTCATTGATCAAGCTGTCGAGGAGCAGGAAGATGGGGAAGTCGCAATGCTGGATGAATTCCCAGGGGGGGGCTACTCCACCTGAGACAAGTCAACAATGGGAGTCTGAAGAGGAGTCAGAGGAGGATAGTGTCGGGGCGGAGGAGGAGGAGCAAGAAGAGCATGCTTTAAACCTTTCTGGGATCCCTGATGTTGTCCGTGGATGGGGGGGAGGAGAACGAGGACAACATTATCCTGGATGATGAGCAGGAGCCAGGCCAGTACAGCGCTTCCAGTTTAGTGCAAATGGGGGCCTTCATGCTCCAGTGTTTTAAGAGGGACCCCTGTATAAAAAGCATAAAGGGCAAGGACCAGTACTGGGTGGCAACGTACTTAGACCCCCTGTACAAACAAAACATGGCAGAAATGTTAACACCATCACAGAGGGCTATCAGAATGCAGCACTTCCTTGGCTTTGCTTCGAGAAATGCTGCATTCTGCTTTTACGTCCGCTGGCAGAGGAATTTCTACTCACAGAGAAACAGTTTTGGGTACCAATCCAACAGCGCCTGCAGGAAGAGGGCGGTTTGAAGATGTCTTGGTCACTAATGATATGAGATCATTCTTTCAGCCGACCCATCGACAGCTATAATCCGGATCCAGCCTCAGGGAACGCCTAGACCGACAGGTGTCTGACTACATCGGGTTAACGGTTGATGTTGACGCACTGAGAAGTGAACTCCTGGACTACTGGGTGGGCAGGCTTGACCTCTGGCCAGAGCTTGCACAATTTGCAATCGAACTGTTTGTTTGCACCATTTCCAGTGTCCTGTCCGAAAGAACGTTCAGTGCAGCAGGGGGGGTCGTGACCAAAAAGCGCACTCGCCTAGCTCACAACAGTGTTGACTACCTCACATTTATAAAAATTAATGAAGCATGGATTTCTGAGGAATTCAACACATGTTTCATTTAAATTCAGGTGAATGCTTATGGGCTAATTTTTTTGGGCCTGGCCGACACTTTTTTCTGTATCCGGTGAATGCCTAATGTACCACCAGCCACAGAATACAAATTTGTTTGCTGTCCGGTGAACGCCTGTGGCCGTGGGCTAATTTTTGGGGCCTGTAATGGCTGGCACTTACTTCTGTATCCGTTGAATGCCTAATGTACCACCAGCCACAGAATACGAAGTTGTTTGCTGTCCAGTGAACGCCTGTGGCCGTGGGCTAATTTTTGGGGCCTGTAATGGCCGACACTTACTTCTGTATCTGTTGAATGCCTAATGTACCACCAGCCACAGAATACAAAGTTGTTTGCTGTCCGGTGAACACCTGTGGCCGTGGGCTAATTTTTGGGGCCTGTAATAGCCAACATTAACTTCTGTATCCGTTGAATGCCTAATGTACCACCAGCCACAGAATACAAAGTTGTTTGCTGTCCGGTGAATGCCTGTGGCCATGGGCTAATTTTTGGGGCCTGTAATGGCCGACACTTACTTCTGTAGCCGGTGAATGCCTAATGTACCACCAGCCACAGAATACAAGGTTGTTTGCTGTCAGGTGAACGCCTGTGGGCTAATTTTTTGGGCCTGTAATGGCCGACACTTACTTCTGTATCCGGTGAATAGCTTAATGTACCTCCAGCCACAGAATCCAAACTTGTTTGCTGTCAGGTGAACGCCTGTCGGCTAATTTTTGGGGCTTGTAATGGCCGGCACTTACTTATGTATCCGGTTTTTCACTTAATACTTCTGGTAGGTCAGTGTCCATGTTGTGGGACTATTTGTGCACAGCTAGTAAGTATTTTGTGGCTGCAAATATGACCTGCAGGTTTTTAATATTCGCCTGCCATTAAAGTTAATGGGGCCCGTCGCGAACTTGCGGTTCGCGGACATTTGCGAAAGTTTGCGGTTAGTGTTTGTCCATCCCCCCTACTAGAACACACCCAGGGAACCCCTTGATCGCCCCCTAGTGTTAACCCCTTCCCTGGCAGTGTCATTTTTACATTGATCCATGCATTTTTATAGCACTGATCAATGTAATAATGTCACTGGTCCCCAAAAAGTGTAATTTGGGGTCAGATTTGTCCGCCGCAATGTCGCAGTCCTGCAAAAAAATTCTGATCGTCGCCATTACTAGTAAGAAAAATTTAAAAAATGTAAGTCCCTAAATCTATTGCATTTTTTTTACTAAGAATATATACTGTTTGGCCTAAACTGATTATAATTGTTTATATATATATATATATATATATATATATATATATATATATATATATATATATATATATATATATATTTTTTTTTTTTATGTATTATAGCAAAAAGTAAAAAAAAATGTTTTTTCAAAATTGTCACTCTTTGTTTGTTTATAGTCAAAAATAAAAGCCAAAGTGGTAATCAAATACCACAAAAAGAATGGTGTATTTGTGGGTACATCTGACCGTGCAATTGTCAATAAAAGCGACGCAGTGTCGTATCGCAAGAAATGGGGGCAAATTCTTCTACACAAACACTAAAATGTTTGTTTACAATTATTTAAAAGTGCGTGTATGATATATATATACAGTATATACTGCATTTATATTATATACACAATCATGTGTGTTTGATCTTTGGGGTGCATACCCTAATGCAATAGACTGCACACATCTATGACCACTTGTGACCTTTGCATTTATTATTAGTATATTTTAATTAGTTCATTTTTAGGGCCTTTATTTGGGGCCTTTTGCTGCCTTATGCTGTATTTCAGATGTCTGTTGTGCAGCTATTTTATGTATTTATTGTTTGTTAAATTCTTTATATTTCCAATGAGACTGACATTTTAGGAATATATCATACTTTAACCTACTGCATCATTTGTTTGGGCAGAGTTAAGTGGAGGTGGGTAATATGATCCAAGGTGTTTTAATGTTGACTATGGCTTTTCTATGAACTTGTGATATATTGATAGACCATTTGTGGAGTTTTTGATATTTTGATATTTTATCTGTTTACTATACTCTTTAAAGCAGGGTTCCAACCACAATTAGCATTTTTTAAATGTACTGTATGTTCTTTCATAATGCGTTTTTATAATATAAATCCTGTCACATACTATTTTACAATCCGCCCCTGTTCCGCATAGTTATTTAAAAAAGATAGTTTATAAAACTTTGTCCACACCGTTGTCATTTTGCTTGTGGGCATTGTGAAGTCCACAAGCACTTACTTGCTGGAAGTCTTGGATGGGGAGTTATAATGGGGAAGCGCACTGCATCCTGGGAAATGACACACATTTCCCAGTAGCATTAGCGTTTTGAGGAGCTGAGGGAGATTATGTCAGAATCCTAGGTGATTTTGAAGGCAGATTTCGTGGGACCGCATAGCAACAGGCATTTCCAGGTGAGTAAAACATTTTTTTTTCTTTTTTTTCTTTTTTAGGTCTAATGAGCACAATAATGAAAATAAAAATTTGGGATGGAAACTCCACTTTAAGTTCTCAATTCATATTTTCCTTTTGATACAGAAATTGATTTGTATTTCTATGGGAATCCAGTGGGTGAGGGTTTTTTGACCTTGAGTCAACTAATAGTATGCTGAGGTTCATCCCAAAATACCTCTATATCTCTGTAGCAAGCTCTTAATGCATGCCCTGCATTGTGGAAAGAGTGTTTACTCACTGATTTACACACCAATATATAACACTATTATTGTCAAATTAAAGCGGTAATAGACTCTTTAAAATAAAATTAAAAAGTTTGCTCCTGCAAAGCAATATCATAATGTGCTAGTATGCGCCGCATACTAGCATATTATGAAAGACTTACCTTGAAACGAGCACGTTGTCACCACTGCAGAGGCTTCCATCTTCACCCAGTCTTGCTTCCAGGTTTGCAGGCCGTGGACACTCGAATGGCAGAAATGCGATGACATCATTGCCATGCATGCATGTGGGAGTCTTGGCCATGGAACACAGCTGTGAAGGAACGGCATGGGTATACCATTCCTTCAGAGCACATGAGAGACTGACATCACCAGCTGCTGCTCACTAGAATATCTCCCAAATTAGTGCATGTTTCGGAGATATTCATTTTATATAAGCTGTAGATAAAAGTCACAAAGTGGGGTTTTCTACCCCTTTAATAAAAATGTAATTAGATCCATGCATATTTTGGGCCAATTAATGCATTTTAATGCTACTTTATATCTGATTACTGATTGACAGGTCTACAATTTGGGTTAATACATAAACATGTATGTAAACCTTAACAATAAATATATAATGAGCAGTGCTGCGCTGTTAAATATATATATATGCAAAAATATATACCAAAAAATGGTGCTTGTGGGGATAAGAACATATAAACCAACAGCTGCCCCTTTAAAGTGAACAAATCACTAAACTGTGTAAAATTATAAAGTATAGAAAAAGGCGCTATACATGTTCATGTGAAATACGGGCACAAAGAAAAACACTGAATCAAACTTAAATGTGCACATAAATGAAAAAATAAGCAAGCATAAAGTCGATAAGTGAATAAATCCCAACACCAAAACGGAATGCTCTGAGATAAAACTTCTAGATCTTCCACCACGAGTGCTCAGTAGGAAGATGGCCACTCAACCCCTTTTTATTCTCGGAACATCAAAAAAACGCTTTGGGAACACCAGATTAGTTCTGCTAATGGCATAAATCCACTCCAATTGCCACTCAGGAAGGGGCTAGAATGTAAAAAAGGACTCCACAGGAGACACGGATAAAAGTCTCATAGTGTAGTAATTCTTTAATAAAGTAAAAACAGCAGCAATAATAGCAGTGACAATCACATGTTGTAGTGCCTGGCCTGGCACTTGGTGTAAACAGCATGTGTGAGTCAGCTGATCCCTGTGTGTGGCGTGCGCTCCACATCTCGCTCCGAAGGGCAAAGCCTGATGTGGGGTATCAAATATGGACCCGGATGTGCACACTGTTATTTCTTTGCAATGAGCACATTATTGTATGTTTTCCTTCACCATGATGAATTATGTAGCATATAGTCTCTTTTGTATCTAATTATGGATTATAGTTCATACTAAATAGCGTAATATTATTTATTCCAATGGATTATCTATTGGTTAGCTAATATATATAACAGTGAATCACTAGTCATTATATATTTATTCCTTTTTGTGGTTATGGATTAATCCTTCAGTGCTTTGCAGCAGTTAAAGAGTAAATCTGTTGAGTAGCGTGGGAATATCTACTGTATTTTTTTTTTTTAAACACTAACATTGCTCTCTTATGGTCAATATATCATTGAAAGTGTTTTGTTATAGATGAAGGTGTTCTGTAATTTATCAAAAGACAACTGGGTGGATCTTACACCATTCTTGCTGTCGAAGGCCAGAAAATGAGTGCGTTATCAGCTTGAAACAGGAAATTAGGAGCAGAATGCATTTCTGCAACAGAAGCATCATATATTTTTCTGTACTTGCAGGGTCTT
The DNA here is from genome assembly GCF_905171775.1 of Rana temporaria. Lineage (NCBI taxonomy): Eukaryota > Metazoa > Chordata > Amphibia > Anura > Ranidae > Rana > Rana temporaria. The sequence goes on along the minus strand of NC_053491.1, from coordinate 285,144,830 downwards.
GCAATGATCAAACATTTTAATGTATTGCAGAGCTTGCACTGTATATGTTTTTTTTTTGCCCCTGACATACACTTCTATAAGGGATTGTTATTTTGTGCACATTGATAAGAAGTATAATGTATAATATGAATTGTGTTAACAGGGTTTATACCAACATTATGGACAGCATTCAGACATATAATTTGGCTGGTCTGATTAGGAACTAAGGGCCAGATTCACGTAGCCCGGGTGCAGCGTAACGTAACCGATTTACGTTACACCGCCGCAAATTTTCTGTCTAAGTGCCCGATGCACAAAGCACTTACCTGGAAATTTGCGGCGGTGTATCGTAAATCCGTCCGGCGCAAGGCGGGCCAATTCAAATGGGGCGGGTACCATTTAAATTAGGCGCGCTCCTGCGCCGGATGTACTGCGCATGCTCCCGACGCAAATTTCCCGGTGTGCTTTGCGCGAAACTACGACGCGCCGACGTTTTGTGAATCGCGACGTGAAAAAAAAAAAAAAAAAAAAAAAATTCAAAAGCGACGCGGGAAAGACGGGTATACTTTTACATGGTGGAGTAATTTTCCACTTTGTAAAAGGTGCCCTATCTGTGCGACGGCAAACTAACACTCGCGGCGACGTAACGACGGGAAAAAGCTTTGTGGATCGCCGTAATCGCCGCGGTACTGCATCCTAAGATCCGACAGTGTAAAACTATTACACCTGTCGGATCTTAGGGATATCTATGCGTAACTGATTCTATGAATCAGTCGCATAGATAGAAACAGGGATACGACGGCGTATCAGGAGAAACGCCGTCGTATGCCTTTTGTGAATCTGGCCCTATAATCCACATGTTTTAGTTTGCTTTCATATCTGTGTGAACACTCACATTTGGTGGGTAGTGATTATTCTTGGCAAATATGGTGAAAAGTTCAAGTTATTTGGACTTTTAATTGTTTTGGATTTAGTACAGACTTTTGGACTGCATTTAACTAAGTAAATATTGAATTGTATAAATTGTATCCGCCTGATGTTTATTTGAGGCTTAACAGGTTTGGAAGTGAAGCTTTGTGAGTGACATTAAAATCTGTTTATATTTGTGATCACTGTACTCAAAGGGAGGTCATATCATTCTGCATGTAGTATAGAAAATATGTGTATAATGGGGGCCATTATGCCATTCTTAAGAGTTATACAAAATTAAAGTTCTTATTTTTATTTTTTTCTGCAACAGGGGTTTCCAAACTATAGTTCTCCTGTTGTTCAGGAACTACAATTCCCATCATGCCTAGTCATGTCTGTGAATATAAGAGTTTTACAACGCCTCATGGTACGTGTAGTTCCGTAACAGCTGGAGGGCCGTAGTTTGGAGATCACTGGGCTAGAACATCAAGTTTTGTATTGCTCTGTGTCTAAATTGGAGACACTTTCTCTCACTTTCTGTTCGGTCGACAATTTTTCTTGGCAGACAGATGTGAGGCAAATCTTTTTAATGAGTACTAAGGAATAAAAATGAAATGTGTTCTCACATTTACCTATTTACCTACTAGTAACGTTTTAGTCAGGGATCCCATTTAATTCACATGTTAAGTATAATAAGCAACATTTTAAAATGTTAACTATGGAATGATGGCATATGCATGACTTAAATATAGTGGAAGATATTGAGCAATCTGTACGATTTTGATACTTAAAAATACAAGTGCTATAACAGCTACCATTTTTGAAGAAATTTTCTGTGCTCCTGTGGTGACTGATTCCAAAGTATTTGTTGAAAATGAAGCTTAGAGTCTGACATTTCAGCAGAACCAACTAACTAATGAAAGGCTCTGTCATAAAGAGGAAATAAACTGCTGGCTTTATTTTTCTGACCTGAAAAAATGAATTGCATGCTAGCACACTATGTGAAGCTTACCTGCAAACAAAGCCGCTGGAGGCCGCATCCATCTTCACCTGTCTTCCTTCCGGGTCTGCGGACTCCGGTTGTGTGACTGGCCAGAGTCATGGGACGTCACTCCCACGCATGCACATGGAAGCCGCCGGTCACGGCTAAGGGCTCTGAAGAAACGCCATGGGTGGTCGTTCCTTCAGATTGCATGCGCCAACGACGTCATCGGCTCAATATACAGTAAATATCTCCTAAACTGTGCATGTTTAGGAGATATTAACAGTACCTATAGGCAGGGCCGTCTTTACCATAGGGCAAACAGGGGCAGCTGTCCAGGGCCCTGTCACTGTTGGGGGCCCAAAGAAGAGCCGCCCGTTAAGCCCCTGTGCTGCCCACAAATCAGGCTGAAAATCATCAGCGGCACGCAGCCAGTGCCACATCTGCTTCCCTTCCCAGTGTTTTAAAATGTACAGCACCCCTGGCTTCTATATTGTAAATAGAAGTTTTCTGTAGAGTGTGCCCATAGTCTTTATAATATTTGCTGATTCACTGCAGGTCTGGTCAGTGTTTTAAAAAGTTCCTCTATTTTACACATGGCATGGCATGAGGTCACAGCACCGTCTGTCCATTCTGCTTTAGCACCATGGGACCCCATGCCATGCCATGTGTAAAATAGAGGAACTCTTTAAATCACAGACCAGACCTGCAGTCCAGGCTGAGTAAGGCCTCAGAGCACATGGCATTACTGTCTGTATTTAACTGCTTGATGGGCTTATTTTGGGCCTGGCTGGTTCACATGTATGTGTTTTGGCGGCCCACATTTGTGCAGGCACAGCAGCCCATTCATTTGAATGGGCCGCCATGCCTGCGTTTCATGCAAAGAAAAGCGCATGCCTCATGTAATAGGCTGCGCACACGGCACACCTATGCCCATCAAGCACTGAAATACAGCACTGTCCATTCTGCTGTCTGCTGTGACTTATCTGCAGTTCCCGCACTGTCAAACTTGCTGCATTTTTAGACGTTTAGGTCACGCTTTTAAAAACACAGTGCGTTTGTGTGTGCAAGAACTGCAGGTAAGTAGCATGGTGCAAAAGCAGAATGGATTTCAAGGCAACTATATTTTTAAAATGCTGAATGCACCTTTTTTTCTGCAGGAAACAAAGGCATGGCAGCCCATTCAAATCAATGGGCTGCGGTGCCTGCACAAATGAGGGCCGCCAAAACACATACATGTGATCCAGCCAGGCCCAAAATAAGCTGGAGGGGGGCCCAAAAAAAATGTTTGCACAGGGCCCAAACCATATTAAAGACGGCCCTGTCTATAGGTAAGCCTTATTATAGGCTGACCTATAGGTACTATTAATCAATGGGTGTTTACAACCACTTTAACACTAGGCTCGGAGACTGACATTCAGGAAGAATCAGCAAATCACTGACTTTGTCTGAGCAACCACAAGAAGACCAAAGCAAACACCCCAACGTATATGCAATGAGGCATAAGGAGTCTTTTCAAAATGTCATTTTTTTCCCACAAGTTTTTGGAAAATTTGGAAAGAAAATAAAAAAAAAGTATTTTTTTTTTACTTAATGTCATATGTTATATGATATTTCTAGCACATAGCATGTACATAGCAAAAATAACACCCCAAAATACATTCTGACACTCCTCCTGATATAGAGATACACATATGTGAGACTTTTACACAGCCTGGCCACATACAGAGGCCCAACATTCAAGTAGCACCTTTAGACGTTCTAGAAACATAAATTACACATGTAATTTCATCACAACCTATCGCACTTTTGAAGGCCCTGGAGCACCAGGACACCCACAAAATGACCCAATTTCAGAAAGCAAACACCCCAATATATATACTTTTTAATTCATTTTTTAAATATATTCTACGAGGCATAATGAGTCTTTTGAACAGGTTAATGTGGAAGAAACATACTGCATCTTGCTACAGTAAAACATGTCCACAGTACAGGTAGCAGGCAGAGGTGTGGTCAGTTCATGCAGCATGCAGAGACATGATGGCAGCAAGTCAGCAGCAGGCTGGGGGAGGGCACAGGGATAGAGGCATCTGCCACGCAAATCTCTTTGAAGTCTCCAGACCCTAATCCGAAAATTATAAAACCAAGAGAAAACTAAAAAATGTGTTTTCTCCACCTGGAAAACCAATTCTGGAGCCCCTCACGTATGTTACACCCCATGTGTACTACAGTAGCAGGGCAACAGATCAGTCCAAATGGTAGGCAGAAGCATAGTCAATAAAAAGGCCAGGGTGAGTTCACGTGGAAGGCACAAACATGGAAGCATTCTCAAATGCATAGGCCGGGTTGGAAAGGACACTGTGGACAATGGTAGCTGTTATCTCTTCTAATGCTTCCTTTTCTGCATACGCAACATAATGTTTGGTGTCTTTGGCCTCCTTCAGATGGTGGCATGCTCTCCGGGAAGTGGCACTCATGAAGTCGTCTAACAGCATCAGAGCAAAGTTTTTTTGGGGGGCTTTGCTGGTAGATGAGGGATGTGACTATTTCTTCGATTAATTTTAGGAACGGGGTAAGTCTTTCGTGGATTTGGTGTAGGTGATATAAGCATTGTAAACGGCCAGATGAATAAGATAAATCGCAACTTTCTTATACCAGAAAGAGGACCTCCTTGTTGCCAAATAGGGCTGTAGCATTTGTTGATTAAAAGCCTCCCCACCCTCTATGTAAAGATTATAATCTTGGATGCATGTAGGATTTTGAATGGGATCGTGTTTTTTTTTCGGGAATCTCAACTGAGATGTCATTATGGATGGTGGACAGCATGTATACATCTATCTTATTCTCTCACTTTAATACCAGCACTTCGTTGTTTTTCAGACTTGCTAATTCCCCCTTCGGAGTTTTTTGTTCACTAAAGCTTGTGGGCAGCCTTTCCTGTTCATTCTGGAGGTTCCGCAGGCCAGGATTTTTGCACGGTGTAGATGTCTGAAAAGGGGCAGGCTGGTATAAAAATGATACATGTATATGTGATAACCTCTTTGCAGACGTATGTCAGGTCCCATACAACTTTTCCAGTTGTGCCTAGGTAGGTTGGGCACTCAGGGGGCTGGAGCTAGGAATCTCTTCCTTCATATATGCAGAACGTATTCATATATCCCAACACTGGCACTGACATTGCAGCTCTGCACTTTCCTAAATGCGCTAATGTCATATGACATCGGCCCAAAATGAGAGCCGCCCTGCTCCGCCGTCATTTTACTATACAGTGGGCGGGAGGCACTAAGGAGCACCATTTACTACTGAAATAATAAACAAATTAAATATTTAGTTGATAATTATTACATCTGTGAAGGATTGACTATCAAAGAGGTGCTACTTGATTTAAAGATTTATTGTATTTTAACATTGTTTTACATCTTGTCTATGTATAGTATTTTATTTTGCTGTTTGTGTCCACCACAATTGGCAATAAAACTGCTATTGAAAATAAAATTGCAACACTAAAAAAATTGGTGATATCAGATAACTAATAACATAGATAAATTAAATTAAAAATGTAAACAAAACCACCACCTGTATGTAGTGAAAAGTGAAAAAAATATCAACATAATAGTCCATTGATGAAAATTTTGTATAAATTCTGATGATAATATTTAAAATCAAGTGACAACGTTCCAAATAGTGAGTGAATGAACACAGTCTATTTGTGACTAGTAGAAAAAATTGATAGAAGAAAATTGATAGAAGATCCACCACCGTATGTCATAAGGCTTACCAAAAAGATTGAACCTAGATAAGCATGCACTCACTAGGTCAATCAAACTTGTACGGTCATTGGACCAAAAAGAGGGATGTCTCAGCAGACACAGATTCCAGGAACTCAGCGGTGGAACAGGTAAGGATGAGTACAGATCGTAGCAGGGGATCATCCACGTTTCAAAATTCTTTAAAACATTCCAAAATGTAAAACTTGTCTGTGTATCAGCCTTAAAACTGCTATTCCCCATTTCCCAACCTATGTAACCCTGATCACATCTATCAGTCATTTCTGCAAAATCTGGTGCAGCTTTGCATAGAAACCAATCAGCTTCCATTTTTGTTGTCAAATCTTAATTGAACAAACTAAAGTTAGAAGCCGATTGGCTACCATGTTCAGCTGCGCCAAATTTTGCACTTTCCAGTTTTAGTAAACCAACCCCACTGTTCTTAAACAGCATTTAGTTATGTAGGGCTTCCCCTACTTACACAGATATTTTAAAACTGTACATAAAAACAAGATTTTAATTAAAAGCTGCTAAAAGAATAGTTCCCAAGGCATTATGAGTTTTTTTTTTTAAAGAAAGCACAGCAGAAACCGTTGTCTTTTAACCACTTGTGGACCACCTAACGCCGATATACATTGGCAGAATGGCACGGCTGGGCACAGGCACGTACAGGTATGTTGCCCTTTAAGTACCCTCCACCGGCGGCACGCTTGTGACCCGGTCCGAAGCTTCATAACCGCGCCCGCGGGACCCGCAGACCCGATCGCCGCCAGTGTCCCACGATCGGGTCACAGGAGCTGAAGAACGGGGAGAGGTGAGTGTAAACAAACCTTCCATGTTCTTCTCTGTGGCAGTGTCAGTGATTGTCTGTTCCCTGATATAGGGAACGACGATCAGTGACATCACACATCCAGCCACGCCCCCTACAGTAAGAATCACTCCCTTAGGGCACACTTAACCCCTTAGCACCCCGTAGTGGTTAACCCCTTCACTGCCATTGTCATTTTCACAGTAATCAGTGCATTTTATATGGTCCCAAAAATGTGTCAAAAGTGTCCGATGTGTCCGCCATAATGTCGCAGTCACGAACAAAATCGCAGATCCCCGCCATTACTAGTAAAAAAAAAATATTAATAAAAATGCCATAAAACTATCCACTATTTTGTAAACGCTATAACTTTTGCGCAAACCAATCAATAAACGCTTATTGCGTTTTAACCAAAAATATGTAGAAGAATATGTATCGGCCTAAACTGAGGAAAATAAATATTTTTTTTATATATTTTTTGGGGATATTTATTATAGCAAAATGTAAAAAAGATTGAATTTTTTTCAAAACTGTCGCTCTATTTTTGTTTATAGCGCAAAAAATAAAAACCGCAGAGGTGATCAAATACCACCAAAAGAAAGCTCTATTTGTGGGAAAAAAAGGACGCCAACTTTGTTTGGGAGCCACGTCACACGACCACGCAATTGTCAGTTAAAGCGACGCAAAAAGGGTCCAGGTCCTTTACCTGCATATTGGTCCGGGTCTTAAGTGGTTAAACTATCTCCCTGTCTCCCACTGCTGGAACCGAGCAGGTGGGGGAGATTAGTCCCAAAGTTTAACCTGCCTGTGTAAATTTAAGCTTGAGTAAGTTCTTCAAAGGACAGGCTTTTTTAGTAAAGCAGTTAAGAATAGTGTAGCAAAGCCTTTTTCAACCAGGGTACCATGACAACATGTGGTGCCTTCTGGGCTCTTAATGTGGGTGCCTTGGCAAAATGCCTAAAAATTGCCTCAAATTGCCCAAAAATTTTCAGCAAGCCAGCAGGTGGATCAAGCCTGTATTTTTGCCACACAAACCCATAGATTTTAACTGTGCAACCTTGGGCACTGTGCAGTCCAGCTACTGGCATTCCAATAACCAATGATGTCATAGGTTGGTAGGGAAATATCTGGAGCCTGAGGAGGTCCTTGTTTGCCCTTTTCCGTCAGAACTTGGGTCATATTATCTGAGTGAGGTAGGCAAACTGAGCACCAGTGTGAAAAAAAATATTTATAGAATATTTAATTTGTTTGACAAAAAAATTAAAATAAATTGTAACTTTTTGTATGTTTTAGCCTGCATTCAGACCCGAGCATTGCATATATTTTGATGTATTTTTATTTTGAAAATTTTATTGTGTTGAAGATTATCAAAGGTGTTTTACAGATGTTTTTGCACATGTCAAGTTTCAGGCGTATGCTTCCTGGGCTGGACAAGGGACGGATAGCAGTTCTGTAGGAGGGGAGGAATTCTTCAGGCATGATAACATGTAAAAAAAAATTGTGTTTTGCAAGTTTACAGATGTGAAGTATATAACATCAAAAAAAGCCTGAGTATGCAAAAAAAGAAAAACAAGCTCATATGTTTTTTTGAGTGTAGAGCATAGGACAACTAAAGTACAAGTGTGAACAGGCACTTTGTTGCTTCGTACACACGATCGTTTTTTCTGTCGGATAAAAAAACAACGGTTTTCCCGAAGGAAATTCCTCTCAAATCTGCCACACATCTACACACGGTCACACAAAAGTCCAGTGAACTTTGACTGCCAAGAACACGGTGACGTAAAAGCCAGCGACGAGCCGACAAAATTAAGTTATATGCTTCCGAGCATGCATTGAATTGTTTCAGGGCATTCACGTTTTTTCCCCCATCGGAAAAACATACAGATGAACGGTTTTCCCACCAGGATTTTTTCCTGATGGGAAAAAAGAGATCCTGCTCATGCTGTTTTTTTTGTCCAGCAGTTTTCCCGTCTGAAAAACTGCGATGGAGCATACACACGGCTGGGATTCCTGGCCAAAAGCTCTCATCGCAGGTTTTCCGACAGAAAAACTGGTCGTGTGTATGAGGCATTAGAAAATGGCATTGGCTGCAGTTTTTTTTTTTTTTTTGCAAGAAACTGGAGAGTTCAAATCAGCTGCTTGATTACACTGTAGTGTAATCAAGCAATTGATCAACAGATTTCACAGCTAAAATTTGCAACACCCAGTTGCCAGCAAAGAAGCATGTCCAACGGGTGCCAGAGATGTGTTCTGTAACATAAAGCTTGAGGCAGGGAGCCCCTCCAACCAAACTTGATCTTGATATGGAGCCAAGACCAGCAGAACTCGCACGGCTTCACTACCGCAGCCCAGTGTGAACCTGGGCTAAATTGCATTTTTGGCAAATACTGTGGAATCTGCCAGCACAGGAGTCCAAAAAAACTATTTATTCAGAAATGGTAGATATTATAGCACTTGTTTTTTTAAGTATTAGAATTGCAAGGATTACCGAGTAGAGTTATTCTCCCCTAAAATGAAGCGATTTGTATGTCATCATTCCATAGTTCCATGTTCTAGCCCTCCTGTACTCTATCCAAAAATAGAGTGGAAAAAAAGAACTTTAATTCTAAATAACTCTTCTGAAGGGTATAGTGTTCACCATTTTATTAATTTTTCCATGTTTACAGAGGCCTGCCAACTCCTCCAACAAAACTTGATGTTACGTACCTTGTAGTAGAGTCTGACTTGTAGGAGGAGACTTCTCTTACAGCCCTGGCCCAGGAGCCACTGGAGTGGGGACAGTGGTCTTGTGAGCGCAGTGAGGTAGGAGTGCCTGTGTAATCTGTAGTAGCTGGCACAGTGGTTGGATGGTGACCCTCCAGGTATGGCTGGACTGCAGATTACAGCGAAGGCAGGTGCAGGTCAGCGACCTGATGAGCTGGTAGATGCCGGATCAGCAGCAAGCTGGAGCAGGGTGAGACAAGCGGGGTCAACATGGGAGATACACAGAGCAAGGCAGTAGGCAGGAGCAGGGTCAGACAAGCCTGATCAGAGCAGGTAATCATCCAGAGTAAGGCAGAAAGAAACAGGATATCAAGCAGAAGATATATGCAGGGTCAAGGCAAGACGAGGTGAGGGTTGGAGATAGCAGGTAAGTCAACAGAGCCGGGTTGGTACAGGTAATCAGTTGGCAGATACAGGTTACTGGGAACAGGAGCTGCAGATCAAACACAAGCGCAGCTGCTGTCCTTTTAAAGACCTATTGGCGGCAAGCAGCTCTTAGCACGCACATGCACGCGCCTGCGATGCACACTCGTGTATGCACGCATACACACACACGCACGAACCCCTGTTCCGTCAAGGCAAGTCCCTGACACTTGATCTTGATATGGAGCGAAGGCCAGCAGACAGACCCAGTGAAGATGTGTAGCAGAGTGTCCTTTTATTCACCATACTCAAATGTAGGGCCCCTTTTACTAATTTTCCCAAAACTCCCTGGTTAGACGAGTTTCTATGCTCCCACTTTCTTTGCATTTTAGAGAGGCCACACCTGATGAGGCTGGGAAAGCGATCTGCAGTGAGAGTCACTCAACTCTCAGAACTGGCAGCTTCTCCAGAAAACCCAGCTACTGTGGGGAGCACCTCCCCAATTGCTACCAGAGTACTCTGATTCCAGAGGGGTACTGCCCCCACCCCCATGCCGATGGGCCTGGAATCCATCCAGCTGTTTGCCTGTGTTACCAGAGTTACCCTGGACTTCACTTACAAGGAAGCTGTTTATGAGGGTAAGCATAAGTTGCTGTTTGTATTCTAAACTGTTTTACTGCAGCAGTGATTTTCAGCTAGACTCACTGTTGCTGTAGAGTCCAACATATTGCATCCAGGGGCACTCACCTTATTTTGTATAGAAGTACACGCTTGGATGTGCATAAATATTCTTACAACTGCTGTACCTGTCAGACTCATGTGTATTTTTAACAGGCTTTTGGGCACAGCTGTACGTTACTCTGGGTGCATAAACAACCACCTTTTAATGGATATACTGTGTGTTCTTCCACTCTATAAATGGAGAAGGCGGATCCTTCAGGCATCCAACTATCCTCCATTCATAGAGTGCCTTTCAATGCTGGAAACTTTAGTACGGCTTCTATGAATGAAGGTGGGGGATGAAAAGGGCAGGAATAGAGAGTACTTTTGTTGAGTGTCTAGGATGAGTCCAGGCAGTGACTTTTTAACCCCTGCAGCACCTGAAAATTACTGCTATGGGGGGGATTTCCCCTTTCTAACCAATGACACAACAAAGCTCTTAATTCACTCCCTGGTCATCTCTTGCCTTGACTACTGCAACTCCCTTTTCATTAGCTTACCTCTACATAGTCTATCCCCCTTCAATCCATCATGAATGCTGCTGCCAGACTCATTCACCTTACCAACCACACAGTACCTGCTACTCCTCTCTGTCAATTCCTACACTGGCTTCTGCTCACCCAACAAATTAAATTCAAAATACTAACAACCACTTACAAATCCATCCACAACTTAGCCCTCAGCTACATCACTAGACTAGTCTCAAAATACCAACTTATTTGTTCTTTTTGTTTCTCTCAAGACCTCCTGCTCTCTAGTTCCCATGTCACCTCCTCCCATGCTTGCCTCCAGGACTTTTCCAGAGCCTCTCCAATCCTATGGAATTCCTTACCCCAATATGTCAGATTATCTCCTACACTATTAGTTTTAGATGATCCCTGAAAACCCTTCTCTTCAGAGAAGCCTATTCTACCCACACCTAACAACTCTATTTTCATTTTCTCCATTAGTTTACCCCCCACAGTTATTACCTTTTGTTTCACTTTGACACTCCCTTCTAGATTGAAAACGTTAACGAGCAGGGCCCTCTGATTCATTCTATATTGAATTGTATTGTAACTGTGCTGTCTGCCCTCATTTTGTAAAGCGCTGCACAAACGATATAAATCCTGTATAATAATAATGGGAAGACAGAGAATGGAAGATATCCACCAAGAGAGTAGCCACCAGCACAAGGGACACATCTCATCCAGTGTAAGGACTGTCCCTTGTGCTTATGAAAAAAAAAAGCTAAGGTCTTAAATAATGTTATTGAGGCTGTAGAGTCTTTTTAAGTAAACGTTGTTCGGTGCTCAGCCTTAATAGCCTTAGCAGAAGAATAAAAACTTCATCTACAGTGACAAATACATCTCTTGCTGCATTGCTTGTTTTTGTTTTTGGCTGTATTTCTCCAGTTTCTATTCCATACTTCTATATTTAATCATTTTAAAACTGCCAGGGACACATAGAACAGTTTATCCAGTCTCTTAAATTTGTGTGACATTCACAGATAAAGCAGTCAGCTGCCTTCTCTTTCCCTGATGATAGATTACAGATTGATGTTTTATTACATATTGTAAATCAAATTGCCTTTACAAATACAGTGCTTAAAAAGGGGGCCGATATGGCTGTTCTTGCCTCACATTGAGAAATTGAGTTTTTGTGGTTTATTTTTTTTTTTAAATGTCACTGGTTGAGTTATCTTGTTTCCACTATTCACTTTTATAGGTTAACCCTTGGTTGGTATGCCTGAAACAATGATTTTAAACATTTTAATACATGAAAAAGAGATTATTTCAGTTTGTTCTTATAAAAGGTCAAGTGTTCTGGGCCCTATGCATATGCACTAATGAGTGTTTTTGACACATACAGCTAAATGTAATAGTCGTGTTTATCCATATTTTAGTTTTGAAATGCTTTTTGTTGTTCATGCATTATGAAAAGTGAAGGAAAAACATTTAGAACAGGGATGTGCAGGTGTGGTAAAACCATGCAAAACCTTAGGATACAATTGTTTTTACCATTTATTTCACTGAGCCCATTTAATGCAAAAAGATAAATGTCCATGAAAACAGAAAGTGTAGATGGATTCTGTGACTGGCTTTCAGTGTATACATGATAAGGCTTAGTTCATGTAAGATTTGGAGGAAGTTTGTTCTTTCATTAATCTAGTCTCTTGTGTCCTGACTGTCTCCAGATGCCAAGCTAAAAACATTAACAGACAGACGGGAAATTTTTGAATGTAAATTCACCCAAAGGACCCGGCCTACCTACCAGATCTTATTTTTATCCTGGCATTCATCTTGTTCACATGCCATTTCCACTACCTAATTACCACTCAAGAACCTTAAAATTACAACATCATTTTAGATTTGTTAGACCATATATGCTCACAGGTCTCATTAGATGCATACTGTCATTCAATAAAAATGTGGCTTTAATTGAGCAGTTTCTCAGGGGGCAAAATTCTTCATACCAGTATGTTTGATTAATGAATGTGTTGGTTCTTTTTTTGGCACCACACTACCTTCTCTATATGAGGCAAAAGCTGATATTCAAATTCGGTGCTCTTCAGAAAGTTTATTCATAGCTGGCATCATGGGGAGGCAATAGTGTACAATGCCTCTCTTAACTAATATTATGTGCCACCATGGAATGATTTAGAATGCACTGTTGTAGTTCTGCTTAGTTTCAGTACCTGACTGAAATAAATCTCTCCAATTAATACTCTCTCACCACCCACTACCATAAGTAATTTTCTATTTTATATTAGTGATATACCATGCTATACTATGAGTATGGACCAACAGCAGGGTCTCCTCCTTAATAGGGCCAAGGGGACCGCTGTCCCCCCACCCACACCTGTGACTCTACAAGTCCTGTTTGTACTTAATCTCCATTATTTCAGACTCATTAGAGCGGCTATACCATATGTTTATCTTTCTAAGCTGTAGCAAGTCACTACTAAGCTCGCATGCCATTGAATAGTTGCTTTTATAGATACCTGGCAACTAAAGTTATACTGTACCTCTGCCTGTGATATTGGGGTTAATTTACTAAAGGCAAATAGGCTGTTCGCCTTTGCAAAATAATTTTCCCATAACTTAAGTGGTAGTAAAGTCAGTTTTTTTATCTTGTACCTACAGGTAAGCATATAATAAAACGTACTTTATAGGTACAGTGAATATCTCCCAAACGTACACCATTTAGGAGATCGTTACATGTGTAGCAGCATGCGCACTGTGCTCTCAATGGATGACAAGTCGTCCATTAAAAGAGCTGTGCTGTGTCTCCCATGTACATTCAAATGACCAATGCTTGCGAACCCGGAAGGAAGACCAGGTGAAGATGGAATCCTTATCTGCGGTGACAGTGCGCCACATGAGGGATCCCTTTTTTAGTTAAGTCTCTCATAATATGCTAGTATGCGATGCATACTAGGACGTTATGGCATGAGCCTGCAGTGGGGACAGTTCTTTTTTTATACAGTTTACTACCACTTTAGCTAATGAGGAGAAGCTCTGCTGACTTCCAGCATCTATGTGTAAGAACATTCACCTGCAAAGTTAATGGCCTATTTGCCTTTAGTGAGTAAACTCTATTACGTCCAAACTGAGCCCATTCTGGTAGTGGAATTAATGATTGTGTGTGTGACGTGTACAGTATGTAATGTACATAATGCATACAAAAACAATAGCTCACTTGTTATAGGAGACATAAATGTTTTAGCATGGGCAAACGTTTATTTATGATGTGAAAAAAAGTTATATGGGATGTGCTGTATTTTACACACTTCAGTCCTGTCCTTCCAACTGCATTCTGTATGTTGTGTTGTACTTTACTTCTGACTTCACCACTCTGTATGCTGCATTGCACTTTGCATATGTAGCAACCTGGTCCTAAACGGGGCTGCTAATGGATCTAGTTGTGCTGGGTGGTGGCTGGCCTGGCTAATTGATGGTTTGATCCACTTATTTCTGTCCTGGGTTTGGTTGGTGGTATCTCTCTGTCAATGAGAGGCACTGTTGCCTTTGGCACTGTAATGATGGATTGTAGTGAATTCAGGTGATGGGTGGACAGTGGATGAGTTGTCTCAGCCAATCTGCAGGAGTTTCTTTTGGTTGCTGTGCATGCTGGGATGGGCTGTTTATTCAGGCGGAGTGAGGTGATCGGGGCTCTACCCACCCTGGCTGCAGCCTGGGTCGGTGTGTGTCGAGTAACTCCTGGCTGCTAGGCCTGAAGCCTGCAGCCTATCCAGGAGTCATACTAGCTGCTAGGTCTACCTAAGGCCTATCCAGTAGTTCAGGGTTCCGCAAAAGAGAAGCAGCAAAGGTTAAGCCCAAAGCCTGTGGTGGAACCGCATGTGCTAGAGGCTCATCACAAGGGTAGCCTGATTGTTGCTGGAGGTAAAGGAGAAGCAGTTGCCACAAAGGGACGACCACTCCTGCTACCAGAGGCAAGTTTTTAGAAGGGATGAAGTTCTGAAGGAGTACCAGAGCAGATGCTTCACTAGCCAGGGACAGTGAAGTAAGTGGGAAAGCTTCAGTGGAGACTCATCCAGGAATACAGTGGGCAGCTGTAAGTAAAGCTTGAAGATAAGTACATTGGTTAGCTGTGGTGAAGCTTGAGGGATCCAGCAGGTAGCTGAGAGTTCAAGAAGTCTAGTGAGAGATGGCGAGCGGAGCTTAAGGATCTAAGGTGGGACACTGTGAGTTAAGCTCGAAGATCTACAGTAGGATACTGTGAATAGAGTTGTTGCTATAGGAGACAGCGGTTGTTACAAGAAACCGGTTGCTGCTTTCAGCTTAAAGGCCCTTTATCTGTATTGCTGTCTGCCTAGTTCTATTTGTGTCTAAGGAGTTTGCCTAATTGCTATTGTATTTGCCTAAGGGTGTCCTGAGCCCTAACCCTCTCTCCCACCGTTCCTGTTAAGAGAAATAAAACTCTCTTTGTTCATTTTTACAAAAAGTGTTTGGGGCCCAAACTTGTCACATTGTACCACATCCACTATGCCTAGTAACCTGAGGAGGAATGTCAGTTCTCCCTGGCTGTGTGGGTCACCATCAGATCCTTGGAAGTCGGGGAGACCGCTACACATACTACTGATATCTTCTCCGTGTACACTGCATTGTACTTTACATACCCCTCAGGGCCCCATTTTGTATGCTCAGTTGTATTCAATGCACTCTTGGATGCCCCACTCTGTATGTTGGGCTATATTTTACATGTTGCTGAGCACCTAACTCTGTATACTGTGTTGTATTTTACATACTTCTGAAAGTCTCACTCTGTACATTGCACTGAACTTTACGCACCTCTGAACATCCCAAAATTGTATACTGCATTTTACAGTACATTTTTTTTCTGAGGTTTTCATAGATAACTCTCATTGCTGTTTTGTGTTTTAGTTAGATTAAGATAATTACAAAGTAATGCATACAACCCCCTTAAGCCAATTGTACCTTGCTGCAGACCACATGCAGCTCACCAAACCTCAATGTGTGCCCCACTGAGTACTGCTTTAAAAATAGTGACTCTGGGAGGGTCTATGGGTGGAACTTCCAGTTGTAGCCACAACCATGGCACAGCAGTAGGCCAGGAAGTTTTGTTTTTTATATTGGCCAAAGAAAAAGATGCATTGGAGCATTGGGATAAGGCTACATAAGGTTTGCCCAAGGCCCACTGATGTCTCAAAACAGCCCTGAATGCCAGGTGTCTTTCAATGACAATACCATTTGTCACCTCACTTCACTAAAGTGAATGGAGATGTATTGGCTGTACACAGTCATCTGCACAGGCGAGTTTGACAGGTGCATGGACCTGGGTGCAGAGCCTGTGCATCTGGGTTCACGCACCTGTCCCTGCAAGCAGCTCAGCGCTAGTAAAAAAAAGTAAAAGAAAGTACTCATGTGAATGAGCCATTAGTGTTTTCACAGACTTTAAATATATTCAAACTGCATACACTCACTGTAGGAAACTAGAAATATTCTATTCATATGTGTTATTAAACCATTCAACTTATACCTACTTGTAATTTTGTTTTAGTGGACATTTCATTTTTACTGTGGGTTAAGTCAATCCAAAATATTTTTTAGCTATTAAAGGCAGCCAATGCAATGGTAAAAAAAAAAAAAAAAAAACTATTATTTTGTAAGATGTATGCTTACAGAGTGACGCATCCTATAGCTTTAGATAACATACGGTTAAACACAAGCAATAACCTGCCAGGAGAAGGAGTCTGCCATTAACTTGCAGACAACACTGGCATGGAATGAATAAGATCCTGCATGCTGTTTGAAGAAGATGAGCCGAGGCCACTTGATTTCCCAGTGTAGTATGTCTACAATTCTCAGTTGCTAGGTTACTAGCCAATAGAAATACTTTTTATGATGCCTTTGTTTTTTATTGCCATTTTTAAGTAAGGATGGCTCAAACACTTTGTATAGCAATAAAACAGTTACAGTTCTGCAACAAAAGTTCAAATCCATCCACATACACACATTTCTCTTCATATCAGTTAACATGATCATAATAATGCTAAAAATAATATTAATCTATAGGCAATTTTTTCTGGTGATTTTAGTCTGTCAAAGATATTGTAGGGATCTGCTGCTCTCCACTCTTAGCTGCTAATATCACAATGTTATGTACTTCCTGTCTCAGGGAGGGGCTTTGAAAACCCCAGAAGGAAGATGTGACAGAGAAATGAAACACAATAAAAATAAATAAAACATAGCATACAAATCTATTTCAAATGCATGAATAATAACTCTGTATGACTAAATAAGTATTATCTGAATATCATCCATTGTGTGGCCGGATGACATCCTCACGCTGACAGGAACTGTAAGTCTATCATCTTGGAAAGGTACAGTATCTGAAGCCAAAGTCCAACCTTAAAGTGGTTGTAAAGCCCAGTCATGAAATTTGAACTAAGAAAATATATATGTAGTGTTTACTTGTCTCTCTCCAAATCTCTAAGTGTGGTTTCTCTCTGGTGCTTCCTTCCTCTGTTTTTATCATGAGTCCCAAGTTCTGAGACACATGAAATAACATCAGAGAAAATTTGTGTAGGAAGGGAGATGAGCAAGGAGCTTATCTATTCAGAATACATCTCTGCATGTTCCTTGAAGTGGATGAGGGGGTTTATCCCTTTCATCTAATCAGCACTTATATAGTGTCTCAGAACTGTTACTGTTCTCCTCTTCCTTCTCTGTACCACTCACATATGCATGAGGATTGTATCATATTGAAGGGTTGTAGAGAAGAAAAGACTCCAGTTAAACAAGTAAAACCTATGTAGGAGGATTTGTTTCATCTCTGTGTATCACCTGAGGCTATTCACTTCACTGGGTAAATGTGAGGGTTTACAACCACCTTGAAGTGGCCCCCTAAAAGTTTGAAGCACTCCCTAGGTCACACTTAACCCCTTCACAGGTTAACCCCTTCACTGCCAGTGTCATTTTTGAGTGTGCATGCTTCAGTGCGCATGTGCCGATGACTTCGGCACATGCATATACAGGGGATATCTCCTAAACCGTGCAGGTTAAGGAGATATTCCGGGTAGCTACAGGTAAGCCTTATTATAGGGTTTACATTTTGGGCACAGATAAAGTTGTTGTTAATATTTATTTTTAGAACTTAAAGCGGTGGTTCCCCCTAAAACTAATTTCTAACAATAGATTCGTAAGACCCGTTACACTGCGGGTAGGCTGGCTTTTTTTTTTTTTTTTCGTACATACCGAGATCTCCCCGTCTCGTCCCTAGGCGGTGGGCGGAACTAGTTGATTGACGTTCCTCGGACGGGTGCGTACGTGACGTCACGACTTTCCGAAAGAAGCCGAACGTCGCTGCGCATGCGCCGTATAGAGTCGGCTCTATACGGCGCATGCGCAGCGACGTTCGGCTTCTTTCGGAAAGTCGTGACGTCACGTACGCGCCCGTCCGAGGAACGTCAATCAACTAGGAACGCCCACCGACAAGGAACGAGACGGGGAGATATCGGTATGTACTAAAAAAAAAAAAAAAAAAAGCCAGCCTACCCGCAGTGTAACGGGTCTTACGAATCTATTGTTAGCAATGTGTTTTAGGGGTAACCACCCCTTTAATTCTGTATAAAATATTTAAATGTAATTTTATAATTTATGAGGGCGTGTTTAGGGGTGGGATTAGGGGTGGGTCATGGTAGGGTTGGGTGGGGCAACTGGTGACAAGTAACAGGATAGTAGCTCAAGACTTGACATTTTGAGCCCTGTACTATACAGTGTATACTATATATTTTTTTTCACTATTCATTATCATTTGCACATAAATGGATGTTACACTGCATTTTGGAATTTGCACTTTATAATTTGTTATGGAAGATATTCAGATAATAATTTTTAAATAATTTTTTAGTCACACAGATTTATTATTCATGCATTTGAATGATATTTATATGCTATATATATATATAGTACAGTTTTGTTTTACTGTGCAGTTTTATTTATTTGTATTGCATTTTTTCAGTGTGGGAACACATGACAATAGCTGCAGCAATCATATTATTTATTGCATTTTGGTTCACAATTTATGTAGTAGCATGGTAGACTCTGGTATAAACGAGAAATTAACCACATTGCCTTATACAAACAGGGGCTGATACAGCTGCTTTGTTTTAACCCAGATCAGGAGCAGAGACTATTATTTAAGTATTCCTATATTTTTCAATCATTTAACTGCAGCTACCAATAGCTTTTTGAGTGTATTTCTGGATCCTAGTGGCAGATGAGTCTCTATCCTATTGTTATCTCTCATTTACAGTGTCAGCTAGCTACAGTATGTGTGTAGTGGTCACCTTAAATTATACTAGTAGGTGAACCTGTTTATTGTAATATCGTTTATATGGAGCTTCTATTATTTTAGTTAACCCTGCTCCTTCTGGTCTGGGATTCTATAGCTAGTTTTAGCTTAGGACTCAATAACCATCATAGGCTAGAGCCAGTTTAGACATCTGATGGCCACTTCTGGTAGTTAGACATCTGCTTGCATGCAGGGTCGGACTGGCCTACCGGGATGCCGGGAAATTTCCTGGTAGGCTGCCTTCTTTAAGCTGGTTGAATGCATTTCATGGGCGCTGATCATGATGCATTTCATGAGAACTGGTAAGGATGCTGTAACGGAACCCCAAATGGGACAGGGGTTAAAGCTGTTTAGGATATTCCAGTACCGCACACAAGGCAGCTATCGACACTCCACAATCCGGCGAACACGACCCATACGAATTCCCCCATTAACGAGACACAGCTCTGTTTGAGGTTCAACAGGAATAGACAATCTTTATTGAGAAAGCAGGCTCTTATATACACAAAAAGAATATAAGAGCAATGACCCAACTCCACCCACAACATCACACAATGGCTCCTAACGAGACCCAATACACATCTTTTAGTAGACATTCTAACTCCGGCTCTGACCTAATTTACATGAGCTAATTAACTACAGCTGATAATTCAGACACCTGACCTTTAGGCTGTCTGTTTACTCACAATACACATTATCATCAATAGACCTTCACACAATACAGGGTCAATTAGCACAAGCCACAATGAAAGATCCTTAGAAGCCATCCTAGATTCATTTACATCGCAACAGACAGACAGGTGGGCTGCAATCCAAGACATATTCTGCATGTCAATTATTTTCTGGTTTCAATATACATTTATCACAGTAGCAGACTTAATTACCACAGCAAGCTTTATAGTACACAACAGCCAACACACAATATATATGCAATATATACAATATATACTGCATTAAATCTGACTAGCCCAGACCATAGTGGGGTTCTCATTCACCCTGTGCCCCTATTAGAGACACAGGGTGATCTACACATAAGAGGCATCGGGGAGCTTCTGGGTCCCATGGACCCTTCCGTTACATATCTCCCCTTTTGGCAGGAGACTTACACAGGAGGAGACCCCAGACGGGTTGACTCCAAAGTTAGTCCATAGTTCCATTCCTCTAATGCTGGTATCCACACAGTACCCCAAATAAATTGCTCCAAACAGAGCATTACTCACCCAGCCAAACTCTGCCTCTCTCAGAGAACATGCCCGCCGCTGGGGAGAGGCCTGGACCTTCTCCCTGGAGTCCTTTCAGCCGCTGGAGAGAAGACAGGGTGACTGGGCTCAGTTTGTCATGCTGTTGGGGATCTGGGCCAACTGCCCCCTATCCCTGGGGTATACAAGTGGAGTCCCATCCACTACCACAGGAACTCCCTCTTCTGTTAGTTGAGAGCAGAGGCCTGTGGCACACTGCTCTGTTGCCAGCTCTTCCACTGGGTTGCTGTGAGTGGAGACCACAGTCCCATCCACCAATATCAGCTTAAGCTGCAGTTGTGTACAGCAGCCAGTAGCATCCTGCCCTGCTGCCAGTGATTCAGCGGGGAGTAAAAGCTTTACAACCTCAGCTTGTTGCTGGGGAGAGGGGCCAACTGCCCCGGCTCCCTGGAACTCCACAGTTGTTTCCGGTGCTGGGCAGAGATTGGTAGCACTCTGCCCTGTTGCCAGTACTTGAGCTGGCGATGCATAATTCATAACATCCTCTGAACAGTCCATTAAGTCCATACATTCTGTAATCTGTGGCTGGGGAGATAAGCCAACTGCCCTAGCCCCCTGGAACTCCACATCATCCGCTTCGACTTGATGGATGGCAATCTTCAGATTTTCCACTGCCGATTCATCAGCCAGGATATTTCCTGATAGTCCCAGGCAAAGGGAGCCCCACCCTGCTGCTGAGCAGAGTCTAGCAGCTGTCTGTAGGCGATCTCCAGCTCCCATTCCTGAACGGCCAGAAACTCCAAATCTTCCTGTGCCCGGTGCCCTTCCGAGACATTAAATTTTTGCTCTCTGTGCTCCATTATTTACTCCAAGCGCCACTCCCAATCACTCCCAAAGTCAGGGTCACTGGACAGTTTCCAATACAACAATCCCAGGCCATCATAGTCAAAGCCTCCTGTGGGGCTGTTATCCGCTGACCACGGACACTCTTGGGCTACATACCACCGGAGGGCTCTGTAGCTCTCGTCCAACCGCATCTCTGCCCGGATCAGCCTGCTTAACTCAGCTGTCCACTCCTGCTTTGGTTGTTACCCCAATAACGGCATTCGTACATCATATTGCAACCAGTATCTTACATGGATGGAGGGGAGGACCTTTCCCTGGTGTTGCTGCTCGAGAGCAAGCGCTTTCTTTCAGAGTTCGCAAGTTGCAACGGATCAAATCAGACCATCCCAACAGGACCTCCTCTGATACTGGTCCTCTGTGCTGTATCTGCATCTCTTGTAACCTCGTTCTGAATTCCTCTTTCATGGCGACTGGTATCTGTACCTCTCCTCTCCCTTCAGTTGGTGCTGCTGTGACTTCTGCTGCTGCAGCACCTCTTTGATGTAGCCAAGTTGCATCCACAGCAGCTATAACCAGGTCTATGATTTCTGCTGGAAGGTTAGGAGCATAATGTGCGAGTCTTAGTTTAACGGCCCTATCAAAACTTGCCTCCTCGGGTGTCCTGTCTGTTACGCTGGGCCTTTCCGTTATGTTGGGTCTTTTAGCTCTATCCATTTCGACAAGTTCTGCGATAATGTCCCTTTTCTTTTTGTTGGTCGGTCTGCCCTGGTTCTCCAGTAATTCCTTGAGGGAAGAGAGCTTTAACTGTTCATAATGTGCCTCGATTGTGTCCTCTTGTAGCTGTTCTTCTGGTGGTGGGAATCATACCACTGCTTGCCAACATCTGTAATGGAACCCCAAATGGGACAGGGGTTAAAGCCGTTTAGGATATTCCATTCCCGCACACAAGGCAGCTATTGACACTCCACAATCCAGTGACCACAACCCATACAAATTCCCCCATTAACGAGACACAGCTCTGTTTGAGGTTCAACAGGAATAGACAATCTTCATCTTCATAAGACACACACACATTTCCCCCATG
This sequence comes from Rana temporaria, assembly GCF_905171775.1. NCBI lineage: Eukaryota > Metazoa > Chordata > Amphibia > Anura > Ranidae > Rana > Rana temporaria. Next base: position 285,122,590 of record NC_053491.1, on the reverse strand, counting down.
TTTTTTTTTTTGGGGGGGGGGGAATTACGTCTTATGGAGGGAAAAATATAGTAATTTATTTTTATGTTTACAAGCATTATAACATTGAAGATGGGGAAGCAGTGTAGTTTTTAACTGAAGTCAGACCTGCTAATCTGCATACTTGCTCTAGATCAGCAAATTATTGAGGCATTTGGTTTAGCATAACAGCCAAGAAATCTGTATTTTCAAAATAAGATTTCAGCAGTGGCAGACCATGAACATTTCTCTGTTCTTTGAGATAAATCAAGTCAAATCATATGTACATAGGGCCAGATTCACAGCAGAGATATGACGGAGTATCTCAGATACTCCGTCGTATCTCTCAGAGTATCTATGCGACTATAGTTACGCATAGATAGCCCTTAGATCCGACAGGTGTAATTGTTTTACACTGTCGGATCTTAGGATGCAATACCGCGGCCGCCGCTGGGGGGGATTTTGCGTCGTAAACCAGCGTCGGGTATGTAAATTAGTGGTTACGGCGATCCACAACGGTTTTTTCGCGTTCGCTACGTCGCTGCTAGTCTAGTTTCCTGTCGCAAAGTTAGTCGTCGTTTTAGGTGCCCTGTTTTAGGTGCTGTATAAAGTATGGCCGTCGTTCCCGCGTCGAAATGTAAAAAATGTTCCTTCTTGCGTAAGACGTCCGGGAATACGGAAGTACGCTACGCACGTCGCCGTTCGAAAAAATGACGTCACTTCGTGCAAAGCACGGCGGGAAATTCAAAAGGGAGCATGCGCAGTAGGTCCGGCGCGGGAGCACGCCTAATTTAAATGGCACACGCCCCTTTGAATTACGCGGGCTTACGCCGGAGGCCGCCGGCGTAAGTTTTCTCGCAAGTGCTTTGTGAATCAGGCACTTGCAATGAAAACGGCGGCGTAATGTATCTACGATACGTTACACCGCCGCGATTCTACGTGAATCTGGCCCTTAGTTACATACTGTAGATAGGATGAAAAAAAGTCCAACCAATTTATGATCCAGTTGGGGAAAACAAAATCCTTTAGGTGGCAATTAGATATCCCCTGGATTAACAATCTCTGGTATTATTACTAATAGATGTTAATATCCAGTTATATTTTGTGAATTTAGGAATGCATCAAGTTCTTTTTTAAAACTAGTGAGCTGGCAAAAACTATTTTTTTAGGGAGTCTACTCCACTTTTCACAGCTTTTACTGTAATGAAGCCTTTCCACATTTGGTGGTTTACAGCTGTTTGCCTTGAGTTATTCATTTTAACCCCTTCCCTACCGAGTCATTGTAAAATGATGTCGACAGGAACCCTCCCTCCCTCTGGGTGGACGTCATATGATGTCCTGGGCTTCCCGGGCGGCTAGGGGGCGTGTGCGCCCGCCGCATCGCTCGGGAACCGGTGCACGTGCCCGGTGGCCGTGATGTCCGCCGGGCACCCACGATTGCCGCAATCACGGCAGGACCATGGATCTGTGTGTGTAAACACACAGATCCATGTCCTGTCAGGGGTAGAGGAGACCGATATTTGTTCCCAGTACAGAGGAACACACATCGGTCTCCTCCCCTTGTGAGTCCCCTCCCCCTACAGTTAGAATCACACACTAGGGAACTTATTAACCCCTTGATTGCCCCCTAGTGTTAACCCCTTCCCTGTCAGTCACATTTACACAGTAATCAGTGCAGTTTTATAGCACTAATCGCTGTATAAATGTGAATGGTCCCAAAAACGTGTCAAAAATGACCGATGTGTCCGACACAATGTCACGGTCACAATAAAAACGCAGATCGCCGCCATTACTAGTAAATAAAAATAGGCCATAAAACTATCCCTTATTTTGTAGATGCTATAACTTTTGCGCAAACCAATCAATAAATGCTTATTGCGATTTTTTTTACCAAAAATATGTAGAAGAATACGTTCTAAACTGTGGAAAAATATATATATTTTTTTTTAAATTGTGATATTTATTAAATCAAAAAGTAAAAAATATAGTTTGTTTTCAAAATTGTCGCTCTTCTTTTGTTTATAGCGCAAAAAATAAAAACCACAGAGGTGATAAAATATCATCAAACAAAAGCTCTATTTGTGGAGAAAAAAACATAAAGATTTAATTTGGGTACAGTGTTGCATGACCATGCAATTGTCATTCAAAGTGCGACAGCGTTGAAAAAAATAATTGGTCTGGGCAGGAAGGGGGTGAAAATGCCATGTATTGAAGTGGTTAAGGATCTCCCAAACCCAATGTACTATATGAACCACTTAAGTATTTATACATAGTGATCATATCCACTCTTAATCGCCTCTTCTCAAGATAGAATAAATACATCTCAGCTAATCTTATCCCACAACTGAGCTCCTCCATGCCTCTTATCAGTTTGTTTCCAATTTCTGTACTTCCTCCTATTCTCCAGTATCCTTTTTTTTTTTTAAATCAAAGCCTAAAACTGAACTGCATATTCAAGATGAGGTCTTACTAATGCTTTGTATATGTCAGATCTCTGCCGCAGATAAAGCATAACCTTGGAATTCTTGCACATCAGATATTTTTATCATATGCTTTCAAAATGAAATTATACATTAATTCAAATTAATTTGATAACTGCAAGCCTTTTAAGCTGAGAATGTTAATTACGGATATACAGGTGCTTTCATCTGTATTTGGACAGCAGAGAACCGCATCCACCCATTTAAAATGTATTTAATCTTTGCTGATAAATCTTTTGTTCTAAAAGTAATCTGAAGCGCCATCTGCTCTTTTGGCAGGGTTGCATTTGACAAAATAGTAGCCCTTTGATTAATGGTGTCAAGCTTTATAGCTTGGTTTATCACTTATGACTGTACACATCATTTTACACTATTTATGAGAGTTCAGTGCCATTCTAGCAGTTGCCCAATAATTTAGCAGCAGATGTTAAACTGTATGCTTCTCATTCAATTTCTTCAAAGGGGTGAAGTAAAGATATGTGGCCATGGCCTGAGCTGATTCAAGTTATTGCTCTGAAACTAGTAAAGTGCTTATTGATACTGAGCTTTAATAAATATTGCCTTCCAAATGGCCAACAGCTACATTGTACATGTACTAAGTAGGGATGGTCCCGATGTGCGAGTCGAACGTAAGTTTGACTCAAACATCGGTGTGTTCGTTTGTTCATGGAACAAATGAAAAATATGAAAGCTTGTGCCAAGTTCGTCCGCCACGGAACGCCCCATAATGTACTCACTCTCACTCACCCCCTCTCCGTCTCTCTCTCTCTTTTTATTTTTCTCTATCACCCCATCTCTTTTTATCCCCCTCTTTCTCTCTTATCCCCCTCCTCTCTCTCCCCCTCACCCCCCTCTCTCCCACCCCCTCTTTATTTCCTTACCCACCACTCTCTTCTGAATCTCAATACATTGTGTTGTATGGTACTTACTTATGACTCCTGTACTCTATACATGTTGTATGTTACTTAGTTATGATCAAAGTGTTCATTGGGAGTTATTTACGAAAATTCAAATCCACTTTGCACTACAAGTGCACTTGGAGGTGCAGTCGCTGTAGATCTATGGGGGATATGCAAGGAAAATAAAAAACATAATTTTAACTTGCACATGACTGGATGATAAAATCAGCAGAACTTCCCCTTATTTCAGATCTTCCCCTCAGATATACAGCGACTAAACTTCCAAGTGCACTTGTAGTAAAAAGTGGATTTGCCTTTCGTAAATAACCCCCATTGTCTCAATGGTTGCTGATTTTCACAAAGTTAGGTTCAGTCAGGAAAAAAATGATGGGCTAGATTCAGGTAGCAGTTACGGCGGCGTATCTCCAGATACAATGCCGTAGTTTCAAATCTGCGCCGGTGTATCTTTACGCCGATTCTTCAACGCAGATACGTTGAAAAAATAGGCTTCCTCCGCCAACGTAACTTCAATGCGGCGGCGTATAATTATGTGCATTTTTACGCTGGCTGCTAGGGGCGCGTCCGTTGTTTTCGGCGTAGAATATGCAAATGACCTAGATACGCTGATTCACAAACGTACGTACGCCCAGCGCAATTTCTTTTTACGTCATTTACGTTAGGCTTTTTTGGCATAAGGTTACTCCTGCTATTAGGAGGCACAGCCAATGTTAAGTATGGACGTCGTTCCCGCTTCGAAATTTGAATTTTTTACATTGTTTGCGTAAGTCGTTCGCGAATAGGGCTGGACGTAATTTACGTTCACGTTGAAACCAATACATCGTTGCGGCGTACTTGGGAGCAATGCACACTGGGATATGAACACAGACGGTACAAAACGTCAATCACGTCAGGTCATCATAGATTAACATAAAACACGCCCCCTTCCACATTTGAACTACGCGCGCTTACGCCGGCCCCATTTACGCTACGCCGCCGCAACTTACGGAGCAAGTGCTTTGTGAAAACTGCACTTGCTCCTGTAAGTTGCGGCGGCGTTGCGTAAATACGGTACGCTGCGCCGCCGTAATTATGCTTGCCCCTACCTGAATCTAGCCCGATATCTCTTTGTTTGCAGAAAAGCAAATGTAATTGAAATGTAATTTTTTTGTTTAAATGATCCTTGGTCCTAAGGTTTATGTGTGTCTGTAAGATTGTCAGTTGTGCACAGTAATTAGTAGACATGTGCATTCGTTTTTGTCCGAATGCATATTCGTCCGAATTTTTGGGTATTTTTGTTATCGTTTTTGCAAAAACGAACACGCAGAATCTGAAATTACGAAAGATCCAACATAAAAAAATTATTTAATTTCATTTTCGTGGCTACAACAGTTCGGTATAGATAGAAGATTTGACATGACACTGACAATAGTAATCTGTGTCTATCAAACTTGCCATCGAATGTGCCTATCCTTAACTCTATTAGTCCAAGATTATTCTACATAGAGAGGAAAGATTCGACATAGAGAGAAAAGATTAGACATTATTGAGACAGTGTTGGGGTAGACCATTCGACATGAACGATGAAGATTCGATGAAGCAGAGAAAAACATAAAAACGTTGAATCTGTCATTGAAGGCTTATGTTGTCTGTCGAAAGTTCTAATGCCCTGTACACACGATCGGTTCGTCTGATGAAAACGAACAGATCGATTTTTTCATCAGATATCCGATGAAGCTGACTTTCCTCAGTCTTGCCTACACACCATCAGTTAAAAATCCGATCGTGTCCAACGCGGTGACGTAAAACACAACGACGTGCAGAGAAAAATGAAGTTCGATGCTTCCGAGCATGCGTCGACTTGATTCTGAGCATGCGTGAATTTTTGACCGATGGATTTCCCCACAGATGATCATTTTTTTCTATCGGTTTTTTAACCATACGAAAAATTTAAAACAGGTTCTATTTTTTTTTCACCGATGGGGCCCACACACGATCGGTTCGTCTGATTAAAGCGGTCCATCGGTCAGTTTTCATTAGACGAACCGAATGTGTGTACAGGGCATAAGAAGATTCGACAAGCAGCTAAACTGCACATTTCTGGTCAAATTCTCAGCCCATAGACTATAGAAGAATTTGAATGTTGGTTGACTAGTAATAATAATTTATAAACATAATTATTACTAGTGTTATACAACATTAGAATTATTCTATAGCTTGTAGGCAGAACATTCTTCCGGAAATGTACAATTGAGGCGTTGTACAGTTTAGCTGCTCCGTCGAATCTTCTTAGAACATTCGACAGACACCATAAGCCTTCAATGACAGATTCGATCTAAATTATTTCGGATTTTCAGACGAATGCATTTTATAACAAAACAAAATAAATAAAAATGAATTTCGGGAGTAACTAAATAAATGTATTTTTCAGACGAAAACGAAATTCCAAAACAAAATATTTCAGTGTGCACATGTCTAGTAATTAGGAGTATTTTGTGGGTAAAGGCACTGTGACATAGGCATGTGGTATATACAGTGAATAGTCTCAAGTTTTCACCATAGCATTCATTTGCAACAGTGCATTATGCATACCGCAATTTTTATTTTTTGTCTGAATCCAAAGATTCCCTTGTGTTTCATACTCATGTTAGCATTTCGTCATGTGGATTTTTAGTTGTAAAGCCAGACAGATTATTGTTTTGGGTATTGGTAATGTAGCTTACCAGTACATTTTCCATGTTTCATCAATAACAAAAAGCATGGGTGGCTTGCAACCGTGGGCTTCTTCCTCTTTCATCTTCTCCATCTATGTCCTTCATTACAATGTGAGTACAGGGAGCCATAATAAGCATTCACTGATGGGGTGGATTCTTGACATCTTGCACTCCCGGTATGTCTTTAGTTTTCTTCTCTTGCAAGAAGATGAGTGTTGCAGTCTAAGCTGCTTTTCATTTTAAGCAGTGCCTAGTACACATTTAAAACAAAAAATTAGACTGTACTGTAGTTGGGCTTTAACGTCCCCTTAGCACTTAAAGCGGTGGTTTACCCATAAAAACGACTTCCCCCTATTACACTGCCCCCCCGAATTACAATACGAATATGCCATTAATTATTTTTTGGCTGCTGTACATACCTGGGTACAGCTATTCACCCGTGTCCTCCGGGTTGCGAGTCCCACGGGAGTGGGCGTTCCTACCATGGCGGTGATTGACGTTTTGTCTAAAAAATGAGCTCCCCCCCGTCGCGTAAGCCATGTCACGACTGGCGAAAGGAGCCGAACTGCGATGCGCAGGCGCAGTATAGCGCCGACTCGCCGTTCGGCTCCTTTCGCCAATCGTGACGCTGCTTACGCGACGGGGGGAGCTCGTTTTTTAGTCAAAACGTCAATCACCGCCATGGTAGGAACGCCCACTCCCGCGGGACTCGCAACCCGGAGGACACGGGTGAATAGCTGTACCCAGGTATGTACAGCAGCCAAAAAATAATTAATGGCATATTCGTATTGTAATGCGGGGGGGCAGTGTAATAGGGGGAAGTCGTTTTTATGGGTGAACCACCGCTTTAACCAAAAACTGAACAGCAGTAGCAATATTATTATTATTAATATTACTATTTTTGTTGTTTTGAGAGTGATTATTTACTAACAGAATTATTTTTTCGACTGAGACCACCAGCCGTGTTTTACAAACATCCACACCACCATATACATATATTTAGTTTAACTTAATTCATAGCAATTTTTTGTTAAATCTTCCATGTTTTATGTTTAGTTGACTAGCAATGTAACTGTTTCTGGCTAAAAGGCAACTGGAGAGCAATTTGTTCTTTAAACAGAAGGGCAAGTAAACTTTATAGGCTGGAATGGCTCCCTCAGCAGTTTCAGTAACTATAAAGCCGACACTTACCAAAGGATATAAAATCATCATTAGCAGCTGAGGAATTTATTTTCATTTATAAAGTTATGGGAGTAAATGTGGAGAACAGCTGAACTTCTTCACATTGCATTCTTTTTATCTAAATACAGTTAGATTTCTGTGTATCAAATGAAAGTTACAGTTATTTTAAATTTCTTGTTTTATGGAATACAGTATCGGTTAATAACTGTATAATGTTGCTGTATTTACAGATGCATGAGTTTAAAACCTAATGGCACCTCTGAGCACACTTTCAATAGAAGATACCACACAATTAAAATATTGTTTCCACCTGTGTTATAGTTAATCCAACCATGCTGTATAATTCTGCTTACTTTTCTTCCCTCTCTGCTCAACTTCATGCAAAAACAGAGGCAATTTTTGCCTTGTCTGTGTCGCAGTGATTTCTCACTATTACCATCAAGTAGTGGAAGGCCCTACCAAGACTCAACCCTGTTTGTCACAACTTTTCCACTGAAGATACAGATGTTGCAATGCATATTTTTCTAGCATGTAGACCAGGGGTTTGTCTAAATGGAAACTAAACGCATTACCAAAACTCAAAGCAAGGATCAGGTCAGGATATGACAGATTTCAAGCCTGGAAGCAGGTAAATGTAGTCAGGAAACAAGCTGAAGGGCAGATAGGCTGATAAAGCAAATACATAAACTAAGATTAGTCAAGTCACAACCAGAATTATTATTATGAAAGAATAGTCTATGCTTTTCATAAAATTCTTCACAAAAAGGGAGGTGATGAGCATACACCGGCAAGTGTCCAAAGTGATAGAAAATTATATTCAAGTAATAGTGACAACCTCCACCAATGGTAGTTATAGCAGCTCACCTCAGCTATTAGACCCCTGAGTAAATCAGTCAGGCCTCATAAGCGGTTCCCTCAATGGGGATGATAAAGCCCAGAATTCTGAATAAGGAGGATACTATGCCAGGAACTTGCTAGATCATGAATGGACTTATCAACCATCTCCAATAGGTTTAGTCCATGGAAAAGCAAGAACGAAATCTAGTGCTCTCCATATCAATATGATTTATTAATAAAGGATAAAAATAGCACTTACAAAACAAGGCACTGTTCCACAACGCCAGGGATTCACATCGTTTAATCAATCTGCAGTCTATCTGTACTCAACGAGACACAGTGTATAGGACGTGGGTGATGTCACGAGCATCGATCATGTGTTCCGTACGCATTACGACCCAAGGGGGCGGGACTTCTTCATCAGTGACAGAATGACGTGACACGCCCGCTTAAATACACTGCTAGCCTGTGTCTCTTACTGATGACGACAGTCGTACACAAAAGACATTGCCCTAGCAACCTATTGCTACGGTTAATACAAGGCAGAGAGCATGGCATTATTAAGAGAACTTCAAATAAAAGCCCTACAGTTCTTTTTTAAACTTTACCAATGCTGGCTATGGCAATAGCTTCTTTCTTATAAAATAAATAAATATATATATATATATATATATATATATATAAAATTACACACAATATGTACGCAACGACTCCATATATAAATGTCATCCCGCGTCGGGACTGTGTCTCATGGGTATTACTATACAAAAAACAACAATACATGTATACTAAAATACTAACTAAAAAAACTCAACACATAATTCAACGATCAGAAATAAAACAGTTGATATCAAATTTTTGTAATAAGTCCTAATGATAAAGGCCAGGTGTGCAACTGCAGTGCTAAATATAATTTATGGTCGTTACCCTCTGAGAGAGAGATGTGGATCACATAAACACGCGACAAGACTTACAACATAAATAGACCTGAAGTGTGCCTTAATGGTCTGGTCAGTATGCCAAGAAAAGGGGGCATATCCAAGGTAAGTAATGGGTAGTTAATTGAAGAAGGATATGCTGAGAAGTGCCCTGAAAAAAGGGAAGGGCGGGAGGGTGTCGAATAGTCTATGCTTTTCATAAAATTCTTCACAAAAAGGGAGGTGATGAGCATACACCGGCAAGTGTCCAAAGTGATAGAAAATTATATTCAAGTAATAGTGACAACCTCCACCAATGGTAGTTATAGCAGCTCACCTCAGCTATTAGACCCCTGAGTAAATCAGTCAGGCCTCATAAGCGGTTCCCTCAATGGGGATGATAAAGCCCAGAATTCTGAATAAGGAGGATACTATGCCAGGAACTTGCTAGATCATGAATGGACTTATCAACCATCTCCAATAGGTTTAGTACATGGAAAAGCAAGAACGAAATCTAGTGCTCTCCATATCAATATGATTTATTAATAAAGGATAAAAATAGCACTTACAAAACAAGGCACTGTTCCACAACGCCAGGGATTCACATCGTTTAATCAATCTGCAGTCTATCTGTACTCCACGAGACACAGTGTATAGGACGTGGGTGATGTCACGAGCATCGATCATGTGTTCCGTACGCATTACGACCCAAGGGGGCGGGACTTCTTCATCAGTGACAGAATGACGTGACACGCCCGCTTAAATACACTGCTAGCCTGTGTCTCTTACTGATGACGACAGTCGTACACAAAAGACATTGCCCTAGCAACCTATTGCTACGGTTAATACAAGGCAGAGAGCATGGCATTATTAAGAGAACTTCAAATAAAAGCCCTACAGTTCTTTTTTAAACTTTACCAATGCTGGCTATGGCAATAGCTTCTTTCTTATAAAATAAATAAATATATATATATATAAAATTACACACAATATGTACGCAACGACTCCATATATAAATGTCATCCTGCGTCGGGACTGTGTCTCATGGGTATTACTATACAAAAAACAACAATACATGTATACTAAAATACTAACTAAAAAAACTCAACACATAATTCAACGATCAGAAATAAAACAGTTGATATCAAATTTTTGTAATAAGCCCTAATGATAAAGGCCAGGTGTGCAACTGCAGTGCTAAATATAATTTATGGTCGTTACCCTCTGAGAGAGAGATGTGGATCACATAAACACGCGACAAGACTTACAACATAAATAGACCTGAAGTGTGCCTTAATGGTCTGGTCAGTATGCCAAGAAAAGGGGGCATACCCAAGGTAAGTAATGGGTAGTTAATTGAAGAAGGATATGCTGAGAAGTGCCCTGAAAAAGGGAAGGGCGGGAGGGTGTCGAATGCGATTGAATGCGCAGACTCACGGACATGAGGTGAGCTGGGAAGAGTCGGCCCAGTGACGTGTAGTACCGCACACTGAACCGACAAAGAGCATGTGTGAGTGGGCTGCTTAAATACCCTCCGGGCTCCTCCCATAAACTCAGGCCACCATACTGGCCTTCTTATTTATGGTCGTTACCCTCTGAGAGAGAGATGTGGATCACATAAACACGCGACAAGACTTACAACATAAATAGACCTGAAGTGTGCCTTAATGGTCTGGTCAGTATGCCAAGAAAAGGGGGCAAAAGACTCAGATAGGGAAATAGTTTATATTGATTTCTTGTATTTATTGAGCCAGCTTGGTAAAGGCTTGTGCCATTCCTTCATGAGGATTTGGGATGTATGTGGCAAAACAAGGAGACTTCCATCAGCCTGGTATCTTGATTATCTTGGGAGGCAACTGAGGCTGCTCTAATTCGGAAAGAATGTCCAGAGAACTGACTGGGGTTTGAAGCACAAGTTACTTAGGAGGATTCTGACATGCTTGACACACTGGCTGACACTCAGGGAGCTGGTTTAGAAAGGGTAGCAACGAGCTACCATCAGATTGGCTGGGTAGATGGAGCAGTAGTGGGTCGAGCACCATCACTGGGCGTCAGGCGTTGTCAGTCTGAAACAGGTTGATGTCAACCCCAGGGGCTGGTTTGTTGCGTTTGCAGACTGTGAGAGTGTAGTGGTTCGAAAGCGAGTCAGGTGGCGTCGGAGCAGTGTGTGACTGCTGGAGCCGCTGACTAAATTCACTAGGTTGTAGGGAACCGTAGAAGGCCTGGTAGATGGCTGTTTGGGTGACTAGTCTGGGCAAAGCCCTAAACAGGGAACGAGTAAGAATTTTAGACATGTCCCTAAGAGGGGACTCTTGAAAGGTAGGCGCTTGCCACTGACTACAGGTTGGTGCTTCTGTATGCCCTGTAGGAGGGACTTGACTGCATGGGCTCGAGAATACTGACGGTTTACTGGGGTCCTGCAGGGACAGGAAATGCTGGATGCCATCTAGATATGGCGTGATAGTATTGTGAGAAATGGTCAGCTGCATGTGGCAATACGATATGAAGGCTAGGATGTGTCCAACGTTGCCTATTGCTGCTCCGGGGCAAGGGGCCAAAAATTTGCGATTAGTGTTCCAAGCAGTGCGATAGGCCTTCAGTGTGTTGCTTGCCAAGGAGTGGTTAATAAGTTGGATTGCGTTGGTGAGATGTGACTTCAGTCCATCGTCAGCAATGTCCATGGTGGGACAGGGATAGTTGTTGGGTCGGCTCCAGGCTCTTGCTGGAAAAAACATCCATTCCAAGGTTGGAATAGGAAAGCGCATCAGCTGCTTTTTGCATTTGCCTGGAAAAGGTCTACATAAGATATTAACTGGTGACGGAGTGACAGCTGCGCGAGCCTGCGCAGGAAGTGATGGGGAGTGATTTAGATCTACCTTAATTGGTGATGTCGGCTGTGGCCTGATTGTCTGTGGTGAAGAACAGTGTCTGTCCTGTTCAAGTGTGGTCCCAGACCTGGGCAGCTGCCACGATGGGGTGCAGCACGAGGTGTGATGAAGACTGGGTGAAGCAAAAATTTAAGAGAATTTCTGGGGGCCAAGTTTTGGAGAACCAGTGGCGGCCTAAAAATGGCTGCAAAAGCCCTTGGTGGCTCGGCTGACACTGCCGGGATGAAGATTGAAATGCTGTTCTATCAGGTGGGGAAGTTGTCCCACATAGCTAAGTCTGCTACTGATGCTTGGTCTAGTTTGAGAACTTGGACTGGATCTTGCATTGGTGTGAGAAAATCAAGACAATACACAGGTGCTCAACAAGACGATATACATGCACTCGCAGGCCAACGTGCACTCGCTGGTGCTGGATGAAAACCTGAACTAACCGCAGGGAAAAAACACAGAGAAAAGATGAGTGGCCCGCGTGCCACTGAAGATGAATGGCCAACTGGGTGCCACTGTGTGTTTGTGTTTGATTGTTGGTCACTGAGGTGTGTTTGCAAGTTTAGTTTGTATTTGGGTTTGCACGTAGGTGCCTGCCTGCAAAGTGTTTTATACTACTGCAGACAATATTGTGCGGTTGCAAGGGTGTCAGTGAGTGTCAGGTTGCTGGGACGATATTGTGTGGTTGCAGGGGCCTTGAGTATGAAGGTTTGTTTTGAGACGGCATTGCGTGTTTGCAAGGGTCTCAGTCTGGTTTGCTGAGACGATATTGCGTGGTTGCAAAGGTCGCGATGATTATGAGGTTTGTTTTGAGATGGCATTGTGTGGTTGCCACAACTTTGTATGGCTGCAAAGGTCTGAACGGGTGTCAGGTTGCTGAGATGAGATTGTGTGGTTGCAAAGGTCTAGACGGGTGTGAGGTAGCTGAGATGATATTACATTTAGCAAGGGTCTCAAATGAGTGTCAAGTTGCTGAGACAATATTCCCCTTTATTTTTATTTTTTTATGAAAACGACTGTGAATGAAACGCTGGTAAACATGAGTTACCGCATCTGGCAGTGTTTACAAGCTGTTACAGGCATTGGCGTTTCGAATGCGTTTCGAATGCCTCTGAACATCCGTCTGAACCCATTTTTTTTTTTTTTTACCAACAGCAGTGTACATGAGGCCAAAGATGATTTGTCTGGCTGCAAGGGTCTCAATGAATGCCAGGTTGCTGGGGCGAGACTGCATGGTCACAAAGGTCTTTGACGAGTGGGAGTTTGCTCAAGACAGTATTGCGTGTTTGCAAGGGTCTCGATGAGTGTGGCGCTGCTGAGACGATATTGCGTTTGCAAGGGTCTGAACTATGGTGTGAGGCTGCTGAGACGGTATTCCGTGGTTGCAAGGGCCTTGATGAGTGTGGGGCTGCTGAGACGGTATTGCGTTCGCAAGGGTCTGAACTATGGTGTAAGGCTGCTGAGACGGTATTGCGTGGTTGCAAGGGTCTCGATGAGTGTGGGGCTGCTGAGACGGTATTGCGTTTGCAAGGGTCTGAACTATGGTGTAAGGTTGCTGAGACGGTATTGCGTGGTTGCAAGGGTCTCGATGAGTGTGGGGCTGCTGAGACGGTATTGCGTTTGCAAGGGTCTCAACAATGGTGTGAGGCTGCTGAGACGGTATTGCGTGGTTGCAAGGGTCTTGATGAGTGTAGGGCTGCTGAGATGGTATTGTGTTTGCATGGGTCTCAACAATGGTGTGAGGCTACTGAGATGGTATTGCGTGGTTGCAAGAGTCTTGATGAGTGTAGGGCTGCTGAGACGGTATTGCGTTTGCAAGGGTCTCAACAATGGTGTGAGGCTGCTGAGACGATTTTGCATGGTTGCAATGGTCTCAACAGGTTGCTGGGCCGAGATTGTGTGGTGACAATTTTTTTTTTTTTTGCACTTTTTATATTTCTTCTTGCGTTTTTTTATTTTTATTTTTATTTTATTTTTTGCATTTTTTTTTTTTTTGCATTTTGTAAGGGTCATGTGTTGCAAGGGTCTTAACAAGGGTGTCAGGCTGCTGAGACAATTTTGTGTGCTTGCAAGAGTCTCCATGAGTGTGGGGCTGCTGAGACGGTATTGCGTTTGCAAGGGTTTCAACAAGGGTGTCAGGCTGCGAGACGAATTTTGCGTCGTTGCAACGGTCTCAACAGGTGTCAGGTTGCGGGGCTGAGATTGTGTGGTGGCAATTTTTTTTTTTCTGCACTTTTATTTCTTTTTGCGTTTTTTTTATTTATTTATTTATTTTTTTTGCGTTTTTTTTTTTATAATAATTTTTTTTTTTTTTGTAAGGGTCATGTGTTGCAAGGGTCTTAACAAGGGTGTCAGGCTGCTGAGACGATTTTGTGTGCTTGCAAGAGTCTCCATGAGTGTGGGGCTGCTGAGACGGTATTGCGTTTGCAAGGGTCTCAAGAAGGGTGTCAGGCTGTGGAGACGAATTTTGCGTCGTTGCAACGGTCTCAACAGGTGTCAGGTTGCTGGACTGAGATTACGTGGCGGCAATTGTTTTTTTTTTTGCGTTTTATATATTTTTTTCCTTTTTGCGTTTTTTTTTTTTGCATTTTGTAAGGGTCATGTGTTGCAAGGGTCTCAGCAAGGGTATCAGACTGCTGAGATGATTTGCATGGTTGCAAGGTCTCAATCAATAAGAATTGGGTTACTGAGAAAGGATAGAAACACCTGGTTTGTTTGTACCTTAAGCAAGCAGTATAAGGTAGAAGGACAACGTCTGTTTGAATCGTAGGTTCCGCAGGGGCCACTAATGAACGATATGGGAAACAACGAATGGTAGCAAATTGATAAGACATAAATAATGTAATAACAAATCTTACTTGCGACAGTGGGCCATGCGAGTGAGTTTGCGGCGGACTGTGGCTGGAGTGAAACATGTCGGGAACGTGTAGCGTGATGCCGGGTGTAGAAAATAGAACACGAGAAGTGCGTATCAATGCTTTGTAAGCTCCACTGCGGGAACCAAACATATGGTACAGGTGACACCATGAGTGGCCACGAATTTGACATGACAAACAAGCTAACGAATCCTACCTGGGACAGTGAACGTGCGACTGGGTTTGCTTTGGACTGGAGTGGATGTGCAACACATCCCAAGAGTGTGGTGTGGTGCCATGCATGACACACAGGCAATAACTTTGGTAAATAAATGAGAGAGAAGAGCCGTGTACAAGCAATTCGTAAGTTCCGCTGTGGGAACTAAAACACACGACATGGGGGAAACAATGAATGACAACGGTAGAAAGTATGCAATGTATCTGATACAAAATGGTTGTAAAATGCATGAAATGAATCCGATACGAATTGATAGTAAGGAGTATTGAACGAATCTGATACGAATTGGTTGTAGAGTGTATGCTACCCTTTGCTTTGAAACCGAACACCTACCAACCACCCATCCCCCCAGGCTAATCAAGTGCAGACAAGGCACCATGTGAGTCCAATTAGCACCTCAAACTGCCAAAGAACCCATACAAACACATGTCAATCTCCAAATGGATTTACAAATGAATCGTATGTTTGGCAGAAGGAAGTTACAAATGTACTACGCCTGAGCCGAATGATGTTGAAACATGAGCAAAAGTAACCCAGAGGCAGATTTTTTCCCAAAAGGGATGCAGGATAGGAAGCATAACGAATTGCAAGATTGCACAAGATACGAAAAGGTTTGAATCCTACCTGCGAAGTAAGCGGGAACCGCCGGCGAAGACCATGAAGGGAGAAGCCGCAAAGCGCTTGCGATGTTGAATGCGATTGAATGCGCAGACTCACGGACATGAGGTGAGCTGGGAAGAGTCGGCCCAGTGACGTGTAGTACCGCACACTGAACCGACAAAGAGCATGTGTGAGTGGGCTGCTTAAATACCCTCCGGGCTCCTCCCATAAACTCAGGCCACCATACTGGCCTTCTTATTTAGCAGATGGAGAGGACAAGCAATTTTATATACAGTGTATGTATAGTGCCTTGAAAAGGTATTCAAACCCCTTGAAATTTTCCACAGTTTGTATTATTACAACCAAAAATGTAAATGTATTTTATAGACATTTTATATAATAGACCAACACAAGTGGCACATAATTGTGAAATGGAAGGAAAATTATAAATGTTTTTTAAAATGTTTTAGCCCTGGTTCACACTGGGCTGCGGGAGTGAAGCCGTGCGAGTTCAGGTGAACTCGCACGATTTCACTCCCACTGGCAGTCCCGATTTTGGCCGCGATTTAAGAGACATCTGTGCAGGTTTCTGCACAGATGTCTATGTAAATCGCGGCCCTAAATCGCAAAAAGTAGTACAGGAACTACTTTTTGAAATCGGTGCAGCGCCGCAGATGCGGCGTCGCACCGATTAGGACAGTGTCATTGCCGACAATTGCCGGCAAATGCCGCCGATTTGAGATGCGATTTCACAAGTGAAATCGCATCTCAAATCGAAACAAGTCGTACCCAGTGTGAACCTGGGCTTAAACAAATAAATATCTGAAAAGTGTGGCGTGCATTTGTATTCACCCCCCTTTACTCTGATACCCCTAACTAAAGTCTACTTGAAACAATTGCCTTCATAAGTCCCCTACTTAGTAAATAGAGTCCACCTGTGTGTAATTTAATCTTAGTATAAATACAGCTATTCTGTGAAGCCCTCTGAGGTTTGTTAGAGAACAAACAGCATCATTAAGGCCAATGAATAAACCAGAAAGGTCAGGGATAAAGTTGTGGAGAAGTTTAAATCAGAGTTAGGTTATTAAAAAATATCCCAAGCTTTGAACATCTCATGGAGCAGTGTTCAATCTATCATCCGAAAATGGAAAGAGTATGACACAACTGCAAACCTACTAAGACATGGCCGCCCACCTACTTTGACTGGCAGGGAGAGCATTAATCAGAGAAGAAGCCAAGAGGCCCATGGTAACTCTGAAGGAGCTGCAGAGATCCACAGCTCAGGTGGGAAAATCTGTCCACAGGACAACTATTAGCAGTGCACTCCACAAATCTGGCCTTTATGGAAGAGTGTCAAGAAGAAAGTAACTGTTGAAAGAAAGCCATAAGAAGTCCCTTTGCAGTTTGCAAGAAGCCATGTGGGGGACACAGCAAACATGTGGAAGAAGGTGCTCTGGTTAGATGAGACCAAAATGGAATTTTGTGGCCTAAAAGCAAAACGCTATGTGTGGCAAAGAACTAACACTGCACATCATCCTGAACGCACCATCCTCACGTAAAACATGGTGGTGGCAGCATCATGTTGTGGGGATGCTTTTCTTCAGCAGGGACAAAATATATCCTTTGCAAAAAGTACAAAAATGTGCAAATAACATTTAAGTATTGTAATGTCCAAAATAAAGTGCAAGTACTCTGTGTGCTGCGCACTATCCTTAATATATTGAATCACAATCTTGACAGTCCGTCATAGGGATGTGGATACAATTAACGCGGGTGCCTTTATGCAGTGTGCACACAAGCCTAGTGTACCCCTCCACTGGATGTACCCTCACCTTAAGAGCTTTTTGAAGAAAGCCTGTAGTTAACAGCTTAGGGATTCCTCCTGTGGTTCCTCCTTCCTGTAGTAACTATTTTTCTTAAATTTCGGATCAAAAACAACTCTATCCTCCTGGTTAACAGTGACCTCCTCTCATATATGACACATGTAGAAACAACAGAGGCTTGCAATAGTGTGATATTGTTATATAATATTTATTACAACTTACTCCACAAAATTACACTCACATTTCATAGTAAAAGTAAAAAAACAAGCCTTCCTAGAACTTGGCCAGTTTCAGGGGATTTTTTTTTTCACAGTCATTTACTTATGGGCCCTGTAATTCTCCCCTGTCTCGCAAGGAGAAGGGATGGGACCCCTTGGTGGTGGGTTGTGGTCAGCTGTCTCACTCTAAAGGACTCCTTATATTGCTGTGCACCACTAAGTAGACAATTTACATTAAATATTTAAAATGTAAGGCGCCTGGTTTGGAACACCTGCGCCTCCACCCAGCCCCTGGACACCCTGATATAATGGGAGTCACATGTGGGGAACAGACCCACAAATGTGGCCTCTTCGCTGACGACATTCTGCTGTTCCTGACCTCCCCCCTCACTTCTCTCCCCAACCTATGCCGCACTCTCGACGACTTCGCTAAAATATCAGGACTGACAGTCAACTTCTCCAAATCTCAAGCCCTCAACATCTCTCTCCCCCCTCAGACAGTTGCGGTACTGAAACAGTCCTTCAATTTCAACTGGAATGACACCTCAATCCATTATCTAGGAATCTCCCTGACGGCTAAAACGGAGTCTCTTTATGACCTTAACTACCCCCCACTCTATAAAAAACTGGAAGCTGATCTTTGTCTTTGGTCCAAACACGGCCTCTCATGGCTAGGGTGGATCAACTCAATTAAGATGACCTTGCTCCCGAGAATCTTATATTTCTTCCGCTCCCTTCCCGTCCCAATTAGGAGAAATCACTTAAGATCTTTACAGAGTAAAATATTGAAGTTCACCTGGGGTACATCGGGGTACCGAATCCCTCAGAGTACATTGTTTCTCCACAGAAGCAAAGGAGGATTGGGCCTGCCCAACCTTCATAAATACTATCTTTCAGCTAGATTGGCCCAACTTTCCACTCTTTACTCCAGATTTGAAAAGCCTGACTGGGTTAGCATTGAAAGACAAGCCGCCCCCACCTTTACTCTAGACTATCTCCTTTGGTGCCCTCCTAAATCCTGCCCGCCCATTCTCTCACCTGTGCTGTCTCACTCGTTTGCTATGTGGGACACCCTCAGACACAATCCATCTCTGGTATCCGTTGGACGCCCTCTTGCCCACATTTTCTACAACCCTGATTTTCCTCGTATTACTGACTTTAAGTGGTGGCTGGATAAGGGACTTTATCGTATAGGACAGTTTTTCACCACTTGTGGCCCCATTTCCCTTAACTTTTGTATTAACACTTTGGAACTCCCGGACTTCGAGAGGTTCCGCTTTAGGCAAATCTCCCACTTCCTACACAGTGTATGGAGGAACAAACCCCTGCCTCCCAAATTCACTTCTTATGAGATGTGGTGCGGTCAAGCCATGGAGCAGAGGGGTGGCATATCGGTGATCTATTCTGCCCTTACTCACCCCATGGAAAAAACACCTTATATGAAGGCTTGGGAGGCTGACTTCCAACGCAGCTTGGGCCTGGAGACCTGGCATACGGCTTTCACTAAATCCTTTAAGGGAATTCAAAATGTCGCCCTGATGGAGGCTAGCATAAAGATTCTCGCCAGATGGTACCTCACTCCCTCTAGACTGACAGCCATGTTCCCTAATGCGGATCCTTTTTGCTTCAGAGGCTGTCAGCTTAGGGGCACCATGGCCCACATTTGGTGGGAATGCCCCAGAAGAAGTAATCCATACTTTCTGGAGACTTATTTTTAACATGATCTACAAGGTGACCGGTTGCCAGGTTCCAAAGTCTCCTGAGGTTGCCCTACTGAATGCTCATATTCCGCAGCTTCCTAGGTCCACTCAAAGGCTAATCCACTTTATTTTTCTGGGCACCAAAATTTCAATAGCCAAATCTTGGAAACAGCCCAAGCCGTCCTTGACTATTGTCAAAAGGAAAATATAGTGGATTATGACACAAGAAAAGATATCTAGCATCCTGTCCGATGCCTCCGCAATATTCTACAAAATTTGGGATCCCTGGGCTGCATATGTTGGAATCTCCCTTATTCCGGGTATCCGCACAGTTGCTAGTCTGAACTAAGCCCGTAACTGGGCACTCTGCTTCCCCTTATCCCCTAACCCATTTCCCACCCTCCTCATCCCTTTCTTTTTCTACTTTCTATCCTCTCTATCTATCCCCATTTTTGTTTTTGTTATTCTTGTAACCTACACAGGTGATTATTGAGGTTCTACCGTTTCCATAGAAATTAGGGGAATTCCTTCACATACAGTAGCTATGGCAACACTATAGTTTACCTCCCCTTTACCACCTGGTCTGCCTATATCCGGGCTGGGCCCTAGGGGTTGCAGGGTGGACACGCCTTTGGCACAGCATGATCCCTAGCAGGGTGTCGGAGGTTGTGGGGCCCTTGTTGCTCCGGGGACCTGGCATGGACTGAGTTATGGCAAAAACTTACTGTACATCAATGGGACCCTCGGAATATTCCTTAAGTTCTGTTTCTATGCATGTACCAGCTCTTAAAGGTATCACAGCCTTATTGGATTATATGGTTACTTTTTCTTGGTAGCTTTGTTTTTAGTCTTATCGGGGTTGTTCCCCCAGGATTGTTGCATTATCTGTTGCATATGTATTGTTTGTACATGCATCTCATTTTCAATAAAAATGTATTGAAAGAAAAAAAAAAAAAACAAGCCTTCTTATACTCATGTATAATGGGGTAATGGTATCACCTGAAGCCGGATCTGCAGCCTCAGTCAGCAGCGTTCCCACCACCCTAAGCCTGTGCTCCAAGGCACTTCCTAGTTCCTCTCACGTCAGCCGATCAAGCTCCTCCTACCGGTTTCCTCACTACCTTGTGACTTCCTCAGGGAATTTGAAACATGATTTTAAAGATGCCAACACAGTAAATAAAAATTCAAAATATAAATAGTTGAAGTCTTTCTCAGACGAAACGCGTCGGGTTTCCCCCAGCTCCCGCTGTCTCTACACGCCATTGGACCGGTTGTTTTGGGATTTTTGGATTTAGATTTTTATTTGAATTTTTATATTGTTTGAGTTGTGGAGCTTTTTAAGATTTTATTAAAAATCCCTTTTGGGTTTACACTATGTGGAGTATTTTTCTTTTTTTCACATATACCTGGAAAGGCTCTTCTGGTTTGGATATCTGATCCCGCCATATCGGGTCCCTGCTTTGGAGTCACCAATCTTGGAGGAGGCGCTGTTGGAGGAGAGAGGAGACACTCTGTGGTTCCGGTTCCCTCGGGTCCCCGACTGGGATATAAGTGCAAGTGATCCACCACTGAAGGGTGCGTTGGATCCATATTGGAGGGTATGAGTATTCATTTCTCTCCCCCAACCCAAAGGTGAAGGCACTCCCTGGTGACGTTTCTGAATAGCACACCACTCTGCTCATATAGAGACCAGTTAGAGTTTCTGATCATCTTTCTACATCAATTTGGGACATTCTACTCTTTGGACACTTATTGGTGATCCTCTGGTGATGGTTGTCACGGAAACTACTTTGGACTGTGTCTATACATTATATTTTATTTTGAGTGATTATTTAGTGATTACTTGATTCACTTCCTTTTTTGCAGTGTTTTATATGTCATTTTTGGTTATTTACACTAATATTTTTTGCTGTTCACCATCACGATCAGCAGTGTCTATGTTATACACACATATATGATATTTGTTGTATGGGTTTAGTACGTATACACTATTAACTTTGTTCACGTTATAGAGGGGGGCATCCCACCTCTTCCTACACTTAGCGCTGCACTTTATCACTTTTGTTCTGTTACAATATTGTCCTTTTGTTGTGTTAGCAGCTTTTTTACTATTTCTCACTTTTGGCGCAATATTCTATATATATTTTTGCAAAATATAAAAAGGACATCTTATTAATAGTTTATATGGATGTAGTACCCCCTTGGACCTCTTTCTTTACATACAATTTCAAAATGTCATTTTACCACATTAAAATTGCATATAAAAACATCAAAACAGTATTCATATGCTCTTATACTATGATGATGTAGTATTTTCTCTCAACATGTTTCGCCAGGTTATGGCTTCTTCAGGAGATTAAACGTATTTATTGCATGTTGAATCACTGCAATGTGTCAAGATAATCTAAACTAACCCAGGTAATAGATCAAGCAACCTCAGAGAATTTCAAGGAAACAACAGTATGCTACAGGGGAGAACAAAAGAGCCCCAGACTGCCACATGTGTAGAAGAGGGGAGATCACCCATAGACAGATGCAGTGAATTTACATACAGACAGGTCTCTATTAAATGCTTGAAGGATATGGGATTGAGACGCATAGGAATTACTAGAAGGAGCAAAGAATCTTCTTGTTCATTTCATACAAATCCCTGCTGTGCTTGAGTAAAGTGGTCAGTCCCTCCCGAGACAATGATCGCGGACATATTTTCTTGAGGTTTGCAACTCCCATTACAAGAACTATGTTTAAAATCCTCTCTTCCACAACATATGTATTTTTCTAAGTATTTTTACAGCAATCACCTGTAAAGGTTTTATTTTTTACTGGTATGTTTTTTGTATCTTTTCTCAAAGATTACCTATCAAATTCAGTAAAAAACTGGGAGAGAGTTGTAAGCCCCTTGGTAGGTGATCAATGGAAAGTAGCCATGCAGTGTGTTCAATAGGGATGAGCCAAACACCCCCCCGTTCGGTTTGCACCAGAACCTTCGAACGGACCGAACGTTCGCACAAACATTTAGAACCCCATTGACGTCAATGGGAATCGAACGTTCAAATTCAAAAGTGCTCATTTAAAAGCCTAATATGTAAGTTATAGTCGAAAAACGGGTTTGAGAACCCGGATCTTGCCCCAGAGAACATGTATCAATAGAAAAAAAGTTTTAAAAATGGTCGTTTTTTCTGGAGCAGTGATTTTAATGATGCTTAAAGTGAAAAAAAAAGAAAAATTCCTTTAAATATCGTACCTGCTGGGTGTCTATAGTATGCCTGTGAGGTGACGTGTTTAGAACTGTCCCTGCACAAAATGAGATTACTATAAGAAAAAAGTAATTTAAAACTGCTTGCGGCTTTAATGTAATGTCTGGTTCCTGCAATATGGATGAAAATCATTGAGAAAAATAGCATGGGTTTCCTCCCACTCCCCCCAGGTCATTACAAGCCCCTTTGGCCCTATATACTTTGAACAGCATTATACAGGCGGTGCAAACAAGACAGGCACTGTAGGTTTGCTGTTAAGTAGAATATGTTTGTAATTTTGAACTGGTAATTTTTTAAAGTGTAGCTCCAGCTATAAAATCTATTTTTAAGCTTTTCTGAAAACCGGGTTATCACCCCTGTAAACATTTGTTTTGCTGTCTGTGTGCATCTGTTCAGAAGATTTCAATTCACTTTCTGTCCCAATGACAAATGATGTTTTGAAAACTTGTTTTTTTTAGTGAAACAAGGATTGGTGATAAAGCATCAGTGGACAGGAGACACCTCTTACAGAAGAGAATTTCCCTTCCTAGGGGTAGATTTCCTCTCACTTCCTGTTGTCTCCTTCCGTTTGCAAGTAGGAGTCGTTTGTAAGTTGCATGTTTGAAAGTAAGGGCCTGCCGTATATACAGAAATTTGGGCCCTAGGTGTTGGTGTTGCCACAACACTGTAAGCCCTCACAGTTAGTCTTGGTGGGCGCTGGAACACCCTGCTGTGTTAACTATTATATCAAGAATTAAATGCCATTGTTGAACAGTGGTAGAAAAAATGGGCTTTTGGTGCTGGCACTGGTGCCCTCACAGTTACTCTTGGTGGGCACAGGAATGGGCCCTGCTGTGAAATATTAGATCAAGAATTGTAAATACATGCCCCTGTTGAACAGGGGCTGAAAAATTGGGCCTTTGTTGGTGGTGGTGGTGCTGGTGCCACAACACTGCAACCCCTCACAGATACTCTAGTTGGATTGCAGGAATGAGCCCGCTGCAAAGTATTGCATCAAAAATTGTAATTACACGCCCCTGTTAAACAGGGGCAGACAAATTGGGCCTTAGACACTGGTGCTGGTGCCACAACACTGCAACCCCTCACAGATACTCTAGTTGGAGCGCAGGAATGAGCCTGCTGCAAAGTATTGCATCAAAAATTGTAATTACATGCCCCTGTTAAAGAGGGGCATAAAAATTGGGCCCAGAACCAAAAATGTTCTTACAAGCTATCAGCATGATCATTGAGGAGGAAAAGGATAGTCACTCAGCATAACAGTATAGTCACTCAGCATCAGTATAGGCAGTCTTAAAGGGATCTGACATTTCAAAAAAAATATTCAGTTACATCACCATCAGGTGCTTGGTAGTTGGTGGTGATCCAAGCCTGATTCATTTTTATGAAGGTCAGTCGATTGACCCAGTCGGTGGAGAGGCGCTCCCTGTGGTCGGTTACAAAGCCTCCAGCAGCACTGAATGTGCGTTCTGAAAGAACGCTGGATGCAGGACAAGCCAGTAGCTCAATTGCGTACTGTGCAAGCTCTGGCCAGTGATCCATCCTCAAGACCCAGTAAGCCAGAGGATTTTCGGTGGGAAAGGTGTCCAAGTCTGATCTTGCCCCTAGGTATTCCCGCACCATGTAAAACAGACGCTGGCGATGGTTGCTGGAACTGGTCATACCTTGGGGCTGCGGACTAAAACATTGTCTGAACGCATCTGTCAGACGGACACCTTCTCCACCGCTCCTTCTGTGACTCACCGAAGCCTCAGCAACACGTTGTCAAAGGACCAGGATTTTGTAACCCCCCAGTCTCTGGAAACGCGTTGCACAGACCTTTCTGCAAGGCCTCCCGAAGATGTTTCATCTTCTGCTCCCTCTGCGCCGGCAAGATAAGGTCCGCAACCTTATTCTTGTAACGTGGATCAAGGAGAGTTGCCAGCCAGTAATGATCCCTCTCCTTGATAGCACGAATACGAGGATCCTTCCGCAGGTTTTGCAGGATCAGGGAGGCCATAAAACGTAGGTTTGCTGAGGCATTCGGTGCGGAGTCCTCTGGGTCACTGAGGACGACAGGATCCGCAGCCACCTCATCCCAGCCACGTAAAAGTCCATGGGTTCCTTGGGACTGTAATTGATACCTTGAAGACTGCTGCTGATGCTGAGTGCTAGGCTCCACCTCCATGCTGACACAATCTTCCTCCTCCTCCTCCTCCTCGTCCTGTGTGATAGGTGGGCAAGCAGGAACACTGTCTGGATAAAGGGGGCCTTGAGAGGTAAGGAAGTCCTCTTCTTCCACCCTCTGTTCTGCCTCAAGGGCAGTCTCATACTATTTGTGTCTCATGATACTCCACTGGACTACACCTATATCTATTATCTGCTCTAATGTGAAGTAACATTATAGCTCCTATCTTCTGTGGATGTTCATACAGTACTATCAATAACTCAACATCTACTTTCTAGTCCACTCAAGGGAGTATGCTCATTATTTTCTCCTCTTCAGCTTATGAGGTAATAAGCTAGTTTAAGTTGGTATCGGTAAGAGGATATGATGATTTAACCCCAAACTTTCTAACTGCATAGAGAGTGACCTGGTGGTTAGACCTGACAAGCCTCTGCAGCTGTGATCCAACACAATAAATAAAATCCCACGGCAGTAAATAAAACATTCCTTACATAATAACGGAACCCCTAATAAAGAAAAATGTTTGTAATGGATCCAGCAGAGCTTGCAAACCACCTTGTTGGACTTTCACAAAGAGTCGATAACCTTACAGCCACTATGAACGAACTTCGCCTAGAAAATGATACTTTACGCAACCAAAATTTTGTCCAAGCTAGGGACAGGCCTGAACCTAAGGTCTGCCCCCCAGAACCATTTTCAGGAGACCGAAAAATTTTCCGTCAGTTTATTAGCTCCTGTCGTCTCATGTTTGATTTGCGCCCACGAACCTATTATTCAGACAGGGTTCGGATCCTCACCCTTATGTCCTATTTAAAGGACGCATATGTGCTTGAACATGGTGAATTACTTGGTGCATTCGAGACCTTTCTGGATGAGATGTCACTTCTATATGAAGATCCTAATAGGCAGCTAACAGCAGAAAATAATATTAGGAGCCTTAAACAAGGGAAGAGACCAGTGGAGGAGTTCATATCTGAATTCAAATGTTGGTGTAGAGAAACGCAGTGGACTGATATATCCTTGCGAAACCAATTCAGACTTGGTTTGTCTGAATCTATGAAGGATGAGTTAGCACGTGTGGAACTCCCTGCAACTCTAGAAGAGCTTATGCATCTTTCACTCACCATAGACCGACGCCTCAGAGAGAGGAAGGCTGAAAGAGGCAACACCTACTTTCCTCCACAATTCAGAAGGTCTAAATCACCACCCAAGGATGTTCCCATGGAACTGGGAGCTGTTAAGGGCCCTCTGTCACAAGCTGAGAAACAGCGCCGTAGAGCTCATAACCTCTGTCTATATTGCGCAGCTCCAGATCACTTAGTCTCCACCTGCCCACTCCTAAGGAGGAACACTGAAGGTAACATATCTAATATATGTAAGACCATTCCACCTAGAAGTACCACTAATCGTTTCATTTATGTCACCCTTACCTTACAGTGGGACCAAGATAGAATCACCATCAACGCAATGATCGACACCGGTGCCTGTGGCAACTTTATTGATTTAAAAATTGTGAATGAAAATTAAATTCCCTGTGTGCTTAAACAAAATCCTCTCTCTGTCACTTTTATTGACGGTTCTACCTCTTCTTCTGGCCCAATTTCCTCTCAGACCTCACCCCTACTGGTCACTTCTGGGAATAACCATACAGAGACTCTTGTTTTTGATGTTATCCCATCTCCAATATTCCCGATTGTTCTTGGTCTACCCTGGTTACTATGCCATCAACCAACTTTCCTTTGGTCTAACCACTCTCTCAATTTAAATTCCACTTTCTGTCAAAGTAATTGTTACCCAAAACATACCATCCTCTCCACAGAAGTAAGCTGTAAAGATTTACCTGACTACATACAGGATTTCTTAGATGTATTCAGTAAAATTAACGCTGACATTCTTCCCCCTCATCGTATATACGACTGCCCTATAGATTTAAATCCAGACAGTCCAATCCCTACTGCTTGTATCTATTCGCTCTCACAACCAGAACTTGAACATCTTAAGGTCTACCTAGAGGAAAATTTAAAGAAAGGCTTTATTAGACCTTCCACTTCGCCAGCAAGTGCTGCCATGTTCTTTGTCAAAAACAAGGATGGATCTTTACGCCCTATCATTGACTACAGAGCCCTAAACAGTATTACCATAAAGAACCGTTACCCACTCCCTCTCATTCCGGAACTTATCGAACGTCTTCAAACTTCAAAAGTCTTCACAAAACTAGACCTTAGAGGAGCCTACAACTTAATCAGGATTCGTCCAGGAGACGAATGGAAGACCGCTTTCAAAACCCGCTATGGACTCTATGAATACACTGTTATGCCATTTGGGTTGTGTAATGCACCCGCGACATTCCAATGGTTCATAAATGACATTTTTCGAGACTTGCTTGACATCTGTGTGGTAATATACCTGGACGATATATTGATTTATTCCGATTCAATTGAAGAACATATCAAACATGTTCGTTGGGTTCTGGCTAGGCTTAGAACGCATTCTCTATATGCCAAGCTGGAGAAATGCGTTTTCAGCCAGTCTAGCATTTCATTCCTTGGGTACCAAATTACACCTGACGGTATCCAGATGGACCGCTCTAAGGTGGATTGTATCATTTCCTGGCCAATTCCTCAATCAAGGAAAGCTCTCCAACGCTTCCTTGGTTTTTCCAACTACTATCGTAAATTCATAAAAAAATTCTCAGCTATTGTCAAACCTTTAAGTGCCCTCACCAGCACAAAAACACCCTTTTCCTGGACTAAGGAAGCCCAGGAATCCTTTGACTCTCTTAAACTTTCCTACACTACAGCACCGATTCTAGAACTATCTAACCCACAATATCATTTCACGGTGGAAGTGGATGCCTCCCATTATGCATTAGGTGCTATACTTTCACAACGCCCAACCCTCTCCGAACCACTTCATCCTGTTGCATTTTACTCCAGGACCCTATCACCAGCGGAAAAGAATTATCCTATTGGAGAAAAGGAACTTCTTGCAATCAAAGATGCTTTACAAAACTGGAGACATTTACTAGAAGGTTCTACACACCCAATTACCATCCTCACGGATCACCGTAATTTACAACATCTAAAGACATGTAAGACACTCTCAGCCCGCCAAGTCAGGTGGAGTCTCTTCTTTGACAGGTTTGATTTCTACATATCTTACAGGCCCGGTTCACAAAACGTCAAGGCTGACTCCCTTTCACGATTGCATGAGGATCAAAACACTGAGATTCCTCCACTCTCTGTTATCCCATCTAATAGATTCATTGGAGTCTACACCTCTTTCAGGCAATTAATTTCCCAATCACTTGTTGGCTGGTGCAGATGATGCAAAGAATAATCAGACATATATGGATGGCTGTAGTTTACTTGGATTCATTTGTATTGAAGAGACATACAGCAGAGAGCATGGTGCTCATGTTAGCACACAAGATATAGAAGAACAACAACCATAGATAACAGGAAAATGCAGTAACAGATAGTTAACACAAAGAACATTATGATAGAGTATCTGTGTATAGTGACATCTAGTGGTCATACTCCAAATACACAGGGAAATAAACCAAGCAATGTATAACATAGCATGAAACAATGTTCAGTCTCCAACACCCCTTCTCATTGTGAAGTGCTTAATTAGACAAACCGATTCTTCTTGTTAGATCCATATGTCTCTTTGCAGGCAAAGGCTTAGTAAGGATGTCTGCTAACATTTCCTCAGTGGGACAGTATTGTAGATCCATCTGTCCTTGCTCTTGTAAGTCTCTTAAGAAGTGATATCTCACGTCTATGTGTTTGGTTCTCTGGTTTATCCGCTCTGTCTGTGCGAGTGCTATACATCCTTGATTGTCCTCATAGATTGGCGTGGACTCTTTCTGGATCTGATCTAGATCTTCCAGCAATTGTCTCAACCAGATTACCTCTTGCCCTGCTTGTGATGCGGCCACGTATTCTGCTTCGGTGGAGGACAGTGTCACTGTGGACTGTTTTCTGGTGGTCCAGCTGATCAGGCCGTCTTTAAATAGAAACAGATGTCCACTGGTGGATTTCCGATCACTGGGGTCACCTGCCCAGTCTGCATCCACATATCCAGTCAGACCACTCTTCCCTGTTGATGAAAATTTCAGTTTAAAGTCTATTGTTCCCTTCAAATAGCGTATGATCCTTTTTGCTGCGTTCCAGTCCATCTGGGTTGGCTGGGATACTTTTCTGCATAAGAATCCCACTGCTGTAGCTATGTCAGGCCTTGCCACTGTGGCAATGTATAGTAACTTCCCCATTGCCCTTCTGAATTGTGAGTCATTTTGCAAGGGGTTAATTGAGTTGTTTAATTCTTTAAGATAATTTGTCTCCATAGGCGAGTTGACTGGTTTGGCATCATTGAGCCCAAAAGTTTCAATTACTTCCTGTATTTTGTGACTCTGGTTAATAAGAAAACTACCATCTTCTTCTCTTTCTATCTGCATGCCTAGGAAGTGTTTGACATCACCCAGATCTTTTGTTTCAAAGTCCATGTTTAAGACCTCCAGCAGTCTGGAACAATCCCCTTCTTGCTCATAACATACTAACAGATCATCTACATAAATGAGTACAAAGATCCACCTACCACTTAGTTTCTTGGTGTATAGGCAGGGATCGGCCTTGCTCCTCTGAAAGGATTCTCTCAAAAGCGCCTCATTAATCTTCATGTTCCATGCTCTGGCTGCTTGCTTGAGCCCGTAGATCCCCTTCTTAAGTTTACACACCTGTTCTGGCTTTTGTGGGTCTACAAAGCCCTCTGGTTGCTCCATGTAGATGTCTTCTGTTAAGTCACTGTGTAGGAAAGCGTTTTTTACATCAAAGTGCTTTACTAGCATTTGTTTTGTAGTTGCAACTGTGAGTAGAGCTCTGATTGTGGTATGTTTGACGACTGGGGCAAATGTCTCATCGTAGTCTTCTCCATATTTTTGGGAGTATCCTTTGGCTACGAGTCTCGCTTTATATCTCTCAACTGTGCCATCAGTGTTGTACTTGACCTTGAAAGTCCATTTACACCCAATTGCCCTCTTTTTGGCCGGCAGTTGCGTTAGTACCCAAGCCTGCGTGTCCTGTAGTGAGATGATTTCTTCCTCAGCTGCCTTTATCCATCTCTTGGCTTCCCTCTCTGGGAGTTGTGTTATGTCTTTCCAACAAGTGGGTTCTCTTACGCAGGATGTTTCTACTTTGTACGAGAGTCTGTTGGGGGGTTTACCTCTGTTTTCCCTCATTGAGCGTCTTGGTTCAGCGTCATTAGCTGGTTCAGTTTGTTCCAGTCTCTTCTGTGACACAGTATCACTTTCGGGGGTTCGTTCCATAGGAAAGAAAACCTGCTCAGCGTTATTTGGTTCTTCTGCTCTTGGCATGGCTGGCTCCGTTACTTCATTTCTCGGGTCCTCGATAAATGTTACGCTGCTGCTGATTGTCACTTTATCGGTCTTCGGGTCTATGATTCTGTATCCTTTGGTGTTGTCGGCATAACCAACAAAGACACCTTCAATTGCTCGATTCTGGAGCTTGCTGCGCTTTTCTCCCAGAATGTAAGCAAAAGCTTTGCTTCCAAATACCTTGAGGTGTCCTATGCTTGGTTTTCGACTGTGCCATAGCTCGTATGGAGTTTTGGTTGTTGCCTTGGAGTGTAATCTGTTTTGTAAGTAGGTGGCCGTTTGTGCTGCTTCTCCCCAATATTTTTCAGGGAGTCCAGAATCAGTCAACATGCATCTGATCATTTCAGTCAGGGATCTGTTTTTCCTCTCTGCTACCCCGTTCTGCTCTGGAGTATATGGGACAGTCTTTTGATGTTCTATTCCTAGTTCCCTGAGTGTATTCTCAACTTGAAACCCGGTGTACTCCCCACCATTATCACTTCTGAGTACTAATGGTTTTCTGTGAAATTTATTGCTTACTTTGGTAACATAGTCCTTCAGCTTGTCGAATACTTCTGACTTATTCTTCATTAGGTATGTCACTGTAAACCTTGAGTAGTCGTCTATAAAAGTTAATATGTATTTATTTCCTCCTGGGGTGGTTGTTCTCATAGGCCCGCAAACATCTGTGTGTATTAGGTCGATCGGTCTTGTTGCTCTGCTTTCACTTGCCTTTGGTGGGGTTACTCTGGTGGCTTTGGCCTTGATGCAGCATTCACACCTTAGCGTGTTTGGGCAGCCTGTTAACTTGAAGCCTTTCGTTAAATCCCGTCTGGCCAGCTCATGTATGCTGTCAGGGTGCCTGTGGCCCAGACGTCTGTGCCATAAATGAATACAGCTCTTGTGTTTATGTGTGCAGAGCTTTGTTTCTTGATCAACAACATCAAGTTCATAAAGGTGCTTGCCCGCTTTAGCTGTTGCTATCACTCTTTCCCCATCTTGGATAGTGCATTGGTCACCTTTAAACGTTGTGGTTAGTCCTTTGCTTGCCAGTCGCCTGACTGATATAAGGCCGCCATTGAGTCCGGGAACATACAATACATCCGTCATTGGTATTTTTAACACTTGTCCATCCTCATTTTTACAAGTGACTATTCCATGTCCTGTTCCTTCAGCAGTTGTGCAACTCCCGTCTGCAAGGTATATGGCTTCTTTCTTGTCTGGATTGAGCTCTACAAAGAATTCTCTGTCGTTAGTCATGTGACTTGTTGCTCCAGAATCTATATACCATTTATGGTTGGTGACGGCATCTGTCACTTTAAAAGTTCCGTGCCACGCTGCTTGGCCGTTGTTTTTCATCATGGTTATGAGTGCCTGATTGGGATCTTTTTCCCTCTGCTCATTCCTCCACAATGGACAGTCGCGCTTGAAATGCCCAGCCCTGTTACACCGGAAACATAGTTTGGCCTTCCAGTTTGGCATCTTAGTGTCTGTTGCTTTAAGTGCTGCTCCTGTATCGCTCTCTTGCCTGTGAGAAGCTTGCTCCTTTCTGCGCTTGTATTCATCTGAAAGTCGAGATTTCACTAACTGTAATGTGAGTTCTGCTTCAGATCTTGTCTCTAAAGCATTAATCAGAGGGTTGTATGACTCTGGCAGGCTGCATAAAAGTATTGCTGTCACATGGTTATCTTTGATCTCCTCTCCGAGGTCCCTGAGTTGTGCAACAATCTCCAGCACGCTTCTTATATGTTCTTGCATATCCCCTTCTGGAGTCAGTTTGGACTGGTACAGCTTCCTTAGTAAATATAACTTGTTGTTTAAGCTAGAGCTCTCATGTAATCTACGGAGTGCATTCCACATACCTTTGGCAGTATCTTCCCCTTTTATGTGGATAAGCTGTTCATCTTCTACCAGTAGGGCTATTGTGGCTCTTGCCTGTCTGTTTTTCTTATCCCACTCCTGGTTGTCTACATCCGGCCTGTCTGTGGTGAGGACATCCCATGTGTCATCTTTGCTCAGCAACATCTCCATCTTGAACTTCCACATCTGGTAGTTGTCACTATTTAGCTTAGTGATCCCCAGTTTAAGATCCCCGCTGCTAGCCATGATTAATGTACCTTGCTCGTATTCCAAGCGCCTGGATACCTCAGAGCAGATTTCCTCCGCAGCTTGATCAAAGATGGTGTGCAGGTGAAGACTAGGCCTCTGTTCCGGCTGTCTGATGATTCACGTTGTCTGGGCCCATAACCTTTGTTGGCTGGTGCAGATGATGCAAAGAATAATCAGACATATATGGATGGCTGTAGTTTACTTGGATTCATTTGTATTGAAGAGACATACAGCAGAGAGCATGGTGCTCATGTTAGCACAGGAGATATAGAAGAACAACAACCATAGATAACAGGAAAATGCAGTAACAGATAGTTAACACAAAGAACATTATAATAGAGTATCTGTGTATAGTGACATCTAGTGGTCATACTCCAAATACACAGGGAAATAAACCAAGCAATGTATAACATAGCATGAAACAATGTTTAGTCTCCAACATCACTCACTACAGATACCACCTCTCTACCAAAGGATCTTACCAAATCTTCAGATGGTGTCTACACCTACAACAACAAAATCTATGTTCCTCCTAATTTACAGCTCCTATTACTTAAACATCTTCATGATTCACCTTTAGCAGGCCACCCTGGGATCAACAAAACTACTCATCTTGTTAAGAGAGACTATTGGTGGCCCAACCTTTCTAAAATGATTTACGACTATATGACGTCTTGTGAAATTTGTGCTTGAAACAAGCATTCCAAGAAACCTCCTTTTGGTCTACTTACCTCTATTCCAATACCTAAAAGACCATGGGATGTTTTGTTGATCGACTTTATAGTTGATCTGCCTAGATCAAACGGTGCCAATACCATCATGGTCACGGTAGATCTACTCAGGTAGATGGCACATTTCATCCCCTTAAGGAAGTTACCAACTTCCCTTGAGACAGCAAATGCTTTCATTTCCAATATCCTTAAAATTCATGGACTTCCCTCTCAAATAATCTCTGATCGTGGTTCCCAATTCATTTCTAGATTTTGGAAGACCCTGTGTAAAAGTCTACAAATCGACCATCGGATGTCCACTGCCTACCATCCGCAAACAAACGGTCAAACAGAACGTCTCAATCAGATCCTTGAACAGTATCTAAGATGCTATTGTACACATCTGCAAGACGATTGGTTTCAATTACTTCCATTAGCCGAATTCTCATATAACAACTCAACCAGTTCTTCATCCAGATTCACACCTTTTTTTGCCAATTATGGTTTTCACCCAAACAGTCTACCAACCAGCTACCCCCCAAACAGTGTTCCAGCAGTTTATGATTACCTTTCTACTTTTAAAAATACTTTGAGTACTCTACGTTCCAACTTGGAGATCGCTCAACAAAGACAAAAGAAGAATTATGATGCCCACAGGTCAGCACCTCCTGTATATAAGGTTGGGGATTTGGTTTGGCTATCCACACGTAATCTTCATTTTAAGTTACCCTCAAAGAAATTAGGCACTCAATTCACGGGACCTTTCCAGATCACCCATTTGATTAACCCTAATGCTGTCAGATTGCTTTTACCCACAGATTGGAAAATACATTCATCTTTCCATGTCTCTCTCATCAAACCTTATATTCCTAACCCATTCCCTAACAGGAAACCTTGCCCACCTCCACCTGTGGAAGTACTTGGTCAGACTGAATACGAAGTCGAAAAAATCCTAGACTCTAGAAGACGTGCTTCTACCCTTCAATATTTGGTACGATGGAAGGGTTATGATCAAAACGATGATTCTTGGGAAAATTCCTCAGACATACATGCCCCTCGCTTGGTAAGACTCTTTCACCAAAGATACCCAGACCGACCATCTCCTTCTGGGAACACCGGAGGTGCCCCCTTGAGGAGGGGAGTATGTAACATCTCTGATGCTACTTCTCTGATACGAGCCCCGCTCTGTCCTATTCAGACAGCTGCGCTTCGTTTTGCAAGATACCTGCGTCACTTCCTGTGCGCGGGCATGTGCTTTCCACGCTGGAACGCGGAAGTGCGACCAGCGTCCTTTCCAAATTTCCCCGCAAATTCGCGGCTATTTAAAACCCCAGAGATGACGGCAGGGTGTTCTGTTATTTTGTCGGATACCTGCCGTCACCTGGGAACACCCTGCCTGCACCCTCAACCACAGCAGCCTCCGGAGACCAGTCCTCACTTACAGCCACCA
This sequence comes from Rana temporaria, assembly GCF_905171775.1. Classification (NCBI taxonomy): domain Eukaryota; kingdom Metazoa; phylum Chordata; class Amphibia; order Anura; family Ranidae; genus Rana; species Rana temporaria. The sequence continues at coordinate 285,088,190 of NC_053491.1, read as the reverse complement.
GCGCTTAGGACCACACAGACCTCAGAGGACTTAACCTGACTTCCAGTGGCCCTTCTAAAACCTTCATCACTGCTGGAAGCCTCTATGCAAACAGGATCTTAATCCCCATGGACTACTGCTCTCAGCAGAACCGCAAGTATCTTTGATATTCAATCTGTTTACCTGTCAGCATTGTTACTAGTTACATTGGAGATTGCAGAAGTCTCACACTACTTGTGTCTCATGATATTATTATGGACAATACCTATATCCTGAAGTCTCATACTATTTGTGTCTCATGATACTCCACTGGACTACACCTATATCTATTATCTGCTCTAATGTGAAGTAACATTATAGCTCCTATCTACTGTGGATGTTCATACAGTACTATCAATAACTCAACATCTACTTTCTAGTCCACTCAAGGGAGTATGCTCATTATTTTCTCCTCTTCAGCTTATGAGGTAATAAGCTAGTTTAAGTTGGTATCGGTAAGAGGATATGATGATTTAACCCCAAACTTTCTAACTGCATAGAGAGTGACCTGGTGGTTAGACCTGACAAGCCTCTGCAGCTGTGATCCAACACAATAAATAAAATCCCACGGCAGTAAATAAAACATTCCTTACAAAAACAAGCTCCCCTGACCCAGTTCTGCTGCCATATTGGCACAGATACTCATTGATGGCCCTCTGCTGCGTGTGCAGCCGCTGCAGCATGGCCAACATAGAGTTCCACCTGGTGGGCATGTCACAGATTAGGCGGTTCTTGGGCAGGTTGTATTCCCTTTGGAGGTCTGCCAGCTGAGCACTGGCATTATATGACCGTCGGTAATGCACACCGACTTTCCTGGCCTGCTTCAGGACATCCTGTAAGCCTGGGTACCTGCCCAAGAACCGCTGCACCACCAAATTAAGGACATGAGTAAAACAGGGCACATGGGTCAGTTGGTGCCATTGTCGCAAACCACCATTCCTGGCTTAAGCTGGCGTGGCATCAACCACCTCTGAGCCTGCCCCTGCAGAGCTGACAGAACCTCTGGCCCAGTGTGGCTCCTGTCCCCCAAGCACACCAGCTCAAGCACCACATGGCATCTCTTTGCCTGCGTACCTGCGCAGCCCCTTGAACGCCTACGGAGCACCGCTGGTTTCTGAGGACACATCAGCACAGGAAGAGGCCACAAAGGAAGAAGAAGAGGAGGGGTGGAGGAAAGAGGTGTGTCACAACCAGTAGTAGCATTTTGGAGGCGTGGTGGTGGAACAACCTCCAACATTACTGTACCTTGTCCTGCATCCTTCCCAGCTGCCAGCAGAGTCACCCAATGTGCCGTGAAAGATAGGCAACGTCCCTGTCCATGCCTGCTGGACCATGACCACTGACCGCCCTGTCCAGCGAGGCATGGATATTGCCTTCCACATGGCCGGTAGAGAGCCGGAATCGCCTTCCATGAGAAAAAGTGGCGTTTGGGAACTTGCCACTGAGGTACCGCACATTCCACAAACTCACGGAAGAGGGCAGAATCTACCAACTGAAAAGGCAGCAGTTGAAGTGCTAGCAATTTAGCTACGCTAGCTTTCAACCGCTGGGCATGTGGATGACTGGGAGAGAACTTCTTTCGACTCTTGCAGCAGCTGGGGCAGGGAAATTTGCCTGGTACAATCTGCTATCAGTGTACCGATAGTAGATTGCCCGCATGTACTAGGCTGTGACACACCTAATTCTACACCTTCAGTCCTATCAGTGCAGGCTTCAGAGAGTACTGAGGGGATAGTGGGGTTGGGGATCCCAGCTGATGAGGGGCAAGGGGAGGTCCGCTTTGTTCTTTGGTGTGGGTCTTTGAGGTACGCTTGCCAAAGAACTTGCATGGCAGGTCGACATATGTCTGGTCAAGCATGTGAAGCCCAAGCAGGTGATGTTTTGGCCACGCGAGATACGCTTGAGACATATGTTGCAAATGGCAGCGGTGCGATCTGATGAACTCGTCTCAAAAAAAGCCCACACCAAAGAACTTTTGGAATAATGCTGAGACACAGCAGCGCCCTGCACATGTGTAGCTCTGCGTTGTGATGCAGTCGGTGTGCTGCCCTTAAGCTAGCCCCTGGAGGGCATCCTGCCTCGTTGGAGATGTGCCTGTGCCTCCTCCTCCTCTCTCCTATCAGGCACCCACGTAAAGTCAGTGACCTCATCATCCCCTCCCTCCTCATCACTGTAGAAAACCTGATAGTATGCTTCAGCTGGGGGGAACATGACTGCCAGATTGCTGTCCTTCTTGGGCACCCCCTCTCTCTGGGCTCACGTTACTGCCTTCCTCTAGCTGTGTACCATCATCAGAGCCTTCAAAACGCTGCGCATCCTCATGCAGCATGTACCCAACACTGTGGTCAAACAGTTCAGGGGACCCCTCAGGAGGATATGGTGGGGCTAGGGAAGGAGTGACTGATGCAATTGAGCAGAGGGAAGAGGACGCCTTGGCAGCTGCTTTGCCAGACAATGTACCCTGAGCCTGGGTGAGAGAGGATGAGGAGGATGAGGACAGCTTGGTCATCCACTCTACCAAGTCTTCGGCATAATGCGGATCAACACGGCCAGCTGCCGAAAACAAGGACAAGCGTGTCCAATGGTCACGTGCTGATGAGGATGCACCGTGTACAAGACCAGCACTGTTGCCTCTAGACGCAGAGCCTGCTTGCCCTCATGACTCTCTGCCTCTCCTTGTTGTCCTTCCAGACATAATAATGGCCTGCAGAGGACAAAGGCAGTACACACACCTCATGGCTTTAGGTGCCAAATGCAGAGGACACGGGTAGTACACACCAAGTAGCTTTAGGTGCAAACTGCAGAGGACAAAGACAGTACACACTACATAGCTTTCGGTGCAATCTGCAGAGGACACGGGCAGTACACACCAAGTAGCTTTAGGTGCAAACTGCAGAGGCCAAAAGCAATACACACTATGTAGCTTTGGGTGCAATCTGCAGAGGGGACACTGGCAGTACACACCAAGTATCTTTAGGTGCAAACTGCAGAGGACAAAGGCAGTACACACTATGTAGCTTTAGGTGCAAACTGCAGAGGATACGGGCAGTACACACCAAGTAGCTTTAGGTGCAAACTGCAGAGGACACGGGCAGTACACACCAAGTAGCTTTAGGTGCAAACTGCAGAGGACACGGGCAGTTCACACTATGTAGCTTTAGGTGCAATCTGCAGAAGACACGGGCAGTACACACCAATTAGCTTTAGGTGCAAACTGTAAAGGACAAAGGCAGTACACACTACGTAGTTTTAGGTGCAAACTGCAGAGGACACGGGCAGTACACACCAAGTAGCTTTAGGTGCAAACTGCAGAGGACACGGGCAGTACACAGAAAGTAGCTTTAGGTGCAAACTGCAGAGGACAAAGGCAGTAAACACTACGTAGGTTTAGGTGCAATCTGCAGAGGACATGGGCAGTACACACCAAGTAGCTTTAGGTGCAAACTGCAGAGGACAAAGGCAGTAAACACTACGTAGCTTTAGGTGCAATCTGCAGAGGACACGGGCAGTACACACCAACTAGCTTTAGGTGCAAACTGCAGAGGACAAAGGCAGTACACACTACGTAGTGTTAGGTGCAATCTGCAGAAGACACGGGCAGTAGACACCAGTTAGCTTTAGGTGCAAACTGTAGAGGACACGGGCAGTACAGACCACGTAGCTTTAGGTGCAAACTGCAGAGGACACGGGCAGTACACCAAGTAGCTTTAAGTGCAAACTGCAGAGGACAAAGGCAGTACACCCTACGTAGCTTTAGGTGCAATCTGCAGAGGACATGGGCCGTACACACCAATTAGCTTTAGGTGAAAACTCTAGAGGACATGGGCAGTACACACCACGTAGCTTTAGGTGCAAACTGCAGAGGACACGGGCAGTACACACCAATTAGCTTTAAGTGCAAACTGCAGAGGACAAAGGCAGTACACACTACGTAGCTTTAGGTGCAATCTGCAGAGGACACGGGCAGTACACACCAAGTAGCTTTAGGTGCAAACTGCAGAGGCCAAAGGCAATACACACTATGTATCTTTAGGTGCAAACTGCAGAGGACACGGGCAGTACACACCAAGTAGCTTTAGGTGCAAACTGCAGAGGACACGGGCAGTACAAAAATCAGGGCAAAATCATGGGTGCGCGATATACGCCGATACCCGCTTCCTGCACCGAGTTTGAACCACTGCGCCGGCATATACCGAGCGCAGTACACTCGGGTATAGTCGGGCAGGCTCGGCTCCTCGCGGTCACGTCCTGGACGTACAGGACGCACAGGACATGACCTCGAGAGGAGCTGAGCCTGCCTGACTATACCCGAGTGTACTGCGCTCGGTATATGCCGGAGCAGTGGTTCAAACTCAGCGCGGGAAGCGGGGATCGAGCGGGGAGGACACCACGATGGCCGCAGAAGGGCGCCGGACCCCACGAGGAGGACCCCACCGAAGCCGCAGACGGACGCCGGACCCGACGAGGCCGCCGATGGACGCAGCGCAAGACACCAAAACTGTAAGCACTAAAATGTTTTTTTACAGGAATGCGGGTCCACATTAGGGGTGCGCGCTATACGCCGGAGCGTGCAATACCCCGATAAATACGGTAATTATACATCTTTGGGATATTTAGTTCACATATATTGCAATACGTGTTTAGGCTGACCAACTGCATCAAAGTAATCCCTCTTCTGTCCAGTCCTACACTGCCTTACCACTGCAAATGCTAAGGTGGACACCATTCCAACATGGGGTATAAAGACCCAAGGTGGAGGAGAGCGACTAGGTTCAGATCTGATCACTGACTTGCGTTACAACAGAGAAAATATATACCTGTGCTCAAATCCCAATAGCTTGTACATGTATTTGAATGCTATATCAGATACTAAAGGTTTGTGACCACATTTTATCACAACATCTGGATGCTTGACTGGCCAGAAGAAGGATTACTTTGATGTAGTTGGTCAGCTCAAACATGTATTGCAATATATGTGAACTAAATATCCATGTTTTTCATTGCATAGTTTTCTGGGAAGGGTGATAGCAGTGTGCAGAGGGTCCATCAAGAATTTGTAGTGTTAATGTGGTCACATCCCCTTTAGCACTGATCTTGTGGGAAGCTTTCCTAGCAGAGTGCTCTTATAATTGCAAAGGGGGAGGGGAATAATTCCACATTAATGCCCATGGCTTTGGGAAAGGGATGTTCAACAATCTCATATAGGGATGGGCCGAAACCCCCCCCGGTTCGATTCACACCAGAACATGCGAATAGGCAAAACAATTGTACGATCTTGCTGACCCTATTAAAGTCTATGGGACATGAACATGAAAAATTTAAAGTGCTCATTTTATTATTGCCATAAAAAGTATATTGGGGCCAGGTACTGCCCCAGGGGACATGTATCAATGCAAAAAAAGTTTTTAAAACAACCGTTTTTCAGGAGCAGTGTCTCCTTAGTCCTGCCTGTAAAGTGGTACATCTGTCTGATGTGTTTTAACAGTGCCACAGCCAAATTACATTTCTAAAGGAAAACAATTTATTCAAACGTGCTTGCGGCTGTAATGTATTGCTGACTCACGGCAATATGAATAAAAATCAAGGAAAAAAACAGCCTGGGTTTCCCCTCCAGTCCAAAAAAAAGTCCCTTCGATTCTGGTATGGACTTCAAGGGAAACGGGAAACTCCACGGCAAAATTTGGTCCCCCTCAAAATCCATACCAGACCCTTATCTGAGCAAGCAACCTGGGAGGCCAGAATAGGGGAGAGACAAGCGAGCACCCCCCCTCCTGAACCATACCAGGTCGCTTGCCCTCAACATGGGAGGGTGTTGATGGGGACAAGGGCCTTTTCCTAAAAAACCCTGGCTATTGGTTGTGGGGGTCTGTGGGTGGAGGGCTTATCAAAATCTGGAAGCCCCCTTTAACCACTTTCCCACCGCGCCATAGACAAAAGACATCTACAGCGCCTTGGAGTTATTCTGGGAGGATGTCCCTGCGACGTCCTCCCAGAATCCTTCACTCGCGCGCCCCCGGCGCATCACAGATCGCGGTAAATGGCCGCTGATAGCGGCCATTTACCACGTGATCGCTCCGTCAAATGACGGAGCGATCACTTGTAAACAAACCGGCGTCATGTCATGACGCCGGTTCCTCCCTCTCCTCTCTGTACCGTTCGTACAGTGTGAGAGAAGAGGGGGAGAGCGGAAGCAGCAAGCAGCTGCTGTGGGCTGGATCTGTGACAAATGCAGTCACAGATCCAGCCATCCTCCCTGTGCAATACTCTGCAATAACACCGATACTCTGCAATACCCCCATACTCTGCAATACCCCCCATACTCTGCAATACCACCCATACTCTGCAATACCCCAATACTCTGCAATACCTCCAATACTCCGCAATACCTGCTAATATGACAGAAACGAGAATTTATTTTTTATTTTTACAGAATTTTCAGGGTTTTTCTTTTATAGCGCAAAAAATAAAAACCCAGAGGTGATCAAATACCACAAAAGAAAGCTCTATTTGTGGGAAAAAAAGGACAACAATTTCAGATGGGCACAATGTTGTATGACTGAGTTATTGTCATTCAAATTGTGAGAGCACCGAAAGCTGAAAATTGGTCTGGTTAGAAGGGGGTTTAAGTGCCCAGTGGTCAGAGGTTATAAGGGAGGCCCCAATATCCCAGGCCACCAGATGTGAATTGGGTATCAGGTACATTATACCCCCACCAATTCTCCAAAAAAATGTGTCAAAAAGTAAAAACCACAAAAGATAGTTTTTGACAATTTCTTTATTAACCCCTCTTCTCGGCAAGATTTTTACCCCCTTCCTGACCAGAGCACTTTAATCTGTGTTTACATTTGTGCATGTTTGATATCATTTCTACCCAGGTCTCTGGGTTATTTCTAGACCTGTTCTGCTTCCCAACTGAGCATTGCTTGCGATTTGATGGGAGGTTACGTTCATTTAGATATTGATACATGGTTGAGATGGTGCCTTTATCTCTAAGAGGAGAACCTACACATGTGTTCAAAAGTATTGGTTGTATTCATCACCTCCCTGTGGTAGTGAGTGGAATAGAGATGTTGCATCTGTAAATACTTGTAGAACTCTGGTCTAGGTAGGGCATGTTTTTCTTGTAGAAAGGTGAAAGAGCTAAAGGGGGTTCTTGGGTCAGGGCCTCAAGAGTGTTTAAGCCACTCTGTGTCCAGTGGGAAAAGTCTTGGGCAGTGTGGAATGCAGCAGCAAACTGGGGTCGCCCCAAAAATGAGGCTAATCGAGGTCTGTGGGAAACCGGTGCATAGGATGTTTTATATAAGGACCACAGCTGTAGCGATTGGCCAACTACTCCATTCAATGGTGTCAGATGTTTGGGTCTAATTTGATCCAACCAAAGGAGGCCTGGGAGGTAGCATGGGTCCACCAAAGCTCGATCAAACTGGAGCCACGGGACGCTCCCAGGGGGGGCGTGCCACTGGGCCACCTGTACCAATCTGGCGGAAGCATAGTATAGCCACAGATGTGGTAGTCCCAAACCTCCCAGGGTCGTTGGTCGGTAGAGTAGATTCTTATTCAACTAGGGCTTTTTGGCTTGCTAGATAAAAGTGTTCACCTCCTTCTGGATTAGTTCAATGGTCTGGCGGGAAACATAAAGAGGTAATGCTCTAAAGTAGAATAGCAGCTTGGGGAGTATTGACATCTTAATAGCCTGGATCCTACCTAAAAATTAGATGTGGTAGGCAGACCACAGGCATAGTAAATGCTTGATGCAAGCAAATGCTGGGGGGTAGTTTGCAAAGTAAAGTTTACGGAGAGAAGTAGCTAATTTGACTCCCCAGTAAGGTAATGTTTCCCCGCACAGAGTAATGCCAAACCTGGACTGGATGCCAGAAAGTGTATTATGTGGAATATTGATTGGGAGCGCAGCACATTTCGATAGATAAACCCCCAGAACCGTCAGGTTGTGGAAGATGCTTAAAGTGGGGATCAAGTTTGGCAAAGAGACCACAAGGTCAGATAGAAATAATAGAACATCGTCCACATACATACTTAACTTAAATTCTTGCACACCTTTCTTATAACCCCTAATGTTGGGGTTCAGGCAGATCGAGCGGGCTAGAGGCTCAATCACCAATGTGAATAGCAAAGGGGATAATGGACATCCCCGCCTGGTCCCACAGCCGAGTGTGAAATACTCAGAGGTACAGACCAGGAGTTCAATGCGAGTGTGGGGATGATGGTATGGAGCCCTGAAGCCATGCACAAATGCTCCCTAAAAACCCAAATTTGGAGGGAATAGATTCTAAATAAGACACGCTATCAAATGCCTTATGCACGTCCAGGCTTAGCAAAAGGACTTTTCTGAAGAACATGTCTTCGTCTTGTATGATATTAGTGGCCAAACAAATCCGTGATTTGGCTAGTGGGGATAAAGCCGGTCTGATCTGGGGTAATCAGCGCGGGGATAACCAAAAGTCGATCTGCTAGGAGACAACCAAAAAGTTTCAGGTCGTTGTTAGTGACTGAAATAGGGTGGTAATTTTGGGGAAGCAAATGATCCTTGTTCGGCTTGGGTATCAAAGACATATTTGCCATCAGCATGTCTTCTGGGAAGGTGTGACCCTTAAGTATGTGGTTAAAAAGTTTTTCGAGATGGGAAACTGATTGACCTGAGAAGTTTTTTTATAATATGTGGAAGAATACCCGTCCGGGCCAGGGGCTTTTCGAATGTTTCAGGGAGGCAATTATAGCCCGGATTTCCTCCGCACTGCATGGGGCATTCAAGGTGTTAGCTTGCTCCTCTGTTAGGGACGGAAGAGACAGATTATCCAACCAGGATTTGGTGGAGGGGCCTGGCAGGGATGAAGGGGCTGCCAACAGGTCCTGGTAGAATTTAGAGACGATTTCAAGTACATCCTTAGGGTGGGAGACAGTATTACCCCTATCATTTCTAAGTTTATAAGAGTGAGGAGGTTGGATAGTGGAATTCAGTTTTCTGGCGAACATTGCTGAACCCGAGTTGCTGTGCAATAAGAATCTGGCTTTCGACCATCTTAGTGTCTTTTCCGTTTGCTAAGAGAGGATCGTGTCTAATTCGATTCTCTTAGTGTTAATCTGTCTGAGAGTGTCAGAGGAATGGGACTGGTGTGTATATGATATAGTTTGGTCAGCTTTGGGGACAGTCTACTAATGTCTGTTAAAGCGGAGTTCCGGCCACAATTTCACTTTTTAAATATAAATAACCCTGTAATACACAAGCTTAATGTATTCTAGTAAAGTTAGTCTGTAAACTAAGGTCCGTTTTGTTAGGTTGTTACAGCATTTAGACACTTTATAAAATAGAAATTGACTGGGGCCATCTTAAGTGTGGGCATCATGAAGCCAGACTGTA